>NC_069396.1:60309478-60621718 GCF_027475565.1 Acinonyx jubatus | reverse complement strand
TCCGTGTGTGACGACCACGGGCCGATCGCAGCAGAGCGGCCCGGACGCAGCACCTGCCTCACCGGCGCACGGCCTCATCCCCAGCCACCCGGGTCAGTAGCGTTTCCCGGCTGGGGTGGGGGGAGGGGGACACGGAACGGAGGGCGCACCAAGAGGGCTTTGTGGATCGAATGGACGCCTAACCGAGACCCTCCTTCCTGCCACCAGATACCGTCTGTGGATGGTCGTCGTCTCGCCGTCACGCAGCCCCCACCAGTGCTACAACGAAAGAAACGGGTGTCCAGGATAGTAATGCAAACGAAGGCGGGGCCGATCCGATCGGGGGAAGCGGCGACAGGAGTGGAGGTGGGAGAGGAAAAAAAAAAAAAAAAAAAAAAATCACGGGAAGAAAGGACAGGCGTGGGCCACGGCGGTCGCGCCGGGGGGCAGCGGGTCAACGCTCGTCATCGAACCCGGGGACTCGGGTGGCCGACCTCACCGGGCCCAGAGTCGCTAGCGATCCACGGATTTCCTAAACTGTGGGGTAGACGGCTGCGGTGAAGTCCAGCGTGCCGGTCAACCTCGGGGACCAGGTCAACGGATCCCCAGCTCCACAGATCCCAGGTCACGGGGCTCGGCCGTGCTGGTAGAACTCGGGTCTCCGCGAGTCCCGGGCACTCAGGCAAACGGGGTTCGGGTCGCCGGTGTGCCGGTCGACCCCGGGGCTAAGGGGTCGGGACTCGGGGCTCAGGGCTCAGGTGATCGTGTCCCCGGCCCCCGGCGTGCCGGTCGACCTCGGGTCTCAGATCGGCAGATCCCAGCGTCCCCGGCTCCCAGCGTGCCGGCCGACCTCAAGTCCCAGGTCAGCGGTCCGCGGGGCTCCGGTCCCCGGTGTGCTGGTCGACCTCGAGCGCCAAGCGCCGAGCCTCGGGGTCCTCAGCCCCCAGCGTGCCGGTCCGCCTCGCGTCCCGGGTCGCCAGGTCCCCGGTCCCCCGGTCCCCCGGTCGACCTCGAGTCCCACGTCGCCGGGTTTCCCAGTCTGCGGGTCCCCGGCTCCCGGCGTGCTGGTCGACCTCCGGCGCCCGAGTCACCGGGTCCGCAGCTCCCCAGCGTGCTGGTCGACCTCGAGTCCGCGGGTCCCCGGCGTGCTGGTCGACCTCGAGCGCCAAGCGCCGCGTCTCAGGTCGCCCGGTCCGCCTCGCGTCCCGGGTCGCCAGGTCCCCGGTCCCCCGGTCCCCCGGTCCCCCGGTCGACCTCGAGTCCCACGTCGCCGGGTTTCCCAGTCTGCGGGTCCCCGGCTCCCGGCTCCCGGCTCCCGGCGTGCTGGTCGACCTCCGGCGCCCGAGTCACCGGGTCCGCAGCTCCCCAGCGTGCTGGTCGACCTCGAGTCCGCGGGTCCCCGGCGTGCTGGTCGACCTCGAGCGCCAAGCGCCGCGTCTCAGGTCGCCCGGTCCGCCTCGAGTCCCGAGTCGCCACCTCCCCCGGGCCCCACGCTCGGGCGTGCTGGTCGACCTCACAAACGACTGGACGCGGGCGCGAGCGGGCGCCCGCGCCAGCGCCAGGGGCTGCTGGTCGACCCAGTCCCCCGCAAGAAAAAGAACGGGGGGAGCCGCAAGGACAGCCGACCCGAGCCAGCCGGCCCCCCCTCCCCCGGCCCGCGTCGCCGGGGAAGGGCAGGACCGGGGCACACGGGCCGGCCACCCCCCGGCCGCGCGCATCCCCCTCTGGGAAAGGGGGCCACGCGGCCGCCCCCTCAACGCCGCCCGCGCGCCAACGGCACGGCCACCACCCGACGGGCTCCTCCTTCCCCGTCCCAGCCCGGGGCCCAAAGGCCCCGGCGAGGCGGAGGGCCGGCGGGTCGCAAGCCGCCCCGAAAGCGCGCCGACGCGCCGGGGGGTGCGCCCCCCCCTCTCTCCGCGGGGACCCAACGCTTGCCCCCAACCCCTCCAAGGCAGCACCACGACCCAGCTTCCCCAAAGGGCGGGACGCACACGCTTTCCCCCCGGCCGGCCGGCCGGCCGGCCGAGGGTCGCGCGCGCGAGACCCGCCAACCGCTCCGTCGCGCGGAGCGGGCGAGGGGGGCCGAGGGCGACCCGGAGGAGGAGCGCGGGGCCCCGTCGGCGAGAGGCGACGGGGGAAGAATCCGGACGGACGGAAGGACAAAGGCCGGCGCGAGCCGCGCGCGCAGCCAGACCCCTTTTCTCCTCCCTCCTCGTTCCCTTCCCTTCCCTTCCCCCCTCCCGCCAAGCTCCCGCCGCGGCCGGGACGCGCGGCGGGACGACGGGACGGGGTCGGGCCGGGCCAGGACAAGGACAAGGACAGGACCGGAGTGCCGGACAAACCCTTGTGTCGAGGGCTGACTTTCAATAGATCGCAGCGAGGGAGCTGCTCTGCTACGTACGAAACCCCGACCCAGAAGCAGGTCGTCTACGAATGGTTTAGCACCAGGTTCCCCACGAACGTGCGTTGCGTGACGGGCGAGGGGGCGGCCCCCTTTCCGGCCGCGCCCCGATTCCCGGGACGAGGGGCTCTCCGCACCGGACCCCGGTCCCGACGCGCGGCGGGGCACGCCACGCCACGCGGGGCGCGCGCGGCGGCCCGCCGGCGGGGACGGCGGGGGACCGGCTATCCGAGGCCAACCGAGGCTCCGCGGCGCTGCCGTATCGTTCCGCCTGGGCGGGATTCTGACTTAGAGGCGTTCAGTCATAATCCCACAGATGGTAGCTTCGCCCCATTGGCTCCTCAGCCAAGCACATACACCAAATGTCTGAACCTGCGGTTCCTCTCGTACTGAGCAGGATTACCATGGCAACAACACATCATCCCCGGGCCTCCAGGCCCGGGGCTGCTCGCCCCGGGCCTCCTCGCCCGGGGCTGCTCGCCCCGGGCCTCCAGGCCCGGGGCTGCTCGCCCCGGGCCTCCTCGCCCGGGGCTGCTCGCCCCGGGCCTCCTCGCCCGGGGCTGCTCGCCCCGGGCCTCCTGGCCCGGGGCTGCTCGCCCCGGGCCTCCTGGCCCGGGGCTGCTCGCCCCGGGCCTCCTCGCCCGGGGCTGCTCGCCCCGGGCCTCCTCGCCCGGGGCTGCTCGCCCCGGGCCTCCTGGCCCGGGGCTGCTCGCCCCGGGCCTCCTCGCCCGGGGCTGCTCGCCCCGGGCCTCCTCGCCCGGGGCTGCTCGCCCCGGGCCTCCTCGCCCGGGGCTGCTCGCCCCGGGCCTCCTCGCCCGGGGCTGCTCGCCCCGGGCCTCCTCGCCCGGGGCTGCTCGCCCCGGGCCTCCTCGCCCGGGGCTGCTCGCCCCGGGCCTCCTCGCCCGGGGCTGCTCGCCCCGGGCCTCCTCGCCCGGGGCTGCTCGCCCCGGGCCTCCTCGCCCGGGGCTGTCTCTTACCATGGCTCATCATGGCTGAAGCCTCTCCCTGGACCTGAGAGGAACGGGTCAGAGTATCCCACACAGCCTCCCGGCCATGGGATCTAAGCTGAGAAACTTCCGGGGAAGGTTGGAGAAGTGGGAGACGCAGAATCCCTAGCAGCCCGTCGAGGAGCTATGCAGCGAGCACAAAATCCCAAGGAGACAGATGCCTGAATCCTGAAAAGCAAACAAAACCTTCCTCTCAGCTCAGCAATTCCCGGGTTAGGACCGAGGAATGGGAGACACAGAATCCCAAACACCTGAGATGAGCCCCGGCCTCCAGGTCCTGAGACATTACCATGGTTCACTATGGCTGAAGCCGCTGCCTTTACCTGAGAGAATGTGGTCACTGAACCCGAAAGGGGCTCCAGACCCTGGGGTCTCAGCTCAGAAACTCCCCGGAAAGGTCCGAGGGTTTGGAGACCCAGATTGGGAAGTGCCCCGCTCGCCCCGGGCCTCCAGGCCCGGGGCTGCTCGCCCCGGGCCTCCAGGCCCGGGGCTGCTCGCCCCGGGCCTCCAGGCCCGGGGCTGCTCGCCCCGGGCCTCCAGGCCCGGGGCTGCTCGCCCCGGGCCTCCAGGCCCGGGGCTGCTCGCCCCGGGCCTCCTCGCCCGGGGCTGCTCGCCCCGGGCCTCCTCGCCCGGGGCTGCTCGCCCCGGGCCTCCAGGCCCGGGGCTGCTCGCCCCGGGCCTCCTCGCCCGGGGCTGCTCGCCCCGGGCCTCCTCGCCCGGGGCTGCTCGCCCCGGGCCTCCTCGCCCGGGGCTGCTCGCCCCGGGCCTCCTCGCCCGGGGCTGCTCGCCCCGGGCCTCCAGGCCCGGGGCTGCTCGCCCCGGGCCTCCAGGCCCGGGGCTGCTCGCCCCGGGCCTCCTCGCCCGGGGCTGCTCGCCCCGGGCCTCCAGGCCCGGGGCTGCTCGCCCCGGGCCTCCTGGCCCGGGGCTGCTCGCCCCGGGCCTCCTCGCCCGGGGCTGCTCGCCCCGGGCCTCCTCGCCCGGGGCTGCTCGCCCCGGGCCTCCTCGCCCGGGGCTGCTCGCCCCGGGCCTCCTCGCCCGGGGCTGTCTCTTACCATGGCTCATCATGGCTGAAGCCTCTCCCTGTACCTGAGAGGAACGGGTCAGAGTATCCCACACAGCCTCCCGGCCATGGGATCTAAGCTGAGAAACTTCCGGGGAAGGTTGGAGAAGTGGGAGACGCAGAATCCCAAGCAGCCCGTCGAGGAGCTATGCAGCCAGCATAAAATCCCAAGGAGACAGATGCCTGAATCCTGAAAAGCAAACAAAACCTTCCTCTCAGCTCAGCAATTCCCGGGTTAGGACCGAGGGATGGGAGACACAGAATCCCAAACACCTGAGATGAGCCCCGGCCTCCAGGTCCTGAGACATTACCATGGTTCACTATGGCTGAGGCTGCTGCCTGTACCTGAGAGAAAGTGGTCACTGAACCCGAAAGGGGCTCCAGACCCTGGGGTCTCAGCTCAGAATCTCCCCGGAAAGGTCCGAGGGTTTGGAGACCCAGATTGGGAAGTGCCCCGCTCGCCCCGGGCCTCCAGGCCCGGGGCTGCTCGCCCCGGGCCTCCTCGCCCGGGGCTGCTCGCCCCGGGCCTCCAGGCCCGGGGCTGCTCGCCCCGGGCCTCCAGGCCCGGGGCTGCTCGCCCCGGGCCTCCTCGCCCGGGGCTGCTCGCCCCGGGCCTCCTCGCCCGGGGCTGCTCGCCCCGGGCCTCCTCGCCCGGGGCTGTCTCTTACCATGGCTCATCATGCCTGAAGCCTCTCCCTGGACCTGAGAGGAACGGGTCAGAGTATCCCACACAGCCTCCCGGCCATGGGATCTAAGCTGAGAAACTTCCGGGGAAGGTTGGAGAAGTGGGAGACGCAGAATCCCAAGCAGCCCGTCGAGGAGCTATGCAGCCAGCATAAAATCCCAAGGAGACAGATGCCTGAATCCTGAAAAGCAAACAAAACCTTCCTCTCAGCTCAGCAATTCCCGGGTTAGGACCGAGGGATGGGAGACACAGAATCCCAAACACCTGAGATGAGCCCCGGCCTCCAGGTCCTGAGTGATTGCCATGGCTCACTATGGCTGAGGCTGCTGCCTGTACCTGAGAGAAAGTGGTCACTGACCCGGAAAGGGCTACCAGACCCTGGGGTCTCAGCTCAGAAACTCCCCGGAAAGGTCCGAGGGTTTGGAGACCCAGATTGGGAAGTGCCCCGCTCGCCCCGGGCCTCCAGGCCCGGGGCTGCTCGCCCCGGGCCTCCAGGCCCGGGGCTGCTCGCCCGGGGCCTCCAGGCCCGGGGCTGCTCGCCCGGGGCCTCCAGGCCCGGGGCTGCTCGCCCGGGGCCTCCAGGCCCGGGGCTGCTCGCCCGGGGCCTCCAGGCCCGGGGCTGCTCGCCCCGGGCCTCCAGGCCCGGGGCTGCTCGCCCCGGGCCTCCAGGCCCGGGGCTGCTCGCCCCGGGCCTCCAGGCCCGGGGCTGCTCGCCCCGGGCCTCCAGGCCCGGGGCTGCTCGCCCCGGGCCTCCAGGCCCGGGGCTGCTCGCCCCGGGCCTCCAGGCCCGGGGCTGCTCGCCCCGGGCCTCCAGGCCCGGGGCTGCTCGCCCCGGGCCTCCAGGCCCGGGGCTGCTCGCCCCGGGCCTCCTCGCCCGGGGCTGCTCGCCCCGGGCCTCCAGGCCCGGGGCTGCTCGCCCCGGGCCTCCAGGCCCGGGGCTGCTCGCCCCGGGCCTCCTGGCCCGGGGCTGCTCGCCCCGGGCCTCCAGGCCCGGGGCTGCTCGCCCCGGGCCTCCTGGCCCGGGGCTGCTCGCCCCGGGCCTCCAGGCCCGGGGCTGCTCGCCCCGGGCCTCCTCGCCCGGGGCTGCTCGCCCCGGGCCTCCAGGCCCGGGGCTGCTCGCCCCGGGCCTCCAGGCCCGGGGCTGCTCGCCCCGGGCCTCCTGGCCCGGGGCTGCTCGCCCCGGGCCTCCTCGCCCGGGGCTGCTCGCCCCGGGCCTCCTCGCCCGGGGCTGCTCGCCCCGGGCCTCCTGGCCCGGGGCTGCTCGCCCCGGGCCTCCTCGCCCGGGGCTGCTCGCCCCGGGCCTCCTCGCCCGGGGCTGCTCGCCCCGGGCCTCCTGGCCCGGGGCTGCTCGCCCCGGGCCTCCTGGCCCGGGGCTGCTCGCCCCGGGCCTCCTCGCCCGGGGCTGCTCGCCCCGGGCCTCCAGGCCCGGGGCTGCTCGCCCCGGGCCTCCTCGCCCGGGGCTGCTCGCCCCGGGCCTCCTCGCCCGGGGCTGCTCGCCCCGGGCCTCCTCGCCCGGGGCTGCTCGCCCCGGGCCTCCTCGCCCGGGGCTGCTCGCCCCGGGCCTCCTCGCCCGGGGCTGCTCGCCCCGGGCCTCCTCGCCCGGGGCTGTCTCTTACCATGGCTCATCATGGCTGAAGCCTCTCCCTGTACCTGAGAGGAATGGGTCAGAGTATCCCACACAGCCTCCCGGCCATGGGATCTAAGCTGAGAAACTTCCGGGGAAGGTTGGAGAAGTGGGAGACGCAGAATCCCAAGCAGCCCGTCGAGGAGCTATGCAGCCAGCATAAAATCCCAAGGAGACAGATGCCTGAATCCTGAAAAGCAAACAAAACCTTCCTCTCAGCTCAGCAATTCCCGGGTTAGGACCGAGGGATGGGAGACACAGAATCCCAAACACCTGAGATGAGCCCCGGCCTCCAGGTCCTGAGTGATTGCCATGGCTCACTATGGCTGAGGCTGCTGCCTGTACCTGAGAGAAAGTGGTCACTGACCCGGAAAGGGCTACCAGACCCTGGGGTCTCAGCTCAGAAACTCCCCGGAAAGGTCCGAGGGTTTGGAGACCCAGATTGGGAAGTGCCCCGCTCGCCCCGGGCCTCCAGGCCCGGGGCTGCTCGCCCCGGGCCTCCAGGCCCGGGGCTGCTCGCCCCGGGCCTCCAGGCCCGGGGCTGCTCGCCCCGGGCCTCCAGGCCCGGGGCTGCTCGCCCCGGGCCTCCAGGCCCGGGGCTGCTCGCCCCGGGCCTCCAGGCCCGGGGCTGCTCGCCCCGGGCCTCCAGGCCCGGGGCTGCTCGCCCCGGGCCTCCAGGCCCGGGGCTGCTCGCCCCGGGCCTCCAGGCCCGGGGCTGCTCGCCCCGGGCCTCCAGGCCCGGGGCTGCTCGCCCCGGGCCTCCAGGCCCGGGGCTGCTCGCCCCGGGCCTCCTGGCCCGGGGCTGCTCGCCCCGGGCCTCCTCGCCCGGGGCTGCTCGCCCCGGGCCTCCTCGCCCGGGGCTGCTCGCCCCGGGCCTCCTCGCCCGGGGCTGCTCGCCCCGGGCCTCCTCGCCCGGGGCTGCTCGCCCCGGGCCTCCTCGCCCGGGGCTGCTCGCCCCGGGCCTCCTCGCCCGGGGCTGCTCGCCCCGGGCCTCCTCGCCCGGGGCTGCTCGCCCCGGGCCTCCTCGCCCGGGGCTGCTCGCCCCGGGCCTCCTCGCCCGGGGCTGCTCGCCCCGGGCCTCCTCGCCCGGGGCTGCTCGCCCCGGGCCTCCTCGCCCGGGGCTGCTCGCCCCGGGCCTCCTCGCCCGGGGCTGTCTCTTACCATGGCTCATCATGGCTGAAGCCTCTCCCTGTACCTGAGAGGAATGGGTCAGAGTATCCCACACAGCCTCCCGGCCATGGGATCTAAGCTGAGAAACTTCCGGGGAAGGTTGGAGAAGTGGGAGACGCAGAATCCCAAGCAGCCCGTCGAGGAGCTATGCAGCCAGCATAAAATCCCAAGGAGACAGATGCCTGAATCCTGAAAAGCAAACAAAACCTTCCTCTCAGCTCAGCAATTCCCGGGTTAGGACCGAGGGATGGGAGACACAGAATCCCAAACACCTGAGATGAGCCCCGGCCTCCAGGTCCTGAGTGATTGCCATGGCTCACTATGGCTGAGGCTGCTGCCTGTACCTGAGAGAAAGTGGTCACTGACCCGAAAGGGCCTCCAGACCCTGGGGTCTCAGCTCAGAAACTCCCCGGAAAGGTCCGAGGGTTTGGAGACCCAGATTGGGAAGTGCCCCGCTCGCCCCGGGCCTCCAGGCCCGGGGCTGCTCGCCCCGGGCCTCCTCGCCCGGGGCTGCTCGCCCCGGGCCTCCTCGCCCGGGGCTGCTCGCCCCGGGCCTCCTCGCCCGGGGCTGCTCGCCCCGGGCTGCTCGCCCCGGGCCTCCTCGCCCGGGGCTGTCTCTTACCATGGCTCATCATGCCTGAAGCCTCTCCCTGGACCTGAGAGGAACGGGTCAGAGTATCCCACACAGCCTCCCGGCCATGGGATCTAAGCTGAGAAACTTCCGGGGAAGGTTGGAGAAGTGGGAGACGCAGAATCCCAAGCAGCCCGTCGAGGAGCTATGCAGCCAGCACAAAATCCCAAGGAGACAGATGCCTGAATCCTGAAAAGCAAACAAAACCTTCCTCTCAGCTCAGCAATTCCCGGGTTAGGACCGAGGGATGGGAGACACAGAATCCCAAACACCTGAGATGAGCCCCGGCCTCCAGGTCCTGAGTGATTGCCATGGCTCACTATGGCTGAGGCTGCTGCCTGTACCTGAGAGAAAGTGGTCACTGACCCGAAAGGGCCTCCAGACCCTGGGGTCTCAGCTCAGAAACTCCCCGGAAAGGTCCGAGGGTTTGGAGACCCAGATTGGGAAGTGCCCCGCTCGCCCCGGGCCTCCAGGCCCGGGGCTGCTCGCCCCGGGCCTCCAGGCCCGGGGCTGCTCGCCCCGGGGCTGCTCGCCCCGGGCCTCCTCGCCCGGGGCTGCTCGCCCCGGGCCTCCTCGCCCGGGGCTGCTCGCCCCGGGCCTCCAGGCCCGGGGCTGCTCGCCCCGGGCCTCCTGGCCCGGGGCTGCTCGCCCCGGGCCTCCTCGCCCGGGGCTGCTCGCCCCGGGCCTCCTCGCCCGGGGCTGCTCGCCCCGGGCCTCCTCGCCCGGGGCTGCTCGCCCCGGGCCTCCTCGCCCGGGGCTGTCTCTTACCATGGCTCATCATGCCTGAAGCCTCTCCCTGGACCTGAGAGGAACGGGTCAGAGTATCCCACACAGCCTCCCGGCCATGGGATCTAAGCTGAGAAACTTCCGGGGAAGGTTGGAGAAGTGGGAGACGCAGAATCCCAAGCAGCCCGTCGAGGAGCTATGCAGCCAGCATAAAATCCCAAGGAGACAGATGCCTGAATCCTGAAAAGCAAACAAAACCTTCCTCTCAGCTCAGCAATTCCCGGGTTAGGACCGAGGGATGGGAGACACAGAATCCCAAACACCTGAGATGAGCCCCGGCCTCCAGGTCCTGAGTGATTGCCATGGCTCACTATGGCTGAGGCTGCTGCCTGTACCTGAGAGAAAGTGGTCACTGACCCTGAAAGGGCTCCAGACCCTGGGGTCTCAGCTCAGAAACTCCCCGGAAAGGTCCGAGGGTTTGGAGACCCAGATTGGGAAGTGCCCCGCTCGCCCCGGGCCTCCAGGCCCGGGGCTGCTCGCCCCGGGCCTCCAGGCCCGGGGCTGCTCGCCCCGGGCCTCCTGGCCCGGGGCTGCTCGCCCCGGGCCTCCAGGCCCGGGGCTGCTCGCCCCGGGCCTCCTCGCCCGGGGCTGCTCGCCCCGGGCCTCCTCGCCCGGGGCTGCTCGCCCCGGGCCTCCTCGCCCGGGGCTGCTCGCCCCGGGCCTCCTCGCCCGGGGCTGCTCGCCCCGGGCCTCCTCGCCCGGGGCTGCTCGCCCCGGGCCTCCTCGCCCGGGGCTGCTCGCCCCGGGCCTCCTCGCCCGGGGCTGCTCGCCCCGGGCCTCCTCGCCCGGGGCTGCTCGCCCCGGGCCTCCAGGCCCGGGGCTGCTCGCCCGGGGCTGCTCGCCCCGGGCCTCCTCGCCCGGGGCTGCTCGCCCCGGGCCTCCTCGCCCGGGGCTGTCTCTTACCATGGCTCATCATGGCTGAAGCCTCTCCCTGTACCTGAGAGGAACGGGTCAGAGTATCCCACACAGCCTCCCGGCCATGGGATCTAAGCTGAGAAACTTCCGGGGAAGGTTGGAGAAGTGGGAGACGCAGAATCCCAAGCAGCCCGTCGAGGAGCTATGCAGCCAGCATAAAATCCCAAGGAGACAGATGCCTGAATCCTGAAAAGCAAACAAAACCTTCCTCTCAGCTCAGCAATTCCCGGGTTAGGACCGAGGGATGGGAGACACAGAATCCCAAACACCTGAGATGAGCCCCGGCCTCCAGGTCCTGAGTGATTGCCATGGCTCACTATGGCTGAGGCTGCTGCCTGTACCTGAGAGAAAGTGGTCACTGACCCTGAAAGGGCCACCAGACCCTGGGGTCTCAGCTCAGAAACTCCCCGGAAAGGTCCGAGGGTTTGGAGACCCAGATTGGGAAGTGCCCCGCTCGCCCCGGGCCTCCAGGCCCGGGGCTGCTCGCCCCGGGCCTCCTCGCCCGGGGCTGCTCGCCCCGGGCCTCCTCGCCCGGGGCTGCTCGCCCCGGGCCTCCTCGCCCGGGGCTGCTCGCCCCGGGCCTCCTCGCCCGGGGCTGCTCGCCCCGGGCCTCCTCGCCCGGGGCTGCTCGCCCCGGGCCTCCTCGCCCGGGGCTGCTCGCCCCGGGCCTCCTCGCCCGGGGCTGCTCGCCCCGGGCCTCCTCGCCCGGGGCTGCTCGCCCCGGGCCTCCTCGCCCGGGGCTGCTCGCCCCGGGCCTCCTCGCCCGGGGCTGTCTCTTACCATGGCTCATCATGGCTGAAGCCTCTCCCTGTACCTGAGAGGAATGGGTCAGAGTATCCCACACAGCCTCCCGGCCATGGGATCTAAGCTGAGAAACTTCCGGGGAAGGTTGGAGAAGTGGGAGACGCAGAATCCCAAGCAGCCCGTCGAGGAGCTATGCAGCCAGCATAAAATCCCAAGGAGACAGATGCCTGAATCCTGAAAAGCAAACAAAACCTTCCTCTCAGCTCAGCAATTCCCGGGTTAGGACCGAGGGATGGGAGACACAGAATCCCAAACACCTGAGATGAGCCCCGGCCTCCAGGTCCTGAGTGATTGCCATGGCTCACTATGGCTGAAGCCGCTGCCTGTACCTGAGAGAAAGTGGTCACTGACCCTGAAAGGGCTTCCAGACCCTGGGGTCTCAGCTCAGAAACTCCCCGGAAAGGTCCGAGGGTTTGGAGACCCAGAATGGGCAGTGCCCCGCTCGCCCCGGGCCTCCTCGCCCGGGGCTGCTCGCCCCGGGCCTCCTCGCCCGGGGCTGCTCGCCCCGGGCCTCCAGGCCCGGGGCTGCTCGCCCGGGGCTGCTCGCCCCGGGCCTCCTGGCCCGGGGCTGCTCGCCCCGGGCCTCCTCGCCCGGGGCTGCTCGCCCCGGGCCTCCTCGCCCGGGGCTGCTCGCCCCGGGCCTCCTGGCCCGGGGCTGCTCGCCCCGGGCCTCCTCGCCCGGGGCTGCTCGCCCCGGGCCTCCTCGCCCGGGGCTGCTCGCCCCGGGCCTCCTCGCCCGGGGCTGCTCGCCCCGGGCCTCCTCGCCCGGGGCTGCTCGCCCCGGGCCTCCTCGCCCGGGGCTGCTCGCCCCGGGCCTCCTCGCCCGGGGCTGCTCGCCCCGGGCCTCCTCGCCCGGGGCTGCTCGCCCCGGGCCTCCTCGCCCGGGGCTGTCTCTTACCATGGCTCATCATGGCTGAAGCCTCTCCCTGTACCTGAGAGGAATGGGTCAGAGTATCCCACACAGCCTCCCGGCCATGGGATCTAAGCTGAGAAACTTCCGGGGAAGGTTGGAGAAGTGGGAGACGCAGAATCCCAAGCAGCCCGTCGAGGAGCTATGCAGCGAGCACAAAATCCCAAGGAGACAGATGCCTGAATCCTGAAAAGCAAACAAAACCTTCCTCTCAGCTCAGCAATTCCCGGGTTAGGACCGAGGGATGGGAGACACAGAATCCCAAACACCTGAGATGAGCCCCGGCCTCCAGGTCCTGAGTGATTGCCATGGCTCACTATGGCTGAGGCTGCTGCCTGTACCTGAGAGAAAGTGGTCACTGACCCTGAAAGGGCCTCCAGACCCTGGGGTCTCAGCTCAGAAACTCCCCGGAAAGGTCCGAGGGTTTGGAGACCCAGATTGGGAAGTGCCCCGCTCGCCCCGGGCCTCCAGGCCCGGGGCTGCTCGCCCCGGGCCTCCAGGCCCGGGGCTGCTCGCCCCGGGCCTCCTGGCCCGGGGCTGCTCGCCCCGGGCCTCCTGGCCCGGGGCTGCTCGCCCCGGGCCTCCTGGCCCGGGGCTGCTCGCCCCGGGCCTCCTCGCCCGGGGCTGTCTCTTACCATGGCTCATCATGGCTGAAGCCTCTCCCTGGACCTGAGAGGAACGGGTCAGAGTATCCCTCACAGCCTCCCGGCCATGGGATCTAAGCTGAGAAACTTCCGGGGAAGGTTGGAGAAGTGGGAGACGCAGAATCCCAAGCAGCCCGTCGAGGAGCTATGCAGCGAGCACAAAATCCCAAGGAGACAGATGCCTGAATCCTGAAAAGCAAACAAAACCTTCCTCTCAGCTCAGCAATTCCCGGGTTAGGACCGAGGGATGGGAGACACAGAATCCCAAACACCTGAGATGAGCCCCGGCCTCCAGGTCCTGAGTCATTACCATGGTTCACTATGGCTGAGGCTGCTGCCTGTACCTGAGAGAAAGTGGTCACTGACCCTGAAAGGGCCACCAGACCCTGGGGTCTCAGCTCAGAAACTCCCCAGAAAGGTCCGAGGGTTTGGAGACCCAGAATGGGAAGTGCCCTGCTCGCCCCGGGCCTCCTCGCCCGGGGCTGCTCGCCCCGGGCCTCCTCGCCCGGGGCTGCTCGCCCCGGGCCTCCTCGCCCGGGGCTGCTCGCCCCCGGGCCTCCAGGCCGGGGGCTGCTCGCCCCGGGCCTCCAGGCCGGGGGCTGCTCGCCCCGGGCCTCCTCGCCCGGGGCTGTCTCTTACCATGGCTCATCATGGCTGAAGCCTCTCCCTGGACCTGAGAGGAACTGGTCAGAGTATCCCTCACAGCCTCCCGGCCATGGGATCTAAGCTGAGAAACTTCCGGGGAAGGTTGGAGAAGTGGGAGACGCAGAATCCCAAGCAGCCCGTCGAGGAGCTATGCAGCGAGCACAAAATCCCAAGGAGACAGATGCCTGAATCCTGAAAAGCAACCAAAACCTTCCTCTCAGCTCAGCAATTCCCGGGTTAGGACCGAGGGATGGGAGACACAGAATCCCAAACACCTGAGATGAGCCCCGGCCTCCAGGTCCTGAGTGATTGCCATGGCTCACTATGGCTGAGGCTGCTGCCTGTACCTGAGAGAAAGTGGTCACTGAACCCGAAAGGGGCTCCAGACCCTGGGGTCTCAGCTCAGAAACTCCCCGGAAAGGTCCGAGGGTTTGGAGACCCAGATTGGGAAGTGCCCCGCTCGCCCCGGGCCTCCTCGCCCGGGGCTGCTCGCCCCGGGCCTCCTCGCCCGTGGCTGCTCGCCCCGGGCCTCCTCGCCCGGGGCTGCTCGCCCCGGGCCTCCTCGCCCGGGGCTGCTCGCCCCGGGCCTCCTCGCCCGGGGCTGCTCGCCCCGGGCCTCCTCTCCTGGGCCTGCTCGCCTCGGGGCCTCCTCACCCGTGGCTGCTCGCTATGGCTCACTCTGGCTGAAGCCGCTCACTGTACCTGAGAGACAGGGTTCACAGAATCCCAAACTGCCTCCAGAACCTGGGGTCTCAGCTCAGAATCTCCTGGGGATTGTCAGAGAAGTTGGAAGGACACAGAATCCTAAGCAGCACATCCAGGGCTGGGCAGCGAGCACAAAATCCCAGAGAGACATAAGCTAGAATCAAAAAACCCTGTTGTCTTAGCTCAGAAACTCCCTGGATAGGTCAGATGAATGCGAGACACACAATCCCAATCAGCTGTTGGGAGCCCCGGCTTCAAGGCCCGGAGTCAATTACCATGCCTTTCCATACCTGAAGCCCCTCCCTGTACCTGAGAGAATGGGGTCACACACTCACAAACACCCGCCAGACCCTGGGTTCCCTGCTCAGAAACTCCCGGGGTAGTTCCGAGGAATTGGAGACACAGAATGGGTGGTGCCCCTGCTCGCCCCGGGCCTCCAGACCCGGGGCCGCTCGCCCCGGGCCTCCTCGCCCGGCGCCGCTCGCCCCGGGCCTCAAGATGTCTGAGTTATCCACACACATGTCACATGGTCACATGCACATATGTGAGCAACTGGCTGTGCCTAACTCTTGTTACCCAAAATGTTTATGTTACAGAGGCTACAGCCCTACATGCCAGGTGACATTTAATCTCCTGTGATTGATGACCGTGAGGAACAGTTGTTTCTGGGCCATCCCAGATCTTGTGTCTGACTCACAGAATGAGAAGAACGCAGGGTTTGTTTGCTGCTTCCAGTTGCCTCCATAATTGCACAGTCCCTCGAAGGCAGGCAGGAAGTCTCCTTCAACCTCTGGAGCGCTGGGAGGAGCCGTAGCTGAAGGAGGTGGTGAAGACACCGCTTCGTCTCCTTCAAGTGCATTGCCGGACAAGCTACCCCAGAGGTCATGGAAGACACAGGCTCATCAACCAAATTAGTATTCTGGAATCACAAAATTCCTTAAATAAATTTGAATGGCACAGTGAGAAGCAGAGGGGATGAGACAGAAGGAGCACATTACCTGATACCAGGGGTGTAAACTGTCACGTGTCCAGTCTATCTCTGTCACATTAGCCTTTCCTGTTTGTGGGGACCAGAGCTCAAGTATGAGCAGAAGTCCCACATCTGGAAGGGCTCGGAGCAAATGGCATACACTGGCTCCATCAGACAGGCATGGGGACAAGGGTTCCTGGTCACAGCATACCTGCACAGCCCTGAGTGCTCAGATGAACACCTGGCCTACATTGTACCTGAAATATATGCCAGTGCAGCAGCTTTACCCCCAACAGAGAGACTACAAGAAAGGTTGTGGCTTTGAAGACATGACTGCAGGGAACAGAGGACAGGTTCATCTGGGACTTCCAAAAGCAGTGTCTATGGAAGGTGGAGACCCCTTCCTGAGACAGCTGGAAATGAGACTGGAGATACCATACCTCTATGGTCTGAATGTTCGTATGCCCCTCAAACTCATGTTAGAATCCCAACACCCAAGATGATGGGGTTAGGAGAGGAGCCTGTGGGAGGTGCTTAGGTCAGGAGGATGGAGCCTCTATGGATGGGAGTGGGGCCTTTACAAAAGAGACCCCACAAAGCTCGCTCACCCCTCCACCAAGTGAGGACATGACAAAGAGGTGCTGTCTGTGAACCAGGAAACATGCTCTCACAGACACCTGATTTGTAGGCATCTTGATCTTGGACTCACTACTCACTAAGGGCAGACAGGGGTAACAAATAGATATCTCCTGTCCCCATGAGGAGAAGATTGAGGGGTTCATGCAGCCCCTTGGGCAAGGCTCTGCACTGCCTGCACTCGGGGTCAGGCCCCAGCCTAAGCCAGACCCTGCTCTCTACTGTCCTGGGGTGTGTCACCCTGGGCCAGGATGCCCCCTACACCAACATCCCACAGAACATGCAGATGGTGAGGTGGGGGTGGGGGTCTCCAGGGCCCAGGCCAAATGTCATGGTGGTGCGGCTCCTCTCCCCGACCTGGTCTGGGCAAAATCCTCAAACTTCCTGGATGTGGGCAGCCTGCAGGGCGCAAGCATCACAGGCAGCATGACATGCGTGGAAGGGCAGGTGCCACTGCCTGAGGACTCTGAGCTTCGCAAGGTGATCCCACAATGCAGTCCTGAGAGATTTTCCAGGGGCCTAGACACCCTTGAGAAGCAGTGAAACAAGAGACAGTGTGTGCCCTGTGCAGAAGTGGAAGGGGGTCTACGTGGTGATGTTTCTTCCCAGTGGGCACAATGCTGTGTGAATGCTCAGTCTCCCACTGTGAAGGCACAGGGAGGAGACTGAGGCTTTCAGAACTAGCTTCCTTCTTTCATGCTGCAAGCCCTCATCCCATGCTCTGCAAGAGCACTTCCCAGCGAGCCTGTGAGCTCTGCCCCCTGCACCACAGCAGAGGGGAGGAAGGCCTGGAGGTTTCTCTGGTCAGGGCCCCACCGGCCCCTTCTGGACACAGTGCCACACTGCCCTGTCTCTGTTCCTGTGCATCCACACGAGGCTCCTGGCGGTCTCCTCTGGGGGCTTCTAGCTTCACTGTGCACGTGGCATCCAGCACAGGCACACAGCTAGGCAGGGCTCTAGAGAAACAGCACTCTGCTTCAGGAAGGACAGATAATTGTCTCATGTTGGCAGAAGAGTCAATTTTCTGGGTCTGAAGTTTGCAAACAAAATCCCTGTCTTTGAGAAGGCAGATTAGCAATGGAATACCTTCCACATGGTTATCTGTGTAAATGATTTGTCCTGAAATCAATCTCTCTGTGTGCCAAACAGCATTCTAGGTGCATCTGTGAGGTGCTTCTGGGTGAGATTCACACCTGAATCTGCCCTCCCTAGTGAGGGTGGGCCTCGTCCAGTGCACTGAGGCCTGAATACAGCAGAAAGGGTAGTAAACCCCTCTCCGCCTGGCTGCTGAGCGGGACCCGGTGTTCTCTGCCCCCGGACCAGAATGTGCACCTGCTGTGCTTGCGCTCTTGGGCCTCCTGGCTCAGGCTCTGACCCCCACCACCAGCTCTGCAGCAGGCAGGCTGCACATTAGGGGTCTCCCAGCCTCTATAATGTTGTGAGCCAATTCCTTATAGTACACACACAGGTATACACACACACACACACACACACACACACACACACACCAAACACACAAAGGTACACACACTACACACACACAAGTCCACTTTCACACCACACTCACACCACACACACACCCTACACACACACACACACACACACACACACACACACATCACCAGCTCCCGGGTCTGCAGTGGGCAGGCTGCAGGTCAGGGGGCTCCCAGCCTCCATAACTTTGTGAGCCAATTCCTTGTAATAAATGTTATATGTTATGCTTCCCCAGAAAACCCACACTAAGACAACCGTGTTCATTATAAAAGACAAGAACCAAAATTACAGTTGTACTTTCCCAATTTTCACAATTTTATGTACACACATACATACATACACGCACATGACACAGTTGGGGAAGAAACACAGCAAAATAGTCTGGTGGTTACAACTGAGTAGTGGGACTCTGAAGAAATATTGCTTCTTTATCCTTTATTTTAATTTCTATGTGTGGTATGAGCATAATTTACTTTTTTCAGAAAATAATAAGCATCTGTTTTTTCTAAACTCGTACTATTCACAGTTAAAGGCATTGATTTACAACCATCACAAACATGGAAACCACCCAGTGTCCATCCACTAGTAAATGAATAAACAAGAGGTAGGACCGTGCATATGAGAGACCACACGGACATGAGCAAATCGCTGATGTGCGTCCCCTCGCATCACAGTGAAGTTCAGATGTCCTGCAGAAAGTGTCTGTCCCGTCCCACGACCCCAAAGTCAAGAACAGGGAAAGCTGGTGGACAGGGAGGGAAAGCAGATGTGAACTTGTCTGGCATGGGGTGAGGGGGTTACTTTGAATGGACATGAGGAGACTCTGGGGGTGAAGGAAATGTCCTGGATTGTGGAGGTGGTCTCACAGGTGTGTACCTCTGTCAAAACTTACACAAAAGACACAAGAACAGTAACCATCTGTCTCATGTCAACATCTGGTGAGATTACATGTCAGCTGTGCATTTCATGCTAATGCCTATTCACTCGCTGGTTCGACGGGGTTTGGGGGTTTTCTGCTAACTATTGTTTCTCCTTTAATTTTATTCCTTCCAAAAATGATGATCTGTTATATGTACCAATATTAATATGTTCTTAAACAATACGAGGGTTAGGGCAGTCAAAAACCCATGAATAACTTATGACTTCCCCCAAACCTAACCGCTAATAGCTACTTTTTAGCGGAAGCCTTACTGGTCACATCAACAGTCGATTAGTACGTATTTTGCATGTTGTATGCATCGTATGCTGAATTCTTACAATAAAGTAAGTCAGAGAAAGGAAAATGTCATTGAGGAAATCATAAGGAAGAGAAAACATATTTACAGGACTGTATGGTATGATTTTTTTTTTTAATCCATACAAAAAAAACTTAAAAATCAACGTCTAAGCAGACCTGCACAGTTCAAAACCCCATCGATTCTATCTGGATAGAGCCTCCAAACTCTCTCCAGATTAAGAATTACTATTTTATGGGTGCCTGGGTGGCTCAGTCAGTTAAGCGTCTAACTCAGTATCTCAGCTCAGGTCATGATCCCAGAGTCGTGGGAAAAAGCCCCAAATCGGGCTCTCCACTGAGTATAGAGCCTGCTTGGGATTCTCTCCCTCCCTCTGCCCCTCTTCCCTACGTATGCTCTCTCTCAAAATTAATAATAAACATTAACAAAAATGAATTAACATTTTAAGGGGTATCTCCAGACTTTATATACACTCTTAGCACAATGCTTATATAAAATCACTCCCAAACATGTTTATTTTATTATTGGGGAAAGAGATGGGACTCTTGGTTGCAAGTGACGGAAATTCAGCTCACAATCATGGATCACTTACATCTAAAGGTGCTGCAAGTACAGCTAGACCCAGGGGCTGAGACGCCATTGTCGAGCTTCCTCCTCCCCTCTCTCTGATTGCCTCTGGTTCTGCTTGGGGTTGGTTTCCCTCTCTCGCCACAATGCACAATAATTACAAATACTCTCTCTCACCATACTGAGAGTCTAATGGGAGGACTACAGTTGGGTCTCATGTCCAACCCGTGAACTTATAACCCTGAACAGGATGGGGAGCCATGACCACTCAGACCTGGGCCACCTGCCTGTGCCTGGGAAGGGTGTGTCCATCACCTCACAGAACCTCGGGGCTGGGTGGGAACAACACCTTGGTGGATGGATGGTGCTGAGCAGGCAGAACCAGCAGAGGTGTCGCTGTGTTAGAGCCACAGGTGAATGTCCAATCACAGTGCATCCTTTGGGGCCATGATTTGCTGCCATAATAAAGAGACCTGAAATGCAGTGGCTTAATGAAAGTGGATGTCTCTTTACTTCTAACATAACATTGCCAGAGGTGGACAGGCAGACCGTGGGCAGCGTGGCATCTGCGGGGAGGAAGGACATGCTCACAGATTCAGTGGGACAGGAAGTGGCACGCATCAGCTCTGTCACATACCACTAACCAGAACTTAGTCATGAGGCCACTTGCAGCTGCAAGGGAAGCTGGGACATGCAGTCGCTACCTGAGTGACCACGAGCCCAGCTACAAGGATACTACATTATGGAAGGGGAAATAGGAGTGCCAAATTAGGAACTGCCCCCAATGCTCTAGTGTAATTAACACTGTAATAAACGTACTTTTAAGCCACTCACCCACTAGAATTCTGGAATTGGCAATACCCCATGCTGGCGAGGATGTGAAGCAGCTGGTGGGGGCAAGAAATGGTACAGCTGCTTTGGAAATCGGTTCAGCAGCACCATTCGAGGCAGATAGGCACATGCCCTCTAACTGGCAGATGTTTTGTTTACCCAGCAAAACTGAGGGCAGATGTTCACCAAAAGGTGTGTGCAAGAATGCTCAGAGCAGCTTTATTGTAACCTCAAATTAAGAACCATCCAAGCGGACAAAGGAATCCCGGAGTGTTCACATGGTAGAACACCACTCAGCCACAGAAAATGAAGGGTCCACACCAGGAAACAGATGAATCTCTGAGACATGGTTCTGAGTGTCAAGAGTCCCACACAAAAGTGTGCAGTCTATATGTTCTGTCTATCAAGTCTGGTTAGAGGCCCCTCCCCGGAGCATTTCCAGTGGGCAGAGGTAGATGGCAGCCAGCGCTGTGCCCTTGACACCCCGGGGCTTGAGTTCCCCCCCGCCACCAACATGCAGGACGTGCTGGCCTCCTTGTCCAGACAGGTGATTGTCCAAACAGGGGCAGGTGGCTTTAGCAGCGGTGGGGGGCATGTATTTTCATTTGTCCCGGTTAATAGGCCAGGTGAGTGCTTCCCTCCAGGGGAAGCTGCCAGATGCTTGCCAGGTGGCCCAATCACTTACACTCACATTGGCACTCAGCTTCCGCTGCTGGGTCCTGCCCAGTGTGCATGCCCATCCATTTTGGGGCTGAATCCCGAGGAGATGCTCCTGGCATTTCCCAAATGTATATGGTGACAGAAGATTTCACATTTCTCGTGGAGGAACCACACCAGCCTGGGAGGCCCTGCAGATAGGTGGAGATGAGTCCCCAGACACATGGGCACAGGGTTCTGATCCAGATTAGCTGGAAGCCCCATGTGCGGGCTGATCCCCACTTTGGGGAGCTCCTGGAGAAGCTGTCCTTGCAGCCGGCCCTGCCTGCATCCACCTGGCCTCATCTTACCTGCTGGAGAGGATCTGCAAGGCCATCGATGCCTCAGCAGGGTTCTGTTGGGTGGAGACTGGGCATGAATTCCTTGGATCACTTTTGTTTCCAAGACAAAGTGTGAGAAGCAGGATTTAAATGATGGGTTATTGTTGGCTTCATTGCTCACATTTTCATGTTCTTCCTTCTCTAATCCAAACAGAATCGAGATTTGAACTTATTTAGGAGATCTGAACATAGACCTTGCTTGAAATTAGAAGCCATATCTAGAACCACCCCACCCGCCTAACAGCACACTCATGGAAGACAAGGGACCTGGAGGGTGTCACATCCAGATGGAAGAGAGGTGGGAAACTGCCCACCGACCCTGAGGATTGTGGAGGCCACCTGCAGGCAGGAGGGGATCTGGCCAGGCAGCTATGTCCTGGGGTGGTCGGGGGTTGGGCTTTGGACAGTCGATCTCTCCCTGGGCTCCCACAGTTCCCCAGGTGGGCTCTGTGGCCCATGGGACTCCTGAGGCTCCCACTGAAGGGGCCGTGCAGCTGTACCTGCTTCTCTTGGGACACCTGCTCAAGTAGTGTCCATGTGACAAGCTGGACTGTGAGGGTACCCAGCAGAGAGACCACATGGGGGATACAGACAGAGACAGAGACTGAGAGAGAGAAACAGAGACAGGGCCTGACCTGTGCACAGCAGGTTGTTCAGACGCCACATTCCAGCCTCTGCAGCCCAAGTCTTGGCCACAAGCACTGATGGGCCCTGGGCTGGATCACTGAGGAGTATGGTGGCTGCCCCTGCTGACCAGGGATGTTGCGTTGCATCTCAGAGGGCTGCTGGGGCCACTGCAAAGAGAATCATCTCGGGCTGTTGGGGGTCCAGGGCCCTGTTGGAGCAAAGGGAGCAGATCCATTGCCTGGCCCTCCACCCTCAGGACACCCTCTCAACATCTAGAAGCTTTCTGGGGAGGGCAAGGCTGGCGAGAGAGCCACAGGGATGTATGCTGCCAAGGGCAGCTGAGGTTGAACCACGGAACTAGACTTTGCTGGGGTCACCTACCACTGCATCCAAAACACAGAAATGCCCAGATGGAAGCTACAGCATGTATTGTTTTGCACAATTCTGTGCTTGGTAAGTGGGTCCCTGCTGATTTCCCTGGGCCCCGGCAGGCCTGAGTGGGGTGCCTGGGGCTCCACACATGTAAGACTCAACTTCTGCCTGTTCTTCAGATTCCACGTGTAAGTGAGACCACGCAGCCTTTTCCTTGTGTGTCTGGCTTATTTCACTCAGCATAACGTCCTCCAGATCTGCCTGTTCTTTTTTACAGCTGAGCAATATTCCTTCATATATGCATCACTCACTGGATGGACACTTAACCTGTTTCCATGACGGGCCATTGTGAACAATGCTGCCATGAATGTGGGGGTGAGGAGATCTCTTCCAGACAGTGATTTCCTTTCCTTCGGGTAAATCCCCAGGAGGGGATTTATGGACCATCAGGTGGTTCTATTTTTAACTTTTTGAGGACCCTTCATACTGTTCTCCACAGTGACTACACCAGTTTGCATTCCCACCAGGAGGGTTCCTTCTTCTTCACATCCTCATCAATACTTGTTATTTTAAAATAATGATGATTTCAACAGTGCCCTCATTGCCTCATTGTCAGTAAAGAGCCAGGATGCTTCCAGGGAGCTGGGCAGTCTTTTGGCCTGGGAGGAAATAGCCAGAATGTCCTGAAATTCATTGAGTGTGGTGAGGCTCTCCTGGCCACCCACTTCCCCCACCACCACCCCCGAGCTGAACTGCTGGCTTATAGGAATACTTGGCAGGAAGTTAGGGACAGGGGATGGAAGGCAGACAGAAAGAGATGAGAGGCTCAGAAACAGGGAAGATGCTGGAGAGCAGGTGCTGTGTGGGGTAGGGAGGCCAGGCTGGAAACGGGTCCCTGCCACCTGTGCTGCTCTGAGCAGGCGGGTTCAAGAGGTACTGTCACCGTCCATCGGGTGGAAGCGATGACTTCCCAGCCACCGTGAATCTTTATGGGCAGAGGGGCCGTTAGACATGTTGGTGTGTCTCAGGAGGGCTAACCCTAACCTGATCGAGGCCCTGAAACTGCAGATTCTGTGACTGTTTGTAATGATTCATGCCAACAGCCTTTTAGTGTCCATAGGTGTTTCCTCTGTCCACACTCACAGTAGCAATCCCGTGAGCATCAGGTCTGACGGTCCCAAGCACGTAAAGGGACACGGCTTCTTCCAAGTTTCACCGGCTCTTCCATTTCTCAGACACCAGGAGAAGGGAGGACAGGAGCAGAGCAGGGACACCGCTGAGGGCAGAGCAGCACCTGCTTGGAGGTCCCACAGCCGCCCACAGCCGCGTGGAAGAACCATCTTGTCACTCATGCAGACCTTCCCTCCAGGGAGGGCATTACAGGACAACAAATCAGAAGTTCCATTCTTGGGCTTTCTTCTGAGGTAAACCTCCAGCAATGGAGGATCTGAATCCAGAAAGATCCTGAGGGAAACTCTCCTCTTCATGTTCCAAGTTGGATTAGAGCTTCCCTGGCTCCAGTCTTGTCGTGCAGCCTCTCAGGGTGTCAGTGGCTCAGCTGCACCTGCTGTAGGCCTAGACACCCATTCTTCCTTCCTGGGAGGTGGTGCCCCGGGGTCCTTCCCTGCCAGTGCACCGGGTCTCCCCAGGAAGGCTCGGCCTCATCTCTTCCTTGCAACTTGCAGTGTCCTGTGACAGGGGCAAGGGGGTGCAAAATCTCCAATCCAGGGTCACCAACAGACCGGGTGGGGGCACTTGATGCCGACAGAATCCAAAGGCAGAGATGTGAGTGGAAATGACACAAGAAAGTAATTCATTTCAGTGATGACACCAGGAAGACAAGAGACCAACATCTCAGAGACTATATCCCAGGAGCTGAAAATACATCCTGGCTTATGTTAGGAAAATGTTAGACAGAGGCCCCCAGCTGCATGCAGGGGAACTGAAGATGGATGGGTGCACGCAGGGGGGCAGGTGTGTGCATGAAGGGGAAAAGTGAGTACGTGCAGGGGGGCCAGTGGATGTGTTCAAGGAGGCAGGGGCAGGTGGGTGCATGCAGGGAGTGGGAGGGAGCATGTGGGGCAACAGATGGGTGGGTTCAGGGGGGCAGAGGTGCATGCAGGGACATGTGGGTTTGGAGAGAGGGGCAGTGGGGTAGGGCTGTGCATGAGAAAGGTAGGTGGGTGCATGTGGGGACCATGTGGGTGTGCACAGGGAGGTGAAAGTGGTTGGGTGCATGTAAGAGGGCAGGTGGGTGCATGCGGGAGGAGTGAAGGTGGGTGAGTGGGTGCAGGGGGGAAGATGGGTACAGGAAGGGGGCATCGGGGTGAATGGATACATGCAGGGGACACACGGGTGCATGTAGAAGGGCTGGGGGTCAGGTGGGTGCATGTATTTTGGCAGGTGGGTGCAGGCACAGGGGCTGGTGAATGTGTGAAGGGAGGCAGTGGGGCAGGTGGGTGTATGCTGGGTGGTACTGGGCACACAACTGTGCAGGGGGGCAGGGGGGCAAATATCTGTGTGCAGATGTACAGGAAGAGGGGTGGATGTGCTCAGGGGGGCAGGTGGGTGAGTGGGTACATGCAGGTGGAGTGAAGGCAGATGAGTGCGTGCAGTGGGGCAGGGGGCAGGTGGGTGTGTGTAGAGGGGCAGGTGGGTGCATGCAGGGTGCAGGTGGGTACATGCAGGGGGCCAGGTGGATGCATACATGGGGGTGGATGCATGCAGGTGGGTGGGGTGCAGGGGGCCACGTGGTGTTCGGGGCTCAGTTCTTCCGGTACAAACCCAACTGAACGGTGCCAGCAGGAATAAAGTGCTTCCTGGAAAGAAAAGCCTCGGTGTCATGACTCCCTGTGAGAATCCTGCTACAATAAGGGTGTCGCCCTTTTAGAACAGAAGAACGACTAAATCTCAAGAAACTCTTACCAAAAGAGAAGACACACACTTAAATCCTCATAACAACCATACCCTCACTTACTATGCTTGCCTGATAACAACACTAAACTGGCCTTCCCACCACCCAAAATGTTTTGGTCTTTAGCTGAAGATAGCATTTAAGGTGAGGACTGGGCCACATTGGGGAGTTACTCCGTTTTCCTGGGTATCTGCCATATACAGGACATATGCAAGTTAACTTCTGTTTGTTTTTCTCCTGTTAGTCTATTCAGCAATAAAAGTAAATGAACCATCACCCCATACAAAGACATGGATGAACCTTACCTGTATCCTTCTAAGTGAAAGACTCCTGTCTGAAAAGGCTACATACTATGTGATCCCATTCATAGGGGATTCTAGAAAAGGCAAAACTAGAGATGATAAAAGGATCAAGTGGTAGGGGTTTGAAGTATTCCATGGTATTTGAGTGATTTATACCTGCCACTATGCATTTGTCAAAACCCAAGCATTTTTACATCCAAAAGAGTAAATCATAATCCTCTAAAATAAAGTTATTTAGGATGTGGGAGTGTCACAGGATGGTGTAGGGGCCAAGGGTAGGTCACCCCAAATGTGCCACTTTGGCATATTGATTACATTTTTTTTAATTTTCAAATTTATTCATATTTGAGAGAGAATGAGCAGAGGAGAGGCAGAGAGAAAGGAAGACACAGAATCTGAAGCAGGCTCCAGGCTCTGAACTGTCAGCACAGAGCCTGACATAAGCCTTGAACTCGGGAATGGCGAGAAGTCAGACACTTAACCGATAACCTTGCTGGATAGAGTACTCTTGGTTGCAGGGTAGTGGGGGGGGCGGCGGGGGGGACGGGGGTTCTTCAGCATCTTGAATACATCATGCCACTCCCTTCTGGCCTGCAAAGTTTCTGCTGAAAAATCAGCTGATATCCTTATTGATTTCCCTTGCAGATAACTGTTTTCTTTTCTCTTGCTGCCTTTAGAATTCTCTCTTTATCATTTTTTGCCATTTTAATACTATGTGTTTTGGTGTGGATCTCCTTGGGTTGATTTTGTTGGAGGCCCTCTGTATGTCTTGGATCTGGATTTCTGTTTCCTTCTCCAGATTCAGGAAGTTTTCAGCTATTATTTCTTCAAATATATTTTCTGCCCTCTTTTATCTCTTCTTCTGGGATCCCTATAATGTGAATGTTATGATGCTTGATGGTGTCACTGAGTTCCCTTAATCCATTTTCATTCTTCATTATTCTTTTTTCTCTCTCCTGTTCAGCTTGATTACTTTCCACTACTCTGCCCTCCAGGTTGCTGATCCATTCTTCTGCTTCCTCTAGTCTACTATTATTCCCTCTAGTATACTTTTAATTTCAGTTATTGAGCTCTTCATCTCTGATTGGTTCTTTTTTTCTATCTCTTTGTTGAGGGTCTCATTGAGGTCCTCTACTCTCTTCTCCAGTCCAGTATCTTTATGGCCATTCCTTTTTTTTGTTAATGTTTATTTTTGAGAGAGAGAGAGACAGTGTGAGCAGGGGAGGGACAGTGAGAGAGAGGGAGACACAGAATCCGAAGTAGGCTCCTGGCTCTGAGCTATCACCACAGAGCCCGATGCAGGGCTCAAACCCACGAACTGCAAGATCATGACCTGAGCCAAAGTCAGACGCTCAACCAACTGAGCCACCCAGGCGTCCATCTTTATGGGCATTACTTTAATTTCTCTATTGGGCATATTACTTATCTCCATTTCACCTAGCTCTCCTGCTGGGATTTTGTCCTGTTCTTTTATTTGAGACATATTCCTCTGTCCCCTCATTTTTACTAACTCTCTGTGTCTGTTTCTATGTGTTAGGAAAGTTAGGCATGTGCCCTGTTCTTAAAAGTATTGGCCTTATGAAGAAGAGGTCCTATGGGGCCCTGCAGTGCAATTATCCCTGTTCACCAGAACCTGGTGCTTCAGGGGTATCTATGTGTTGCATGTGTCCTACTGTTGTGGCTGAGCCGCTTTTTCCTTCGGTCTGGTCATCTGCAAGGGCTCCCTTTGCCTGTTGTGGGCAGGGTTTGGTCTCTGTGTTGTTAGTGAGCCAGTCTGGAGCCACCTTAGGCTAGACTTGAGTCAGACCAGGCACTTGCTAGAGCTGCAGTAGCACAAAACTGCAGGGCATGCTATCTGTCCTGTTCCCTGAGAAGGGGACATTGCCTACTGTCAGGTCGGATGTCTGCCCCCAGCCCACTGCTGGGGCTGCAATCTGACTAGTCTGTGTGGTTATCTTCCCCTCTCCCCAGTTCAGAAGTCACTTTGGAGTGGTGCTGGCTCCTGTCGGGGCCATTTGCACACTGCCAGGCTTGTGGCACTGCTTTGAATGGACTCCTGATGAGGGCAGGTCCACAGTAGAACATGGGGGTGGGGTGCACAGTGTTAGCAAGGTCTATGCCTGTCTGCTGGAGACACTTTTGAGAATTCCTGCCATCAGGCTGGAGGGGACAGGTCTGCATGGAGGTGGGGTGCACAGTGCCAGCAAAGTCCACACAGGGCTGCTGCGGGAGGGAACCTGCAGCTATCCGGGAAAACTGCCTAGGCTGAGATAGAGGGGGTGGATCCACAGAAGAGCATAGGGGATAGGGCACACTGTTGACAAGCTAGGTGGAGAGGGTTCATGCTATGCTGGTTCCCTCAGGTGTCCGTGTATCTAGGCTGGGGGGCAGGGGAAGGAAATGGTGCTTGACAGTTCTTTTGTTGTTGAAGTCTCCCAAAGATCTCGGCCCCTCCAGCATATCTCTGTGATTGGTAAGCAAACCTCCCTCCCTAATAAACTAGGCATTTTTCAACCTGCTGTTTCTATGCTGTATCTCAGTGGAACTGTTTGTTGTGCTAAGGGCAAGTACTCAGTTTCCTCTCACCCTCCACCTTTCCTAGAGCCAAAACCACTGTTTTTTAAAGTCCCAGATGTTAAGCCCAACTGATTGTAAGAACTCATGAAATTAGGACCCTCTGGTTTCCAAAGCCAAATGTTATGGGAATTCAACTCTCCTGTGTGGGTTCCCCAAGCCTAGGGTGCCTATTGTGAGGGTCAATTTCTCTCCCTTCTCTGTGCCTGCCCACAGTGTCCCTTCCTCCTGCAGACAGTCTCACAGGTCAGTTTGGCTCCCAACCACATCTCCCCCCTCTTACCCTCTTCAGTGTGGCCTCTTCTCTACACTTAGCTGTGGAGAGCCTGTTCTGCCAGTATTTGGATCATTTTCTGGGTTATTTACACTGATGTGGGTGTTAGCTGTTGCATCCATGGGATGAGATGAGCTTAGAATCCTCCTACTCCACCATCTTCCCCAGAAGTTGAGCTATTGTCATTTTTATAAAGGACTTTTAAAAGTGTACCTACAGGAGCATCTGGGTGGCTCAGTCGGTTAAGCATCCGACTCTTGATTTCAGCTTCGGTCATGATTTCACAGTTCGTGACATCGAGCCCTGCTTCAGGCTCTGGTCTGACAGCGTGGTACCTGCTTGGGATTCTCTCTCTCCATCCTTCTCTGCCCCTCCCCCTGCTCTCACTCTCTCTCGAAATAAACTTTAAACAAAAATAAAAACAAAAGTGTACATATAAGTAATTTGTGGTCTGCTACTTTAATTTTTTTAATATTTATTTGAGAGAGAGAGAGAGCATGAGCAGGGGAGGGGCAGGGAGAGAGGGAGACACAGAATCCAAAGCAGGCTCCAGGCTCTGAGCTGTCAGCACAGAGCCCAATGCGGGGCATGAATCCACAGACCACGAGATCATGAGCCAAAGTCGGATGCTTTACCAACTGAGCCACACAAGCGTCCCTGTGGTCTGTGGTCTCTTACTTTAACCTAACATAAAAGTGGGCATCTAATTAGGCCACATTATTTTCAACATTTCTATGAAATAGAATGTTGGGGCGCCTGGGTGGCGCAGTCGGTTAAGCGTCCGACTTTAGCCAGGTCACGATCTCGCGGTCCATGAGTTCGAGCCCCGCGTCAGGCTCTGGGCTGATGGCTCAGAGCCTGGAGCCTGTTTCCGATTCTGTGTCTCCCTCTCTCTCTCTGCCCCTCCCCCGTTCATGCTCTGTCTCTCTCTGTCCCAAAAATAAATAAACGTTGAAAAAAAACAAAAAAAAAATAGAATGTTACAACCATTGGACATTTGGGTTATTTCTGGGTTTTCTCTGTGAAATGAAGTACTTTAAAGCAACATCTGTGCAGCCAGTCTGCTTTTGTTTGTACTTTATCAGTGATATAACCTTTGGCAATTACATCAATATCATCATCTATAGGAGGGAGATAATGGTGTGACCTACCTCTGAAGGTAGTGGTGTGAATTAATTACACATTATGTGCTAGAAAATGTGTCTAGCCCATAGAAAGCACTTAACTAATATAAACTATTCTAAGTGTGGATTTTAATAACATAATAATGAACATCAGCAGGCATTAAGTTCTGATTTATTACCCCAATCTCATGATTGCCATATTAATTCCCAGCACAGTACTCAAGAGACTTTTTAATGGTTTGTATCTCCCAGACTGGAGGCTTCACAAAGAGGACACTTCGGGTAAGAACTCATCCTTACTCAGCAAGAACTATCTCCCAGATATCTAGGTGAATGAGGCCTGAGAGTGTCAGGGTGAGGGGGGGCAGGGGGGCGGTGCAGAAGGCAAACAAGGATAGAGATCTGGGTCAAGTGACAAATACCTCTTGAATATTAGTGACAGAAAGGCTGCCAGCATTCAGAGTCACTCCTGTGTAGATAAGACTACCATACCTATAGGAAAGAGATTTCTGACATGGGATGCCCAGCCAGCTCAGGGAAGAAATTTTGGGAATACAGTAAATGTGGCAACAAATGAAGTGCCTGCTCAGCCCCCACCACCACCCCCCCCCCTTTTTTTTTTTTTTTGGACACTGCAGAACTCAAAATGGAAAGAAACCATGTATATGCAGTAAACATGGAAAAGCCTTTAGCCAGGGAACCATTCTCCTGTTGAAACATGACATAATTCATGCTCAAAAAGATCCTAATAAATGTGGGAAAGTCCCTCATCAGAAAACATTCTTTATTCAAGAACATAGTTGGTACCAGAAGGAAGTTTTTCTAATGCAATGAATGTGGGAAATTTCTCTCTTCACAATGTCTTCTCCTGTACCCATTTTCAACTCTCACTGCCTCACTCACCCTCTTGCAGGAAGCCTTCTGTGGTAGATACCTTTCCATGCCTCCTGAATACCTGCACTCCCTCAAACATTGATGTTTCCCTGCATTCCTCTAGGCAAGGATGCCTGCTGATTCATGGCATGGTCCAAGAGCCCAACATGAGCAGCTGAAAGAAGGGTTGGGCAGGCACCTACGCACTTGCCTCCAGATCTGGCTGAAGATGGACATCCTCACTTTGATGGACTTTATGGGAACTTCCTCTATCTTCAGGCCCTCCTCCGAGGCCCAAACTACCTTCCTATAGGCTCACAAGTTCCACAGAGTTCTCTCTTCTGGCTGGATATCTGAAGGAAAGAAGAAAGGAGACTGGGGGAGTGGGAGCTCATAGCAAAAGCCAAGTCCAGGGATCCCTGGAGCCAAGATCTGCTCACCCTTTCCATGAGCCACCTGCCCTATTCATTGTACCTCTAGCCATCTGAGTCTCCTCCCGGAAAGCCATGCTCCATCTCTAGCTGGATGCCACATTCCAGGGACAGGCTCCTCCTCACTGAAGCTAGGAGTTGAGCCTCTCCTCCCTGTCCCAACACCATATTCATCCCTTGCCTGGTCCTATTACCCATGTGTCTCCTCCCAGATACTGGCTATGGCCACTCTTCCCCTGTCCCTCCTAGCTCTAACCCACAGATATGTCCTGATGAAACAAACTCGAGACAGAACCTAATATACACAGTCAAATAAAAACAGTTCTTTATTGAACACATTTACGCTGAAGTCAACCAACCCCTGACCACAGATAAAGCCCATTTGGTGATCAGTACAACAATGCAAAGAAAGAAAGGCAGAGGCTCAGGTTCCAGGTTCCTCATGTCAGAAGTTTCTGATTCACAGAGAGGAGGGCTGCAGAGAACTTCATCAGCATCTGGTCATTAATTACAGCAGAAACTGAGATGACACTTGGGGGAACAGAGGAAACTGGGAGGCTCTGCAGGGACATTTGTTGGTCCCACACTTGACTTTTACATACGCACTGCCTGTGTCCCTTCCCGCCAGTGACAGACAGGACCCTTGAGAGTTCCCTCAGGGACCATTCCTCAGGTGAGACCTCCTTGATGGAAACCGAAGCCTCTGAAAACATCGTGAACTGTCTCCTCATGAAAAACTGCCCAATCGTTCCCAGTTTGTTGCCTAATCAATAAAACTGTCCATCTTCGATGGAAAGGATCACACACAGGATGTTTCTGAGCTCAGCCTTCCCTGTCTAAATCCAGGACGGAAATTCTGCCAGTGTCGCCAATACCAGGACCAGAAAGTGCTTTGACAGAGTCCAACTTCACTTTCTTAAATGGGAGTGACAGAGTCTTGAGGGAAGCAACAAGGCTCTCCTGGACGCCTGAGTCTCCACATTCCCAAAACCCAGAGTCTTTGCCACAGACACGTACACATGTGTCATGCAGGATTCACGTACATGGGCTTCCCCACAGCCCAGAGGGCATACACCACTCTTGGCACCTCCAGCAAGGGGACAGTGAGGCCACCGTGTTCATTCTCAGACCTCTGAGTATCTATTCTTACACTCTGCAGCAGCTCCTCCAGATCCTCTTCTGTCTCCAGCCTGCCGAGTGCTCCACTGGACAGTGAGGACACTGATAGATCTACTTTGATGTCACAAACAAATATCACCTCATAAGGTGAGCTCCAGATGCTCCAGTTAAACAATCTGTTCTTTGGGCCACCTGGTGGCTTAGTCAGTGGAACATGCGACTCTTGACCTCAGGGTTGTGGGTTCGAGCCACACATTGGGTATACACATTACTTAAAATAAAATCTTTAAAAATGAAAAATAAAACAAAACAACAAAAAACATTCTGTTCTTCATCACTTGGACAAAGTGCAGCCCCAGGATCCAAGTGCTGGTCCCCTCTGTGTGAACCAGGCACAAGCATGCTCTCCATGTGTCGGTGGCCCTTCTCTAGGCTGCCTGGGCTCTGGCTCAGATGGTGCTTTCTGGTCATAATTGTTAAGCCACTCCATGTGCCTTTAAATACACCATTCACCTCATTTGCAAAGTATCTTCCATTCCCAGACTGGAGAACAGCAGGGGCCCCATAGATGCAGAAGATGTCTGGCAGACATCTGGCCACATCCGCACCACTACTGCTGGTCAGAGGCCTCAACTGGACAAATTTGGTTGTGTGTCCCTGGTAGACCATGATGAATTTGAATTGTCCGTTGGCCTGCGACTGCATGTCAATAAGGTCCACCTGGCACTGGCTCCTGGTCTCCACAAACATCAGTCTTCAACATACCTTTCTTCAGAGGATGCAACTCCTGCTGACAGGATTTGCATATAGCTTCAAGTATAGGAGTATGGCTTCCCGTGTCACATTCTTATATCTCTTTAGCTCTGCCAGCATCCTAGGCTTCCCTCCATGCCCAATGCTAACATGGGCCTCGTGTAGCACATCATACATGTTCTTGTTTTTAATACGGTAGCAAAAGCTCATGTTGCCTCTGACAGGGGGATAACTGGCATTTCCTCGTTCCCAATACAGACAACAAATCACTTCAGGCAGCGGAGCAAGAGGGTAGACTTCCTCTTTTGTAGTTTGGTATGTTTCACTTGTTCAATGATCTCACTGTACTTGTCACTTGTGAAATACATGGAATTATCTTCTGTCTTTTTAGACAGCAAAAGGTCAAAACAACGATAACACTGTTTGGCATCACACCCAAGATCCTCCCTGGATGCAGTTGGGAGCTGTGATAACAGTGGGGAGCAATACCAGGTGGAAAGTAATGCAGGCACAGTTTACCAAAAACGCTCAGCCAGGTCTCCCTGTTGGGGCAGTTGGGCACTCACTGACCAGCAGGCTTGGACTCCTAAATGGAAATGGGCCACATGCCCCACACCCCATGGCAAACTAACAGCAAGTGACTCTTCCCTTATCTGATTAACATATCCAAAAATGGTGTTTAAAATCAATCTTTCATCTGACTCTGATTTTTGTTGTTGTTGTTGTTGTTGTTGTTGTTGATCTGACTCTGATTCTACATTGAGTGGTGCAGACACCCAAATGGGAATAGCTGACCGGCAACCCTGGGATCTCAAGATACACCCACAGTAGCCACTCCCAGGAGAAGCCAGAGCTCTGGGTGTCCAAGATGGCCCAAGTTTTGGGATAGAAGAATTTCCTGCTCAGGTGTGATAGGTCCAGCCAGCAGGTAGTACTCATTTCATGTATGTAATATGAGCTGGAGTCTGGACATATGCCCGCCAGGTGTGCACAGGTGTGTACAGAAGGCAGATGGGAGATGTGTGGGCATCTAGGCTTGACAGCAAAACCTTCAGGCCAAATTTAAACAATAACCAGTCCTCTAGAGCAGCCCTCCATCTCCCGACTCCTGTGGAAAGAAGGTAGTCTCGAGTAAAGACCTTCTGCAGCAGGAACCCATAGCTGGAGACAGACCACTCACCTGAGGGCCTGTATGTCCAGCAATAAGGCCAACCCACTCCCCAAAATCCGCATCCTTACCCAAACAGGTCACATCCCCAAAGGTCACCTTCTGCAGAGCAATGGGTGGCCCCCAGCATTCCCTTGTGGGATCCACGGCCTTTTCTCCAAATGCCACCACTGTCTGGAATGAGCCGTGTCCACAGGGAGAAGAAAGTCAAAAGGGCATGGCAGGTATCAAATGGAAACCGGTAAAGAGAGGAGTGCAAGGCAGAGAGACCAGGGGAGGAGACAAGAAGAAAGGAAGAATTAGCATCGAGTTCTGGCCAAGGGACACCTGCAGCCATGAGGATGCCCCTTGCTGGGGGCTTGGAGATCTGGTGAGTATTCTACCTCTCTAGCTCACCCACCAGTCTCTCCTCTCTCTCCCCAACCAATCAGATGGGGCACAGCATCATTTCAGAGAACAGGACAGGGTGACAATTAGCATCCAATTGCTAATCAGTTCCTCGTTGGACAGGTCTGCCCCAGGGCTCTAAAGCAACTCAACCACAGCTGCCTCTGCCACCTCTCTGAAACCTGCAACATGTGTCAGTGCCAGGATGTCCTGCTGGATCTGTAGTAGAGTTTCCACATGCAGCCTGCTGGCCTCCCGCTTGACGCACTGAGGCCACAGCTTTCTCCACCCCCTACTCAGCGTCGCTGGTGGGACCTCCTCCCAGGACTCAGAGATGTTGTAGACACCATCAAGGATGCTGTATACTTGCCAGAAGTCAAAGACCACAGACTGCTGGTCCCTGCCTCCCACCCTCAACGCCAACAGGCAGAAGACCCTCCATAAGCAGCAGGCCTTGAAGGTGGCAACAATGCCCTGGTTCTTGGGCTGGATGAGGGCCGTCGTGTTCTTGGGCAAGTACTCCACACACACATGGTCGGAGAGGTTGTCCAGGTTCCCAGGATGGCCAGGGACACTGTCCAAGACAAGCAGTGATGGGCACAGAACCTCTCCACAACTGGGCAGAAGAAGTGCACAAACCACTCCTGGAAGATGCTCATGGTCACCCAGGCTTTCTTGTGTGAACGCTACACCACAGGCAGGTTGGGCTTGGAGAAGCCCTTGAGGGTGTGAGAGTTCTCTGAGGGATACACCAGCAGCAACTTCAATGAGATCGCCAGCCGCACTGCCACTGAGTAGCAGCGTCAGGATATCTCAGGCAGCTTTGCACCCAGGGGCTGATTTCTCCTCCAGGGAAAGGAATGTCCTGTCAGGCAGTCGCTTCCAGAAAAGCCCAGTCTCATCCACGTTGAACACCTACCATGGTGTGTAGCCACCCTCCTGGATCACTCTCTGAAGCAGGGCAGGGTACCTGCACACAGCTGCAGCAGTTGTGCCCATGGCCTCGCAGCCCCCAGCCTCACCACCCACCCCAAGGCATGCAGGCTTTGGCATGCCTTAAAACACGCGAACCACCCACAACTGCCCCGAAGGTCTCCAATTGGGCACCTGCGCCCTGCTCCCACTTGAGGTCCTCGAACAGGCTGCAAGCCTTCTCCTGGACAAGCATGATGTTGATGGGCACATTGAGCTCATTCTGGTCATTGATCCACACACTTAGCTTCCACTCCATATTCTCCATCACCAGGCTGCAGCTGTGCGTCAATTTGGTGGCTGCCTGCAGTGTGGCCACCTGGGAACTGGCTCGGATCTTCTCCTTGTTGTCACGAATGGTAGCCATGGTGGAGGTGGAGAGCCCCAGCGCATTCCTGATTCTGCTGAGCTTCTCTCCGGCTTCAAAGAGCCACAACACCTCAAGCTTATCCTGCAGGTTGATAGCCTTGTGGTCCCACTTGGTGCATGGGCACTGGCTTGTGCTGGGTGGCCTCTTCAAAGAGATCTTCAGCCCAGAAATGGTAGAGGAGGCTCTGTCTGCATCACTCTCTCCAGACACAGCTAAAGAATAAGTGTGTTCCCACCCTGTGACTGCTGATTTCAGTGCCACTGCCACCCTGGCCCTGACCCTCTGTAAAATGGGAAGAAAATTTTACTAGTGGGGAGTGCAGACAAGTTTGGATAAAACCTGCTAAAGACCATTGATAAGTCTCTTTCATTTGGCCACAGAGCAATGGATGAACTCTGGTCCCATAGACTAAATTAACTTACCCTCAGTAATGGAGCAAGCTTCTGAAAACCCATTACCACTTTACAACAATGCCTCCCAATGGGCACACTGTTCCAAATCACCCACTTCAACCCACCTCCTGAAGGATCCAGTGTGATACAATACATAACACACTGATGTCAGACCAAACACAGAAATCAGAAAGTAATGGGGGAGAGGTGGGGGGGTGCTCAGCACATTGTAGCAGGGTACAAAAATTTACAACAACTGTACATAAAACTGAACTCTGAGCTTCCAGGCATACAAGGAGGAAAACAAAAACCTGTCCTGCTAGAATAAACACATTTCATGGCTCTGAGCTTGCAGAGACCGTGAACAACGTAATTAAGGATATCAAAATGCTTGGATTTTGTTCTGTTGTTGTTTTGTTTTGCTAGAGGGAATAGCTAACCTTTGAACAACAAACAGGTTTGGGGCACCAACCCCCCTCCAAGCAGTTGAAAATCCACTTATAACTTCTGACTCCCCAAAAACTTGATCACTAATTAACTACTGTTGACTGCAAGTTTTACCAACAGCATAAGCAGTCAATTAACACATATTTTGTGTATGTATTAGACACTGTATTCTTACAATAAAGCTAGAAAAAAATGTTATTAAAAACACAAAGAAAATACATTTACTGAAGTATACTCTATATATGAAATAAAACCCACGTATAAGTGGACTCAGGCAGTTCAAGCCCATTCTATTTAAGGGTCAACTATACATGGGCATGGTAAAATGACCCAGACAGGCTACTGTGGAATCAGGCAAGGGGCCTAGAGGCAGTAGGGAAACTCATTTCCCTAGTAGCCTTCCACAACAAGGCCGACCAGTTTCTTTCAGGAACAGCATCTCTGACAGTTTAGCTTTGCACTACTGACTTGTGACTGGAGTTTCACAGTGAAGCATCCTGGCTATTCCCAAGAGCTACCAGCATGTCAGTGACTCACAGAAAGTCTGTTGAGCCCAGCTTGGGTACATGTGGACAGGGCAACTGTAGGAGTTCTCAGGTTTTGCAGTCTCTCAGGAAGCTCCAGGAATGACAGTCAGGGGTGGGGAGGGCCAGGGTGTGGCCCACTCACCTGGCAGGAGACCCTGGGCATGCTCCTTGGCTGATCTGCTCTCCTTCCCATGTGGGCTCAGTCCATGTCTGTGAGCAACACCCTCTCTCCTCCTGGAGAAGCCCCTGGGTTACCGCTAGGACCACAAACACACAAGTACCCTGTGACACAGAAGCAAGCTTTGGTCCCTATCTCATGGGGCAGAGCCATCCCTGGGGAGACTGTACAATGCCCAAGGACCAGAAGGTCCCTCCACTTCAAGGCAAGCCTGACCAAGGAATGGAAGGCCAGCTATTTGTCACAAAACACCTCAGCTCCCTTTCCTGCCCAAAAGAGACAACCATGCAGGGCTACCATGAGGACTGAAGGTGAAACAGCCCTCCACAGTGCTCAGCACCAAAGCAGGGGATCCAAGGACATCCATGTGCTGAAGAGCCATAAGGGCAGAGGAGGCAAAGAGGAGTGGCAGCTAGGACAGGTGTGGGTGTCCTGGGGTGGGCAAGATAAATGATTCCTAAAAAGCCACTAAAAGGAAAGGGTCAAGCTGCTTCTGACACTGGAAGGGTCCCCAATGGGAGATGGAGTGAAAAAGCAGGTGCAGAGCATTAATGGGGCTTTCTTTAGAAGTGTCTATATACCTACACACACACACACACACACACACACACACACACGTGTGTGTGTGTGTATGCTGCATATGTGTATTTAAAACAAGGGAGGAAGGACACACAAAGGTTAACAGAGGCCATCTCCAAAGAGGCAGATCAGGTGTGAGGCTTGACCTTTATATATTTTGTTAAGATTTGAATTACTTTATAATGCATATATGTTACATTGTTAGATTTGAAACATAATGGGAGGATAAACTGATAACGATCAGCGTATTGCCTTCTATCTCTTTGCAACAAAAACTATGACTAAATTAATAAGAGAAAACTCACTTTGGGGAAGTCAGGCAAAGACAAGTGGTGGACAGTGAAATGGAGAGGAGAAGCCTGCTAGGATGGGGACTCAAGAGAAGCAAAGCCAAGATCAAAGCCAACCTAGGAGGCACAGCCAAGGCACCCCAGACACAGGAGAAGAATCTCAACCCCCATTACAGGCCAATGCAGTCAGTCCTGCCCAAAGATATGTCCTCTGGACCTACCAAATGCTGTTTTAAACCGGAAACTGGTGGAGCACATGGCTGGCTCAGTGGGAGGAGCATGCAACTCTTGATCTCAGGGTGGTGAGTTCGAGCCCCATGTGGGGGGTAGAGATAACTTGAAAATAAAATATTAAAACAAAAGTTTTTTAATAAAAAATAAATTATGTGGGAATGCAAGCTGGTGTGGCCACTCCGGAAAACAGTATGGAAGTTCCTCAAAAAACTAAAAATAGAACTACCCTATGACCCAGCAATTGCACTACTAGGCATTTATCTACAGGATACAGGTGTGCTGTTTCGAAGGGACACATGCACCCCCATGTTTATAGCAGCACTATCAATAATAGTCAAAGTATGGAAAGAGTCCAAATGTCCATCGATGGATGGATAAAGAAGATGTGGTGTATGTATGTATATATATGTATATGTGTATATATATGTACATATGTATATATATGTATATATGTGTATATGTGTGTGTATATATATACATATATATATGTATATATATATATACACACATATATATATACACACACATATACACACACAATGAAGTATTACTCAGCAATCAAAAAGAATGAAATCTTGCCATTTGCAACTACGTGGATGGAACTGGAGGGTATTATGCTAAGTGAAATTAGTCAGAGAAAGACAAAAATCACATGACTTCACTCATATGAGGACTTTAAGAGGCAAAACAGATGAACATAAGGGCAGGGAAACAAAAATAATATAAAAACAGGGAGGGGGACAAAACAGAAGAGACTCATAAATATGGAGAACAAATTGAGGGTTACAGGAGGGATTCTGGGAGGGAGGATGGGCTAAATGGGTAAGGGGCACTAAGGAATCTACTCCTGAAATCATTGTTGCACTATATGCTAACTAATTTGGATGTAAATTTTAAAAAATAAAAAAATAAAATAAATAAAAAATAAATTATGAACTGGCGCCAACAATAAAAACCTAGATTCGGGCTTTCCTGATGGCAATGTTTAGCCATACCCAAAAGCAGCAGAGACCAGGCAACCCCATCTGGTCCCAGACTTACTCCTGTGTCTTTGGGTTTGAGCACTGGGGACCTGAGACTTCAAGACAAGCACCTACTCCACTATTCAGACAGTATAAGCCTGGGGAGACTCCACACTGACAACCAGAAGCTGAAAGAGGCTGCAGGGCAGGCTCCAGGGCCAAACCTGGGGGTGAGGGGAGGTGGGGGGAGGCTGAGCACAGCTGCTGAAGTGACCCTCCATGGTCTGGGGTAAGGGAAGGTTGTGGGGGTGGGGAGTGGTCACCAAGATGTGGCATCTTTGACTTTGGAAGACTCACAGCTTCACAGCTCACCTGAGCTCCATCTGTGAAGAGTTTGGCTGACTCTGCCAGGTCTCCAGACCACTGGTCCTCGGGATGAGACTGGGCCAGCACTGAGGGGAGAGGAAAGTGTTAGTGCCCTCAGCCCCACCCTAAGGACACAGAGGTCAGGCACCCAGGCAGTTAACATGTACCCAGATGCTGGCCCAGGACTCTGAGCTGAATGAGAACAAGGACTGCCATCCAAATCACACAGAACACCCTGCCCTGGCCAACATGCACCTCCTCCTTTGGTCCACATACACATACATACCTTAAGAGTACATCCAAGGCCCCCGAAACCCAAATCACTGAAACACCAAGGAAACAGTCATGAGAGCCTTCCTTTGGCTGCAGCCAGATGTTCAGGAAAGGGTTGACTCAGCAAGCCTGGGTTGTCCAAACCCTGCACATTCCAAAAGTCTGGCCCTTGACCTGCTCCTGAAAGGTAACCTCTTAAGCCCTTGGAATATTCTGCCTCTTAAAGGTATCTCTGTTTACCTAAGGACTTAGGCCAAACCAGATAGTTCATGCTAACAATGTGACTTACAGTGGTGACCCTGGTCCACATTGTACCAACCTGACCTCTGGGAGGAGTTGAGACTGAGTAACTATGGTTAGTATACTCCATACCTATGTAACTGAACCCTCAATAAAAACCCTGGATGCCACAACTCAGGTAAGCATCCCTGGCTGCTACACTGTCACATATCATTGCTGTGAGAATTAAGCATTGTCCACATGACTACCCTGGGAAAGGTCATGTGGAAACTTATGCCCACTATCTCCCAGACTATGCACCTTTTTCCATTGCTGAGTTTAATATGTATCTTTTCGCTATAATAAACTATAATCACAAGTATAACAGCCTTGTTGAATTCTGAGACTCCTTCCAGCATATCATTAAGACTAAAAGTGGTCTTGGGGACCCACACACATACCTTGACATTGACAGCCAAGGAAATAGTTTGAGACATTTGGCTTCTGGAATCCCTGACAGCATCACAACAATCATCTCCAAGGCCACCCACAGAAAGCAAGGGCCAGCCCCTCTACCCTCTCTCACGTGGGGGCATTGGAGGGGCCAGCAATAGGCCGAGACCAGGTAAGGGCATGGAGCAAAGGCAGGAGTCTTCATGTAAATGTGAACTATGGCAAACTTGAAACTGTGTTATTTCAAGGATGAATGGATGTAACTATGCACATCCCACAAGATCCACATGAGTACCAGGCCTGAGTCCATTTAGTGACCTACTAGTAGGCTGCTATTCCAACATCCACAATGTTATGATGCAAAATCTTTCTTCTTTTTAAGTTTTTTTTCTTAGTAATCTCTACACCCAATGTGGGGCTCAAACTCATGACCCCAAGATCAAGAGTCACATGCTCTTCTGACTGAGCCAGCCAGGTGCCCTGCAAAATCTCTTTTTATAGTGTGTAATCACCTAAGCATCTATTCAGTGAGAAGCTTGGAACTGGAACTAAAAGACCTCTAACGAGGAGGCAAACAGTCAGGAGACAGCCCGCCTCAAAACACCAGCAACAGGCTTAGAAAAGAGCACAGTACCACAAGCAAACACCCCACAAAAACTACAGACACATTCATCCAAAATGTCTCGCCTGCACCTCACGTTCATGCCTAGGTGAAAACCTGCATTATCAAGGTTTTCCTTAACAGTAAGTGAATCCAGTTTTCAGCCTTTCCAGCATGTACAGAACCAGCTTCATCATGTCCCCTTCAAAGAGCCCAGCACCACCCAGCACTGGCCCTCTTTTCAGTTTCCAATTGTCTCAATTCCAATCTCTTCCCTTTGTTCCTACATCTGTAGGAGGGTACTATTCCCTGCAGTCCCTACAGCCATGACACCTTATTTTTTCTATACTTTTCTCTTCCTTCAATACCTAGGTTAAATTATTTGCATTAAAATCCTCTCTGTTAAAACGAGTGCTATGTTAGCATTCCTCAAAAGGTCAAACAGCCTCACCAGTCATTCCACCCCCAGGTATATAACCAAGAAGACATTTGTCCACATAAAAACACATAGACATACATTCACAGCATCATTATACATAATAGCCAAAAGGCACAAACATCCCAAATGTCCATTAATAGATAAATGAATAAACAAAATGTGATATACTCATAGTAGATATTATTTAACCATAAAAATGAGACAATTACATGCCACAACATAAATGTACACTGAAAACATTACACTCAATGAATGAGGCAAGTCATAAAAAGCTACATATCATATGATTCCCTTTAATGAAATGTCCAGAATAAGCAAATCCATAGAGACACAAATATTAGTGTTTGCCAAGGCATTAGGAGTAAAATGGGGAGTGACTCCTCATGGGCACAGTTTCTCTGAGATGTTTAAATTATGGTATGAGGCAATGGTAATGGTTATATAATCTCACAAATATACTAAACCCAGGGACTGTATACTTTTTTTGTATGCAAATTATAACTTAGTAAACCTGTTTTTGTTTTTCATCACTAGGTTTTCTACTTCTTGATATGGAGGATCACGAAGACAAAAGACACTGCATAGGTATCTGTGAGCAAATGAGTGAACAAATGCCAGGATGAATGATGGCATCCTATCCAACCATCTCTCCAGCCGGTTTCATGATTATCCCCTCCCCACAGGCATACAGACACATGTTGCCCAAAGTGAAGATGTCACATGGCATGAACTGCAAAGCCATCCCTGGCGAGGCCAATCTCTGTTCACCTCCTCGTGCCCCACCCCCTCCAGAGAAAACAGGATACCCTAATTATGACTGGTGGTCTCACCATCCAACTCTCTAAACAGACCAAGTTCCAATAGGGCAGAAACCTTGCTTGTTTCCTTCCTTGATTGACTTAGATGCCTGGAACATGGCATGCATCCAGTGACATTTTGAGTAAGGAAAGAAGGAAGAGAAAGGAGGCCTGGTGCACCCTGAGAGGGTGAAATGTCATACCAATGTCAAGCTCACATCTCTGGGAGGCTCACAGGCTACAAAATGCTCCAAACATGTTGCAGCTTTTGAGTCTTCTTCCCAGTGATAAGAACACTGGGTCAGGGTGGTAGGTTGTGTCCCCTTCTGCATTCCCCAGCCCCTGGGCCTCCCAACCAGGCCCCTGAGCCCCTGTGGCTCACCAGTTTCCTGCATCATCTGAGCAAGGCTCTCCACCAGCACCGCAGCCTCCTCAGCACTCTCAGGGCACTGGGACTCCACCCAGACCTGGGTGTCAGGTGGCAACACACCCAAGAACTGCTCCAGCACTAACAGCTCCATCATTTGCTCCTTAGAGTGTGACTCAGGCCTCATTCACCAGCAGCAAAGGTCTCATAGCCTGGCCAGGGCCTCTCAGGGCCCTGCTGCCTCTTCATAGCAGAAGCTGCAGAAGCACTGTCAGGGGTCCCTACAAAGCCTGGACAGCAGGGTGGAGGGCTGAGGGTTAGAGAGAGGTTCAGGATCCCATGAGGTGGCCTCATCATCCTCCCTCTTGATGACCACAAGCTCTTCTTGACTGAGGGGTGCTGGGTCTACTGCCATGGCAAGACCTTGGGAAGCTGGTCTCACCTGCACTCACTCAGGCCACACACTGTCTTCCTGGGACAAATGCCCACCCAATCAGGGCCACAGACCATGCACGCCCTTCCAGCCACCCATACCCTCAAGGTCACTTCCTGTTGCAGAAACTGTCCCTAAGTCTGGCTAGCTGGCAACCTGGTAGGGGATATCTCCAGCCTGAACTTCCCCATCTGTGCCTTCAAGAGAACACCTGGCACTGGGAATCTGGTCAAGAGAAGAGTGAACCCACCCCTGCAGGGGGAGTTTACAGTAGCTCATATCAGGCTAGGTAAAGGTACAAGAGTTGTTCCTGGAGATAGAGGGCATGGATATGCCATATCTCAGTGAACTGAGAGAACTCCACCAACAGCCAAGCAGAAGTGCTGGTGGGAACTAGCAGAGGGTCTATGCCCAGGGAGGGTCAGAGCAAGTGAAGGATACAATCTTCCAGACACTAGGAAGAGTGATGTAGGGTGATGGGGGCACATAGGGCAAGCTAAGGGCAAAATATAGGCTGGCATACTGCCCCCTGCCCCCAGGTGGAATATGTGTAATATTCCTGGGCTGGGGACACTCCTGGCTGCCCAAGAACAAAGGAAAGGGGCTTAAGTGCTTGCCATGGTGATGTGGGAAACTAAGGCAAATGAAAAATTAAATTCCCTTACTACCTATAGCCCATTAACAGGTCCTTGAGACTGGCAGAGTGACCTCCCTCTAGGAGTTCAGCTACCTCAAGGATGACACTTTGCTGGGAGCAAAAGAGAAACTTGGCTTCACATTATCCCAACCTCAAGGATCCTATAAGTCAACTTCCTTTATTTCAACTGCTTCAAGATATATGCTGGCAATCATACTCCAAGCTTATGGTTCCCCGATATGCATCTAAAGAGTCTCGTCACTGAGGCTTTATTAAACGGTGATAAATGGTCTTTCCCTAGCAACAGCTAGCCCCTCAAGGTCCTGGAAACCTTGTTTCCAAAATTCATTAAAGACATACTCTATCCCTGACCCCCTCCCAACCTGAGGGTATATAATGAGTTACCTGTCACAACCTCAGTGTAGCTCTTCCTGCCCACAGGTCCTGTCCCCATGCTTTGATAAAATCATCTTTTTGCACCAGAGACATCCTCAAGAATCCTTTCTTGGTCATTGGCTCTGACCCCACGAACCCCCCCCCCCCGCCATCACCCCAAAACTTCATCATAGAGGACAGACTGGAAGAGAAAGATGGAAACTAAAAACAATTGCAGGGCAGCCAGCATGGGTCAGGTGCAGGGATAGCAACAGCTGACACCTACGTTGGAAGGCCTTCCTTTCCCCCATGGCAGATTCCTACAGAGCCCGAGAGGCTCAGCTTATACCAATTAGCCAAGATCAACAAATGTCAAGTAGAGATGTCCACTCTACAATGTTCAACAAGAAACTAATCTGTGGTGGTCCTCACACAATGTGATCCCACTAATGTTAACATATTTTAAAGCAACAAAATTTTGAGGTGTATGTGTGTGTGCATGTATGCAGAAGCTACTGTTATATAATAAATGTTCAGAAACAGGTCCTGAAAAACAAACTCCCAGCAAGCAAATCTGGGGAAAGTAACTGGAGGAGGAGTCCACTTTTTCTTTCATAAATCTCTACACACCGTAGCAATTTTTTTGGCAACAACCATTTGTTACCATTGCAACTTTAACACATAATTTCAGTGCCAGCACATGTTGTTATATGGGTTGGTCAGGGTTCCCAGACTGGGGAACCTCCATCCTCCTCCTCCTCCTCCACCACCACCACCACCACCCCGCCCCCCCGCACACCCACCTAACCACCAGGTGCCCAGAGGCAGTGGCTAGAGAACATTCTGGCCAGCAGGATCAGCACAGGCAAGAGCCATGTGGCCAGGGCGATCCTACAGAGAGTTTGGCAGTATAAGGGTCTGGATTTTAATCGCCATGTGCGGGGAGCACCCCTCCCCATCACTCTCACAGATGAACGCACAAGTAGTGGGAGCAAAAAGGAACTCAGGTCTGGACTGAGGAAATCCAGAGACTCCCCAGAGGAAGTGAGAAGTTTTGAGGGTGCAGGTTGGGTGTGAATCTAAAAAGGAAGCACCCGAGGGAAGCCCAGAAAATTGGCTCGTGTAGGATAACAGCGCCAACCGGCTGATGGAACCGCGAAGGGTGGCGAGAGCTGACCTCAGCCCGGAACCACTTCCGGGCCAGGACCCTCACACACAAGACTCTAGGGCCAAGGGGCCCCTGAGCCGCCTCTCCCGGAGGACTAGCTGGGCTCCCAGGGAAACGGGTGGTGCTTCTCTGCACCACCTCCCCTGCTGTCCTCCACCGGCTGCGCACCCTACCTCAGGCCTTTCCGACACTCCTGGCCGGATTGCGCCAGGACTCACCGCCCCAAGCAGCCACACGGACCAGTCCCACCGCGCTTGAACAATGACCAACCACCCTGGGGACAAGAACCGGGAGCTTCCGGGCCCTCTACTGACTGCTTCCGGCGCCTTGTATCCCCCCAACACTCCCCAACTCTACTCGACAACCCACGCAAGCAGGCCAAGAGGTGAGGGACACGGGTGTGTTGCTCCTGCAGGTCTATGGCAACGGCCCGCTGCCGGAGTTGAAAGGCGTAGGAGGCCGCCTCTGTCGGCTAGGTTCTCTAGGAAACGTAGTCCCCAACGCGTCAGAGATCCAACCTGTAGAGTTGCAGACAGTGCATTTCACAGGAGACACGGGGCTTCCCTGTGGCACCACCAGGGCCCCCCGGAAATGTTCAGGGACCTGCTAAAGGTTGCTAGTTGAACGAATCCAGGGCTCTCCACTCATTTGTTGAGGGCCAGGCACTGTCCCCGGCTCTGAACAAACGAGCCCTGGAGCCAGACGGGCACACGCATGCCTAGTCTCCGCTATGCAATGTCTGCAAGATCTCCAGTGGCTGCTCATGCAACTACATCTTCCACCCACTGGGCTTTGGCCTCAACGACTCCTGCCTGGTCACCTGCCTCCTTCAGCTGCTGCACCGCATTCAGCCTCCGTTGAGGATATTCCTTCCTCCCATTCCTTAGGCCCTTACAAACCACCCTACCACACTGGGCTGTGTCTGTCAAGCCCTTCTGTAACGTGGCATTTTGAAATGATGGGTTTCCTGATTGTCAACGAGGTCCCTGAAGATGAAGACTGAGACACCACTTCCCCAGAAAGCCTACCCTATCATGTCCATGTCCCCAGCTTGGTGGGGTCCCTCCTGAGTGACCTGTCATAGCCTTGTCACATAGAATGTAACAACCTCTGGACTGGCAGCTCCTGAAGTCAGTCTCACTCACCCTGGAATCCACACCTAGCACATTATAAGTGCTCATACATTGTGCAACCAATCCAGTCTGCCACCAGAATCCTAAGAAAAGCTTCCCTTCTCCTTCTCATCCCCCTTACCATTCTCCCCAGGAAAGCAAGCAAGGGACCTCATCTCACCTTTCTTCCAGTAAGGCTGATCCTTCAAGCCACTGGTCCCGACCCATGTGATGAGTTCACAGCAAGCCCAACAATGCAATGTTAGCTGAGACAGAGGTAGCAAGAATCCTTTCTCCCATCTTTATTTCTTGGCACGTGTGTGTGTGCGCGCGCGCGTGTGCGTGTGCATGTATGCAGACATATGCAGATACCTGTGTTGAAAGGAGTCCAGGAACCCAGACATCCCTGTCCCACCACCTGTGGCTCATCCAGCTAGAGCACAAGAACACCTTCCCTTGCTGACTGACTGTGGTTTGCTGGCCCAAGCGGTGTTTCGGCAATCAGATGGACACCCCATGATGCCTGTGATTACAGTTTGGGGGGACAGGAAAACAAACTGGAATGAAGGGAGACAACAAGACTGTCAGGAGGTAGGGCAGTGTCCATCAGAATTAGAGCTTTGGGTCTAACATCTGAGAGGCTAGGCTATAACCAGTGCACTGGGCGCTAACTGTGAGGTGACCACTGAGCTCTTAGGAGTGGATGGTATTTTCCAAAGAGCACCAGAACCAGGAGACTGTCAGAATCACAAAAAGCTCAGAGGCTGGAGGGAAACCAAGACACCATGCCACAGAAACTCAGAGAAGAAAACATTTCCAAACCAAGCAAGTGATCCCTGGTATCAACAGTCACAGTGAGCCAAAGTGCTCTGGCACTGAGACGACAGAGGCCGTGGAAGCCAGAAGAGGTAAGGATGGCATGGAAAGTGAGAAAGGACATGCCGAGAGCAGGAAACCCTCATCTAAAGTTGGCTAGGAAGGGTAACAATGGTGCAGGGAGAGGTCAGGTTTGGAAAATGGAAGAGGCTGGTCTCAGTTCTGGCCCCCCACAAGGAAAACCACCCTGGCAGACTGTGCAGGGCAACTACCATACTACAGGGTGTATCTCTGTCATGGGTGAGCACTCGTGGGCCCTGCATCTCATCTGCCAATCAGAAGACACCACCCTTCTGTTCCCCAAGCCTAGAGTCGTGGGTCACTATACAAAGACCACAGAGCATGAGATATGAGAACCATGGGGAAGAAGCAGCAGTATCTGACCTCCAGAAACAAAACACCATTAGACAGAACTCATGTGAGGTCAAGTCCAAGCCCCAAATCATATAGGACAGCCAGAGGTCTGACCTTCAGGACCTGTGCCCTTAGCCACTTGCCCACCCTCTATGGGACCCACTTGGAGCAATGGCAGGCTTCCTGCCGACTCCCTTGCTGCCACCACCACAGGGCCTCCTGAGGATGCAGCTGCCCGAGACTGTCGCCTCCTTTCCCGGTGTAGCTCCCGGAGGCGAGCAAGGGCACAGTGGACACCCCGGGAGACCCGCAGGCTGCGCTCCCGGTTTGGATCATTCTCTATGAGGACCTGTAAACCAGCAGCAAAGTGAGACAGAGCCTGGGCGAGATGCTCAGGGCTCAGAGCACCCACACCAGCTTCCTCAGTGCCTGCACCCACCACAGCCTCTGTGAAATCTGGCTCTTGTTTTCTAGAGACCAGGCCATTCCCTGTCTCCCAGGGCAGCCCAGAACCACTCATGTCCCCATCCTTTGCATCCTGGGGGATGCTGTGGGGTGGGGGCTCCCCATGGGCCTGCAGCAGGCTGGCAACATCAGCCTCAGCTGCATCTCCAAGGCCCACATGCCGAGCTAGTGCCACAATGCTGCGGCGGAGCTGAGGCACAGTGTCAGGCTCAGGGGTGCCAGCAGGGACACACTCAGGCCAGAGCTTCCTCCAGGCGCTGTTCATGGTGGCAGGCTGCAGCTCTGCCCAGGCTTCAGCTATATTGTCCACAGCAGTCACGACAGTATAGCTGCGCCAGAACTCCTGCACAGAGGGTCGGTCTTCACCAGTCGTCTCCTGGACCAGCTGGCTGAGCGTGCGGCGCAGGTAATAGGCCTTGAATGTGGCAATGACACCCTGGTTCATGGGCTGGATCAGGGCCGATGTGTTCTTGGGCAGGAACTCAACCCTCACGTGGGCTGAGAGGCCACCCAGGTGAGCAGGGTGGCAGGGTGCACCATCCAGGAGCAATAGGGCACGGTGTGGGAGGCCATGGCTGGCACAGTAGCTCTCCACAGCAGGACAGAAGCAGCCAGTAAACCACTCCTGGAAGATGCTGGGTGTCAGCCAGTCATTGCGGTTGGAGCGCCAGACCACAGGAAGGCTGGCCTTGGAGCAGCCCTTGAGGGCACGTGGATTCTCCGAGGGGTACACTAGCAGAGGCTTCAGTTTAAAGTCACCAGCTGCGTTGCCACCAAGCAGCAGGGTCAAGTGGTCCTTAGAGGCCTTGAGGCCAGGCCCGGCTGCCCCCTCCAGTGCCAGCAACATGCGCTCTGGCAGCCGCTTCCAGAACAGGCCTGTCTCATCCACGTTGAAAACTTGGTGTGGTGAGTAACAGCCCTCCTCCAGAATGGTGCGCAGCACTGGGGGATAGTGGGCAGCAGCCTGGGTGTCAGCCACAGCTGGCTCATCTGTCAAAAGCACATTGTTGCGAGCCTTGAATCGGGCAAACCAGCCGTTACTGGCCCCGAAGGTCTCAGCCTGAGTGCCACTGCCCTGCTCATGCTGCAGCTGCACAAAGAGCCGTCGTGCCTTGTCCTGGATGAGCAGTGTGCTGATGGGCAGGTTCTGCCGCTTCTGCTCCTCAATCCATAGGCTCAGCAAGCGTTCCATATGGCCCATCACCACACCCCGGCAGCGGGTCAGCTGCGTGGCACTGACAGGTGTGGCTGCCTGGGAATTGGCCCGGATCTTGTCCTTGTTGACACGGATTGAGGCGACGGTAGAGGTGGCCAGCCCCAAGGCCCGGGCAATCTGAGTCAACTTCTCACCTTCCTCAAACCTCCGAAGCACCTCTAACTTCATATGCAGGGTGATGGACTTTCGGTCCCGCTTGGCACTGTGGCGGAGGCCAATCCCACCAAGGGGTGCCTTCCCCGACACCTGCAGGCGGGAAGTTGTCTTCATTCCGCCTCCCTGAGCCACACACCTTGATGAAGCCTCTCCGCACTGCCAGTTTCCACAGTAGCTACCAGTGTGCCCACAAGGGCAGCCTCTTGGCCTCTCCTGCCACACCTGCTTCTGCCTGTAAGACAAGGACACATGGGCATTAATGTGTAAGCATATGGAAGTCCCAACCATCAGCTGGCCTTTCCGTGCTCCGACACAGAGCACCCAGCTCTGCTGACCACTGCCTCAGAGGCATGCCCAGTCCCTTCTTTCCATACTGCTAAAAACACTGCACACTCACTTCCAAGTATCCTTTGTATCTAAAGGAGCATGTCACTTAGTTTTGGCTTATGAGATCAAGAGATGTCTGCTAGGAGACTCTGCTCTCTTCCCCTAGCAAACCTCTTGCAACAAGATAGTCTAGAAACCCTGGCCCACCTCCCAGACACTAATGAGCAAATGAGGTACCCACTTCCATGCTTCTCACCCTTTTCATGCTTCAAACATCAGTGTGGGTTGCTGAATAATGGTTCCTAAAGACATTCACGTCCTAATCCCTATGAATAAATTACCTTACCTGGAAAAAGGGACATTGTGGGTATAATTAAGTTAATAATCTTGAGATGGAAAGATTATCCTGGGTTATCCGAATGGGCACTAAATGTAATCAGAGAAGGCAAAAGATTTCACTCAGAAAAAGGCAATGCAACCACTGAAGCATAGAGGATACAGAAGGAACCAGGGGCGCCTGAGTGGCTCAGTCGGCTGAGCATCCAGCTTCAGCTCAGGTCATGATCTCACAGTTTGTGAGTTGGAGCCCCGTGTCAGGCTCTGTGCTGACAGCTCAGAGCCTGGAGCCTGTTTCAGATTCTGTGTCTCCCTCTCTCTCTGCTCCTCCTCCGCTCATGCTCTCTCTCTCAAAAATAAACAAACATTAAACAAAAAAAAAAAAAAAAAAAAAGGAACCAGCCCTGCTGATACCTTGATTTTAGCCCACTGAGAAACATTTCAGATTTCTGACCTCCAAGACTCTAATACATCTGTGTTGTTTTAAACCACTCATTTTTCAGTAATATGTTACAGCAATCATAGGAAACTAACACAGAAGAGAACCAACCTAATTTATGCCACAAACTATGGAGTACCTGAGAACAGAAGAGGATGGTGGTTCTCCACACGGCAGCCACAAAGATCCACTAAGAACTAAGATCCTATCTCCCCTCTGTTCAAGCCCTCCCAGCTCTGAGTAAAAGCCACAATCCTCACCAGATTCTTCAAGTGTCTTAGAGCCTCTTCTTTTATTTTGCTCACTCCTGCCCACATCCTTGGGGCAGACTAAGAGTGCTCCTGACTCAGGGCCTTTGCTCCTGTTTCCTTCAGCCCATGCAGGGCCTGGGCACTTCCCTTATCTGCATAGCTTGTTCCCTCTCCTACAGATCTCTGCTCAAATGTAACCTAATCAAAGAGGCCCTCTCCACCTACATTTTATTATGTATCTGTCACACGCTGCCTGAAGGCAGGAGCTGTGTTGGCTGAGCTCTCCCTTGTGTCCTCAGACCCAAGAATAGTGAATCCAGTAGTCGCTAGCTGATGAAATTATTAAATTAAGTACAGCGGTGGAAGGCATGCTTTTCACCTTGTCCGTTTTGCATTTTGAATCATGTGAAAGTAGCACTGGATCAAAGAGTATACACACACACACACACACATATACATATACATATGTATATGTATATATACGTGTGTGTGTGTGTGTGTGTGTGTGTAGTGCGTGCAAAATACAAGGGACAAATGACTGGCAGGTTTGTTTCTGCCGTGGCTATGGTATCGATACCTTCAAGGATCCATGGACTACACATGGCTTAAAATAAGGTGGCACATGCCACAGGTCCCCCATGCCTGGGAGGCAGGGAAATGTAGGTGGACATGAGAAAGGCTCCTCTTGCTTACTGAACCACTCACGCGCTGCGCCATTGTTCTTTCAACATCCATGCCTTCCTCTGCTCACCCACAATTTTAAATTAATTCACCCACATGCTCATTCATTCATTCCCTCCCTCCCTCCCACCCTCGTGAGAAAGCCTCCAAACCCGCCGCCGGTGGAGGCTCGCTGCCCAATGTCTCGGTGGAGCCAAGGGCTCGTCCCCTTGAGACTACATTTCCCACAAAGCCTCGGGACCGCCGGAATCTTCGATTGGCCCATTCGCGCTCGTCCCGGCCTGCGCGCGCAGCGGCCTCTCTTCCTTCTCGCCGTTTCGGACCGAGAGAAACGGTGCCCAAGCCCCCGCCACCGGAGCCCGGGCCCCCGCGCGGCTGACTGCCCGCACCTCCGGACCGCGACGCGGGCCGGCTGCTTCGGCTGGGCGGCTGGGGCTGCGGCTCTTCCCCATCTCCTGCCTTACAGCGCCTCTTCCCAGGGGCGGCTGAGCTCAGCCTCCATGTTGTCGGCGGAGGCGGAAGATTGCCGGCGACTATCGAGATTGGACTAGTCCGCGCGGGGCCAGTCCCCGACGGCGCTCTAGGCCCTGCGCCCCGCGCTCGCAGGCCAGCCGGGAAATGTAGTTCGACGACGAGGATGCTGCGCGCAGAACCCAGGCGGGGGCGCCGTTGGCTGTCTCTACCCAAAGCTGACTTGCTTTCTGTTTAATTTCTCTCGAAATTTTCCCGCCGCCTGCTTTCTTTCCATTATCCTCCCTACCTCCTTCCATTCCTAGCTTTGTCACCTCTCCCAGTTCGTTCCCCATCCTGGAGAATTAATTCCGCTCAGACTGTCAAATCCTTTTTTTTTTTTTAAGTTAAAAATAAACTCAAGGAGTACATGGCAAACAGTTATTTACCTCATGGAGGGAATTAGCAGGATGACATAGGTGGTTCCGGGAAGATGAGAAAGAACTGAAAGGGTGAAAGAAATAAAGGACACTGAGGGGTGACTGGGTGGCTCAGTCGGTTAAGTGTCTGACTTCAGCTCAGGTCATGATCTTACTTTGTGGGTTCAAGGCCGGCACCTGGCTCTGTGCTGAACGCTTGCTCAGAGCCTGGAGACTGCTTTGGATTCTGTGTCTCCTGTCTCTGCTCCTCCCCAGCTGGCACTGTCTCACTCTGTCTCTCAAAAATAAACATTAAAAAAGAAAATTCTTTAATAGAAAAGAAAGAAATAAGGAACACTGAAATAAAAGCCCAAAGTCGAATTGATGCCCTACAAGCGAGCAGGCCTGGGTGTCTCAGTGTTGTAAGGTTGATACAACTCTTAACGCCAAGCATTTGCAATCTGGCCTCTGAAGAGTTACTTCTTATAGGGAATCAGATAAGCTGAAGTGGGCTTGGTAGACAATGCTAGGAAACGCAGAGAGGGTCCCCAGTCATCCTTTTTTGTCCTATTGTCAATTTTTGGATAAGTTTCCCTAACAAGTCTCCCTCCAACTGTCTCTACTTGCCGTCTGTCACCCTTCTCTAGGTCTTTGAAAACTCTCAATCCATCTCTAATTTCTGTCCCTTCCTCTCCTCTTGCCTCTGTATGTCTGTATTCCTTATCTGTCTCTTGAATCTCAATATCTGCACTTCTTGTCTTTGTGAATCTATTCTCACTCTCCCACTTTGTCTCACCTTTCATATCCACCCCTTCTTGATCTCCCTCCCTCTTGCTAACTTTACTGACACTCCTGTCTACCTGGCCCTGACTCTCTGATCCTCTGGCTTCTTACCACATTCTCTAGGTCTCTGAAAGGAGAAATACCTCCCCGTTGACTTTCTTTCCTACCGGTGTCTCGGTCTCTGTATCTGTTCAATTACTTTCACGGTCTCTCCTTGAATCTCTCTGCCCCCGAGTGGGCCCTCATAGGCTTTGGGTCTCTCCCTGCCCGGAAGTCTTCGCGTCTGTCTTTCCTTACTGTCTCGCTCGGTTTCTCTGCTCCGGCCCGCTCCCCAAGCCCTTACCCCACGTCCCCCATCGCCTCTCAGACGGCCAGCGGCTCCCCTGGGTTGAGCTGGAGACCTACTAGTCAGCCCATCCGGTTACCATGGAAACGCCCGGGCCCGCCACGTACACAATGGGACGTCGTCTGGCTGCGCGTACGCGCACGGAGGTCTCAGCCAACTACACTTCCCAGAAAGCACGCGGCCAAGCCTCTCCGAATCTGCCGCCCGGGCGGGCGATGAAGGATGTGCCCCTTTCGAGGCAGAAGGTTGCCATGGAGACGTAGGTTGCCGGCGCCCTAGCGAGGACGGTGATTGGTGCAGAACCCTGCTAATCCCAGGAACACCCGTAAAGAATTGAGGAAAACGTGGTGGGGGGCATGCGCGGTTGGGAAGGCGGTGCTGCTGTTCGAAGCCCCCAGAGAAGCTTACGCACGTCGACGGGGCATGGACGCCTGGATCTGAGGCGGGGAGCGCGGAAGAGGCGGCCGGGCGTGTGATCTGATCGTTGCGAATGCTACACCGGGGAACAGGGGAGGAGGGTGGGGGAAGAGCCAGGTGGCACTCGGGCTGAATGCGCGGAGCATTCTGGGAGACCTAGTCCGTCCGGGGAGGGGGAAGCCGGCGATTGCGCATGCTTAGGAGCGCGGAGCGGCCCGCTGAGCGTGGAGGTGAGGGCGGGGACCTCTCAAAGAGGAAGGCTTGGGCGGGGACCCGGGCGGCGACCGGGAACTCTTGGATTGCGGCTACCCTGCGGGAGTGCGGAACAAGGACCTAAGCACTCCCTCTCGGTGAGCCCGGTGCTGTCGGCGACGCTCATCTATCACTGAAATGCCACAGCGACAAGCTCTCGGAGCCCCGCCCCCCCTTCCCGGTTGCCCTGGCGGCACTAGACCAACCCTGGGAGTGGGAAGAGGGCGCTCTCCCAAGTGGAAGTTGCCCTCCAAGATTTCTGGTAAATGTAATGCAGAAACCTTCGCAGGGGCTGGCCGGCTTAAAAATGCTCCAACCTTTTCCCAGGGTTTCGGGTTGACCTGGAACCTTCAGGAACGGAATTTGACTCACGGGATCAGGCGACCCTGGAAATCGATTCTTACTCACGTAATAAACTCAGATTTCTTCACAAAGCCTGCACATTAACACCAGCTGCAAAAGGAGCAGCAATGGCAGGGAGGGGGGAGCGCCCCCACTTACAGGGGATCGGTAAGGATGGGGAAACTGAGGTTCACAGAAACTTGCCAAGGTTATGTAGCAAATAGGCCAGATTAGAATCTCCAACCTTGCTTGCAGGCACCCGGTCCAGTGGTCTTGGGGCCTTTGTGGGCCCCCTGGAGCTCCCCCATCACCTCCTAACCCTGCCTAAATCAGGAAACTGAAGAGATGATGGGGCATTACGTGGTGTGATAATAAGTTCGGCTGGTTCAGAATGGGGCTGAATTGGGGTGGGGGGGGATGCTACCTGGAGGCTTGGCCACACAGTTGACTTTGCCCCGGGGCGGCGGGGGGGGGGGGGGTGGGGAGGGGAGAGGTGGAGGGAGGCTGCTCTGTAAAAACAAGTTGAGAAGGGAATGGTCTGAGAGACTAGATGGGAGTGTGGGTGGTGCAGTGATGGACTGGTGTTGGAGGCTGAATGGGGGGGGGGGGGGGAGGGTAGTGGATGTTGTAAATGTCATTTACCTGACAGCCACAGGGCAAGGATGAGGTGGTGCACATAGAAGGACAGGATTTAGAGGAAAGGGGGTGCCTTCTATTCCTAAGAAGCACCTTGTGTTTGGAGCAGGGAATACCAGAGACTAGGTCCCAGCTAGAGACCAGAGACTCAGGTGCCTGGCTTGTGACCATCTCTCTGTGCCCGTTTTCTTATCTGCCTTCCACTCGGTGCAGGTCTGAATATGGAACACCACAGCATACAGTAGGTGCTTAGTAAGCATTTGCTGTTTGTCCTCCTCCCAGCAGCCTCATCCTATTCCTCCCCCAGGGGAAGACACTGTCCTTGGAGCCCCCAGCCCAGTCTTTCCAATGAGGCCTGCAGCACTAGGCTCCCCAGGTCACACATCCTTGGAAGATGAGCGACCTGTCATGGTGAAGCTGGAGGACTCAGATGAGGAGGGTGACGCTGCCCTGTGGGATCCAGGCCCAGAGACTGCACGCCAGCGTTTTCGACACTTCCACTATGAAGAGGCAGTGGGTCCCCAAGAGGCCCTGGCCCAGCTCCGGGAGCTATGCCGCCAGTGGCTGCAGCCAGAGGTTCACTCCAAAGAGCAGATGCTGGAGCTCCTGGTCCTAGAGCAGTTCCTGGGTGCACTGCCCCCTGAGATCCAGGCCCGCGTGGAGGGACAGCGACCAGGCAGCCCTGAAGAAGCAGCTGCCCTGGTTGAAGGGCTTCGCCAGGAGCCAGGAGGGCCCCGAAGATGGGTGAGTCTGTGGCCCTGAGCCAGGGTCCAGGCTGGAACAGTATCCAGCTCTGCCCCACCCTGGGGAGTGCCATGCTTAGCCAGACACCTATTCCTTGTGGTTTAGAAGTGGTCACTTGCAGCAGACCTCGTGTGAGCATAGACGCGTTTCCAGGGCCAGCCTCATTGGTCTATCCCTACATCACCTGGAGTCATGGACATGGGAAGGGATGCACGGTGGGGAGAGAGGGAGACCACTGGGCATTCCTGGGTGCCTGCAGCAGGAGAGCAACTGCAGATGGTCCCTTCACTCCTGGCTCAGTCCTGGAGGGAAGTGGGTCCTTGGAGAACATTGTAGGTCAGGACCCCTGGGGTCCTGTGATGGGGTGGTTGCCCATAAACCCCCCTGCTTGTGCAAAACCCAACTCTCTGCCTGGGCCCTTGATGTTTGGGGGCACCTCCCCAGGTCACAGTCCAAGTACAGGGTCAGGAGGTGCTATCAGAGAAGATGGAACCCTCCAACTTCCAGCCCCTCCATCAAACCAAGCCACGGACTCCAGAATGTGGACCCGGGACACCATCTGAAGCCACACACGAGTCACCGCTGGGCCTTCAGGTGAAAGAGGAGCCCATGGTTACAGAGGACCCAGGTGAGGGCACGCAAGGTATGCATGGCCCAAGGCCTGATTGGGTGGACCAGAGGGGCCTGGCCTCAACAGCCTAAAGGTCCCCTGCCGGATGGAACTGTTCATATGCCCTAGTAGCCCCCACAACCTGCCTAGCTAGTGGCCATCACTACTCCTCACATGCCAAGTCTGACTGTTACAACTATGTTTCTCTGCTCTCCCCTAGCATGGAGTAGTAAGCTATTGGGGTTCTGTGTGTGAGGCACGTGGGATTCACTCCCCAAGGGGATCCATTAGGAGATAATAGCAATTCTCTGGAGAGCAGGCAGCAGGCTTGAATATGGGTTGGTGTGACTGAGGGAGGACCCCAGGGTGCTGGAAGGCATACCCCTCCCCATTTTACTCCTTCCAGGCAGATGCCAAAGTTGGCTTCCCACACCATCCATCATTCCTGTGTGGACCCTAGTGCAGTGCTTCTCTCCACCCTCACTGGCCATCCTACCCAGGACTCATGCAGGGGTACAGAGCACAGACCTGAGCTTGTCTCATCCTGCTGTAACTTCTCCTGTGGTCTTCAAGGGGGCTTTGCTTTACTCCACCCCCAGGCTGAGCCCTTAGAGATGCCCAGCCATGTCCAGCTCCAAACTTGGATTCCAGCATTTGGCATACCACTGAGGAGGGCAGTGGGGTGGGGACACCCTTGGGCCACCTGACCCCAACCTTCCTCTACAGAGCTTCTGGATTCTGGGCCTCTAGCCAATCCCCAGGAAGCCACTTCCACTCTCCTGCCTAAAGAGGCCCAGGTGAGCCCCATACAGACCATGCTCCCCACCCTGTCTGGGGAGCCTCAGTGGGTGGGGGTCAGATAGGTCCCTCCCTGGACCTAGCTGGGCACAGACGAACAGTGACCACTATGGTTTCAGGATTGTGAGATAGTGCTGGACCAGGCCTCTCCCCACAGCGAGACTGGGCTTGAGGGGCCTTCATGGAGGGAGCATCCTGGGGCCCTGTGGCAGGAGGAAGCTGGGGGCATCTTTCCTCCAGGTGAGTGAGATGGGACATGGTGGGGCAAGGCCCTCTGCATGGTAGCGCCACATCAACCCATCCCACTCCTGGCCCTGCTCAGGTGGCCCTCTCATTCCAGCGTCTCCAAGCTTCTCCATTCTGTGGACCATCCCTTGCAGCATGTAACTTTCAGCATGTCCTGTCCTCATAAGTCAAGTCCGCAGCCAACTTCATGTTCCCTCCAGCTACTGCTCCCCACCATAGTAAAACCTCCTTAGAGCAGGGCCTGTATTCCCCACACCCCCGTCCTTTCCCAGCCCTCCCATCCTGGATGGATTCTGGGTTTGCATCCCACTGTCTGGATAGTCGGGGAGGGAGGGTCTGGATCTGGCAAGGATAGTAGGTTAGTAGACAGTGGGCAGGAGGGACCTTGACACGGGTTGACGATCGGGCAGGACAGAGCAGGAGACTAAAGGCCTTCTGCTGTCCACCTCAGCTTTACCACTCTTGGTCTGCCATCATCCAGTCTCCCTGCGTCTTCTTTCTTGTTTCCTGGACCCCTTCTTTTTCTTGGTTTACTCCCTTGTTCTGGGGGACCTTTCTGCGAACTATGGTATGGGAGATAAAAAGTTTTGACATGCTACATCTCTAAAACGCACTGGTCTAACATTCTGTATTAGGCTAGTTTGGCTGCTTCAGGAATTCTTTTTATTTCGTTTCAAAGCTTTTTCATCATCATTGGTGAGCCCTTTCAACTTGAAGTCCATATCACTCAATTGTGAGAAACTACCTCGAATAGTTTCTCTCCTTTTTTTTTTTCTATTGTTTTGTTCCCTTGTTTCTGGTATGCCTGTTACCTGGTTCTTGGTTATATTGCTTCCTCAGTATGGTCTCCTACCCTCAACCCAGCCTTTTGCCAGGAGGGGGGAAGAGATCCAGCAATCAGAGCTACAGCAGTGCCCACTATTTGCTCAGAATTCTGTGCAGACATCCCAGGTCTGTTCCTTGCAGCAGTCCAACCCAGCTGCTGCTGAACAGCCTCCCCATCCTGCTTGGTGGCCCTGCCTCTTCACCTCCATGGCCAGAGCTACCTGCTACCTCCAGCTCCTGAACTTTTCAAGCCTTCTTTGGGGTCAAACAGGGTTTGGGTTTTTTGGGGTTGGTTTTGTTGTTGTTGTTGTTGTTGTTTGTTTTTCCACTTTCTTTACTACTAGTTTAATATGCACTTTCTGCTACACACTTACTATTTGCCCCTTAGCTTTCTGAAATAGAAAATGTTACGGGGTTTGTTTGTTTCCTTTCCTCTCACCTTTGTGGATCTTATGCGTTAAAGGACAAAAAATGTTGTTGTGGTTTTTACTGTTATTTCAGGATAGAACAAAGTTAAAATAGATACCTTTATTACTTGTTAAGTCTCCATTTGCTATGTTTTTTGTCAATAAGGATCCTAATTCATCCTTTTTCCATAATGTCCTTGTTTCATGGATGGTGATTCCTCCTTTGAGGATTTAGACATACTTTAGTGTCCTTTCCAGGCTGTTTAGCTAGTTTAGTTTCTTCAAGTGTGAATTCTCCAGCTGGTTGTACTGTTGACAGTCTGCCCTTCATAGCTGTAGGAGCTTCTCATTTGTCCCCGCCCTAAGCATCATGCTAGGTGAGAAGACTCATAACCTTGAAGTGAAAGTATCATCTGGGCCCCAGGACATTCAGTGAAGATACTTCTGGAGCCCAGCCAAAAGCAAGCACCTTTTTCCTGGTCAGGTATGTGGGTGGACTGAGCTAACCCAGCCCATGTCCTCAACCCCCAGCTTCGTGACAGAGCCTGGCTTTAGACCTGGGGACTAAAGTCACAGGGGCTTCAGAGCTCACTGTGCAGGCTCTGGATTCCTAAGCCCCACCAACTGTCCTTTCTTTCCTTTGGAGCTGTCCAAAACATTTTTAAATATTTTCTCAGGTTCTGTTGTCATTTCTGCATGTTGGAGCTGAGAGAGTAGGATCTGGCACATCCCTAATCTGCTGTTTTAGTCTTAAACTGGCTGGCCAGGCTGGGCCTCGTACTTTGTGTGACCACCACCTCTAACTTGGACGTGCTTCTCTCTCAGTTCAGAACCCCATAGTCTTTCAGCTTTCTCCATCCACACTGGCACCACCACCTCAGACACTTTGGCGGGTTCTTTCTTTGTATCCACACTCTCTCTGTAGACAACCACAGTTCGCATCTTCAAATAACTGATTCCTTCAGCTACCTTGGTCTCCATTCAGGACTCCTGGCTGCTCCTGTGCAGCCAGTGTTTTCATCGTAGTATTTTATTTATTTATTTATTTATTTATTTTAACGTTTATTTATTTTTGAGACAGAGAGAGACAGAGCATGAACAGGGGAGGGTCAGAGAGAGGGAGACACAGAATCTGAAACAGGCTCCAGGCTCTGAGCGGTCAGCACAGAGCCTGACGCGGGGCTCGAACTCACGGACCGCGAGATCATGACCTGAGCCAAAGTCGGACGCTCAACCGACTGAGCCACCCAGGTGCCCCTTCATCGTAGTATTTTAAATAGCTAATATATTCCCATGTTAGAAAATTCAAAAGGCACAAGGGAGTGTACACTGGAATGCCCCTCCCCTGCCTGTGTTATACAGTTCTTGTCCCTCAACAGCCAGCACTACCATCTTGTGTGTTCTTCCAAAAAGATTTTGTGCATAAAAGAGCAAACACAGATTGAGATACATAGTTTCTCTTTAAAATACATGTGAATGCCTAATCACCATGTTTCACACCTGACATTTTTCCTGCATCTTCCCACTTCAGCACACAGCAGCAGGTGCCCTCCTCTCTGGACAGCTGCATGAAGCCCCCCTGTGGCTCACTGTGGACACACTTGTTTATCCATCGCAGCTCCTACTTACATTCCTTTGTGTGGATTTCCAGTGGTGAACTGAAAAATCTCATATATAGGTCATTTTAAACAGTGGGGAACACAACTGTTGAAGTGCATAAAAGTGAAATTGCTGACCAGAGTGTGAGAAATTTGCTATTTTAATGTATTTTGCCACACTGGCTTCCCATTTCGCTTACTAGCAAGGCATGCAAACACTTGGGTCCCTCCAGGGAGGGTGTGAGAATGAGAGATGACTGCAACTCTAATATTCAGTGTTCTTCTCAGGAGTGAATTGAGCATATATTATGGGATTTAGTATTAGTTACATTTCCTTTCCTGTTCACCTCCTTTGCCCGTGTTTTGTCAGGTCATTGGTTTTGTTGATTAATTGGAGCTCTTTACTTAGAAGCTTAATTACCCTTTTGCTTCTGGAGAATCTGTCATTCATTTTTTGGCTCTAAGGTTATCAATGCTGTGCATGAACGATTTCCTTTGACACAGTGTAATTTATGACTTTTCTTTGACAACTTACTGGATTTTCTGTCACCCACTGAAGTCCTTGCTACTCTCTTAGTCTCCTTGCAGCCTTCCTCTTTTTCTAGTCCCTGCTTCTCAGTTGCATTTGCTTACACCTCCTTCCTCACACAGCATCTAATGCTAGAGTGCTCACAGCGTGGCTAGGACCTGCTACTTCTTTCCATAGACACCCACTCTTATTTGATCACACACAGGGCCAGGGCTCTGTGTGCCATGCATATGCCACAGCTGCCATGGTCACACTTCCCTGCAGACTGAGCCCCAACTCCTGAACTCCACAGCTGCATGTAGTCTCTGCCTCTCAGATGTCCCATGCACATCTCAGGCAAGGCACATCAGACCAAAGTCGTGCAGCCTGGCCCACTCCCCTCCAAGTTACCTTCCTGTTGGCTCCACTTCCAACCTCCCTCAGACCCACCCACTTCTGTGTATTTGTGGAAACCATCACCACCTAGTGCAAGGGCCACCTGACCCATTTTTGCCCTAGAGCCCTTCCAGAAAGGCAATTTTTGCAAACTTAAGCCAGGCCTAGAAAGCTTGTCCCCAACTTCTGAATCCTCCTCCTCATGCAAGGTTCTGTGCCCTTGTCACCTCCTTTGGGAAACACAGATAGAGTCCTTGCCCCTGCCCTTGTTACCTGTCTGCCTCACTGGCTAGTTTCAGGCACCTCTAGTTCACACTCTTTCCCACCGGCCGGAGTGGGTCGGGAACAGTTCTCTTGGCATGCATGACTGGATCCCCTTGTGCAATGCAGGGTTTGCACTCCAGATGGAAAGTGTCTCTGCTGGCTCAGGCACTGTGAGCCCCCACCTCCATATCCCCTGGGACCTCCGCATGGTTGGCCTCACGGACCAACTCCGGTCACCCTCCCGTGAAAGTGGCTTCTCACGTGCGCTCCTGCTCCCCAGTGGCCCAGGAGGTGAGCAGAACCCCACGAATGAGGGTTCCTGCCAGCTTATGAGCCCTATGCTAGGCACAGCCCGCTGGCGTGCTCCCAGGGGCCGGGGCCGGGGTCGGCCCAGCACAGACCCCGGGGCAGGGAGAGGTGGCCACTGTGACGTGTGCGGGAAGGTGTTCAGCCAACGCAGTAACCTACTGAGGCACCAGAAAATACACACGGGAGAGCGGCCATTCGTGTGCAACGAGTGTGGCCGGAGCTTCAGCCGAAGTTCGCACCTTCTGCGCCATCAACTCACACACACTGAGGAGCGGCCATTTGTGTGCAGCGACTGCGGCCAGGGCTTCGTGCGCAGCACCCGCCTGGAGGAGCACCGGCGTGTGCACACAGGCGAGCAGCCTTTCCACTGTGCTGAGTGCGGCCAGAGCTTCCGACAGCGCTCCAACCTGTTGCAGCACCAGCGCATCCACGGCGACCCCCCCGGCCCTGGCGCTGCACCCGCTGCACCTCCCGGTGCGCCTGAGCCCCCAGGGCCTTTCCCCTGCAGCGAGTGCCGTGAGAGCTTCGCACGGCGCGCTGTGCTACTAGAACACCAGGCAGTGCACACAGGTGACAAATCCTTTGGCTGCGTGGAGTGTGGTGAGCGCTTCGGTCGCCGCTCAGTGCTGCTGCAGCACCGGCGAGTACACAGTGGTGAGCGGCCCTTCGCCTGCGCCGAGTGCGGCCAGAGCTTCCGACAACGTTCCAACCTTACACAACACCGTCGTATCCACACCGGCGAGCGGCCTTTCGCCTGCGCCGAGTGTGGCAAGGCGTTCCGCCAGCGGCCCACGCTCACACAGCACCTGCGCGTGCACACAGGCGAGAAACCCTTTGCCTGCCCCGAGTGTGGCCAACGCTTCAGCCAGCGTCTGAAGCTCACGCGCCACCAGCGGGCGCACACCGGGGAGAAACCCTACCACTGTAGTGAGTGCGGCCTGGGCTTCACACAGGTTTCCCGGCTCACCGAGCACCAGCGTATCCACACGGGTGAGCGGCCCTTTGCCTGTCCTGATTGCGGCCAGAGCTTCCGGCAGCACGCCAATCTCACACAACACCGGCGCATCCACACAGGCGAGCGGCCCTACGTGTGCCCGGAGTGCGGCAAGGCATTCCGCCAGAGGCCCACGCTCACACAGCACCTGCGTACCCACCGGCGTGAGAAGCCCTTTGCCTGCCAGGACTGTGGCCGCCGCTTCCACCAGAGCACTAAGCTTATCCAGCACCAGCGCATCCACAGTGCCGAGTAACCAGCGCTCACGGTACCCTTCCTCTACGTCCCTCTCTTTTGGCCTTTTGTTGGGGGGGAAGGAGTGTGTGCGTGTGCACGCACGCCCACGCAGAACACTTACCTCACAGGGTTGTTGTGAGGGCTGTGATCAAGCTTAGGTACAGGCAGGTCCACCCAGGACCTGGATCCCCAGTAGGTGCTCAATAAACAATAGACAGAACCTGGGTCTGGTATCCACCCACTCAATGCCTCCCCAGTAGTTGGGCGGGTCCCTCCATCCACCCCACCCATCTACTACTTCTGCAACCACGCAGTCTCTGTGAGAGCCATGGCCCCCTGCAGGGGTGACTCCTAACAGCATCTTGTGGGTGCTGCCTTGTACCATGCCTACTGTACTATTTGTCTGTGATGCCTTCAACCTGAACAACCTTGGGTCAGGTCAACTACCAAGTGAGGACTGGCCCAGTTTTCCCCAGCCAGCCAAGATCATCAGGTGCAACAGAAGTAGCAAACTGGTGTCCAGCAGGCCAGAGCTAGGGATATGTTTGTAAAACTTTAAACCAAGGAAGCCATTTCTTAGGCATAAAAGCTGGAAGGTTTTATCTAGAAATCTAGATTCTTTCACGCATGTTAACTACCAGCAGGTGCTCAGGTTAGGTTCCCTTTAGGATAGAACCCCAGCCAGTCTGGAAATTGAAGTCAACTGGCCCCAGGCCAGTTCCCCAGCCCTCTAGTAATCATTCACATTCCATGGGCCACAGTCTCCACCAACCCTGGCCAGGTGCACAACCCCCAAAGGCTCCCCCACACTGGATGGTCTCTATGAGGAATGTGTTCAGTGGCAAGCCATAGGAAACAACCAGCAGCAGCTTACATGAAAATACAGTTGCTGCCATTACAGGTTCAATGTCCTGCAGATTGTGGGCTGGCATCTCTGGAACCCTCTACTTTTCCTCTTGCCCTAGTTATCTGCCCCCTCCGTCTGATTGTAGGCCCGTGACCTAGCACCCCTGCCCCCCAAACGGTGGGTATACTGGGTGCCAAAAACAGAATGAAAAGCAGTGCCAAATAAAGAATATTCATGCATCACAATCTGGCTTGGGACTTAAACCCCACTCTGGGCAGGCGTCATCTTGCTCTCGTTCTGAGGGTTTCAAACTCATGAACCAGGAGATGACCTGAGCCAAACTCAAGAGTCGGACACCTAACCCAATGAGCCATGCAGGCACCCCCAGGAACAACTTCTTGAGGCTCATGTCCAAGTTTCTTCCAGAAATACACCTGGACTTTCCTCTGCTGCTACAAGACTGGAGTCCTGAAATCAGGGAAAGAAGACAAGCCACCTGGGCCACAGGCTTCCAATAGCCATCCCAGAGAAGGTGTGTTTTCCTGCTCCCTTCCCTCTCCTACTCTGCCCCTCTCCCCATCTCCCCCTGGCCTAGCCCCAACCAGGACTAGGGCCACTGTGGAATCTACATCTGGCAGAGTCAACAGGTCCCCATGTAGGGACACTCCCATGTGACACAGATGGGGGTGGGGGGAGTCCCCTGGGCCCTATGCCAACACTCATTGTCCTCTCCAACTATAAATGGAACTCTAAGGACTCTAATCTGGGATATATGAATCAGAGGGGAGGAGGGCAGTCACTGGTCCCTAGGCGGAGGCTGGGAGTCAGATTAAGGAAGGCACACAAACACTGAGATACCTAGTGCTCTGAGGGTGAGGGGTACTGCCACAACTTCATAAATCCTGTGACATGGATTTTTTTCAAAGCCTGTGTGAATTTTATAATCAGAAACAAAGAGAAGAAAGGCTGCTCTCGTGTTTTGATCATCTTGGTTTAAGAAGAACATGATGAGAAATCTGCACACATGACTATTTAACAACTTGAAATTCCACACAAGAAAAATTACAACACACACGAAAAGCATGCAGACATCAGGCCAAGGCCCCATGCCCAAAGTCATGAGAAGTCCATGGACCCAACCTGCTGAACCAGTCCTCTAAGAAACAAACATGAAAAGTGATGTGAGAGCCCCAACACCCCCCGCCCCACAAAAGGCTATTTCTACAGGTGGCTGGGGACACCTCTGCAAGCCAGGCTGCGGATTGTGAACCCAACGGCTGCCATACTGTCAGCAGAGCTGAGGGCTTAGACAGGATGACCACTTGGCCTCACTCAGCCAGAGCCACAGGGGGAAGCCAGGAGGGGAACCCCTAAGGCACTGGCATCTGGGGAAGCTACAACAGTGCCCAACCAGCCTGTCCCTGGATCATCTGTACCTGAGCCTATACTGTTTACTCCCAAGCACAGTCTCCCTATGCTGCATGCATCCATTTATTCTTATTCCCAACCCCAAGCCTCCTAAACCTGTCCAATTCTCTCCATTGGAGAGAACCACTCCTCTGATCCCAACCACCAGCCTGGAGTCCCACAATACTCAGCCTCCCTTCCTTGCCCGCTCCTGCATTTCCTTTCCAAAACCAATCCTATCTTCCCAGTTACAGCTCCCAGAAGCTGTGCTAATACCCCAAGTGCACTTCCACTCTCACTCTCCACCTGCCATGTGCTGCCCAATCCCTCCAAATGCCAGGCCCAGAGGATACAGGCACCCTCACCACCCAAACCACCTGTGCCCCTCTGTCACTGTGTGGCCATGAGAATAACAAGGGAAACACAGCTGCACCACTTCCAACCCAACCCCCAGCCTCAGCACAGCCATCCCCTCCTTCCTGGTCCAGATCCCATGACCCCCTTTACCCAGCATTTTGTTTCATGGCTCAGTCTTCCCCACTGGATGGTTAGGAAGCCATACGGTCACAGACCACATGAGTCTAGCTTTGGCTAGTGCAGCGCCACCTCTCCAGGGAACCATACCCCATCCTCAGATGGGCCTTCAGCTGATGGGCCTCAGAAACTGGCCTGAGGATGGACACATGGTTTAGTGTGACCAATAGGCAACACCCCTGAGACTGGCTGCAAAAAGAGTGGTCATCAACCTTCGGCTGGAGATAGCCTGTACAATAAATCGGGAGAGCAGAATGGCTGAGAAGAACAGAGAGAAAGGGATAGAGGAAGAGTGAGTCTGGAGGGGCCATGTGAGTCCTGAGACCAGCCATGTCTGAAGCCTGAGAACGCTGGTATGGTTGCAATGTCAGCCCCCAATTTGAACTGTTTGATGCTCCTGAGTCCCTTTCCTCACCCTGGCACCTCTCCACGCAACGCACAAAGGAATTAAGAAAGGATGCTGAGACTGTGAGGCTGGCATAAGGGCACAACCAGAGGAATGAAAGGGGTGTCTGGGAGGGTGACATTGAGAATGGAAGGGTCTAAGAGGAAGCAGTTGCAAAGACGCGACTGGGATCAGTCCATGGAGCCCGAGGACGTCAATGGTACCAGAGAACCCACAGAGCAGGGCCTCTAAGGAGGCTGGGGCCAAGATGGACGCCAGCCCAAGATCCGAAGAGGTGGAGGCGACTCCCTGAGGTGAGGATGGCTGAAGTGGACGCCAGGTCGGGTCTGAGGAGGCGCTGGGGATGAGATGGCGTCAGGGCGACTCCTCTTAAGTCAGGACTGCAGGCCTGGCTCCGGGTTCGACGGCTGAGAGGAACCCGTAAACACCCCTATCCAACCCCAGCGCCGGCCCAACTGGACCGCCAAGACCTCTTCCACAAAGCCCCAGGCGATGACGGTAGTTCGCCTTAGAGACGCAAGGGGACGTACAGCGGGAGCCGCACTCGGTCGCAAAAAGACCAAGCTGCAGAACTCCGGATGCACCCATCTGCCCTGCCCCAAACCCGATCCAACCCTCGCCGCGCAGCTCACCCGCCTGACGGTTTCCGTGGTGACAACCGGAAGTCGCAGAACCGCCCCGCGCCGCTTTCTCCCGCCCTCAGAGAAACGCTGAGCTGTGATTGGAGTGGAGGCTGACCATACCGAGAGCTGAAGATCGTAAAGCGTCCCCACTGGAACATTCCCATCTAAGTGTCCACCTATGTGAACCTCCAAAGTGCTTACCACTCTCTAGCGCAATACACGTTTTATTTGCTAGTTTACCTCAGCCAGGATCTCCGCGAGCGGGTTGCGTTTGCGGTGGGACATCGAGGGTACTAAACCCCGCACTCCTTGGGTAACGCCTATGGCCTTGCCGTGGCTCTGGCCCGCCCTGGTCACCCTGCCTCTGTGACCTCCAGGGGCAAGGACCTCGTGTGACCCACCCACTCAGCCGTCTGCAAGGGTGGACTACGAGCGAAGAGACCTGAATCTGCCCCACTTAAAGATGGCGGCGGCACCGCCCATGCCTGGACCCACGAGCGTCCCCGGAAATGACCGAGCTTAGCCGAAAGTGTCCGAATACCAAGACCTATCGCTGAGCAACGCGGGGTGGCGGCGGCTGCGCAGGCGCACAGCGCAGGCCAGGCAAGAAAAGCCGAAGTCGGCGAGCGACGGAAATATCCGAAGCGGTGGGGCGCCCGAGGCCGTTGCGGACCTCCGCGCCGAAGCCGCTGCTGCCGCGGAAGCCGAGCCTCCCTCAGTACGCGGCCGCCGCCACCGCGGCCGCCGCCTCCTCCTTCCCCTCGAGCCGCACCCCCTCGCGGTGGGAACGAGTGAACGGACAGGCGGCACGGCCACTGCTGGGCCTGAGGGGACCTAAGCGGACGAGGGGGAGGAGGGAGCGGCCGGGTGGGGGCGGGGCCTAGCGGGCCCGAGAACAGCCGAGTCGGCCCGAGCGCCGCCGAGCGAGCCCGAGGCGCTGGGCCAGGCCGGAGCCGGACTACGGGAGCCGACGCGGGCCGCGCGGTGGGCGCGGAGCGGCGCGGCCGGGCGGGCGGCGGAGGCAGCAGCAGCGGAGGAGGCCGCGGCGGCGGGTTCGAGTGGCGGAGGCGGCGCGGGTGGCGGCAGGGGGCCGGGTGGCCGGGGTCCCGGGCCCCGCAGCGGCGGCAGCGGCGGCGGCGGCAGGATGATCAAGCTGTTCTCGCTGAAGCAGCAGAAGAAGGAGGAGGAGTCGGCGGGCGGCACCAAGGGCAGCAGCAAGAAGGCGTCGGCTGCGCAGCTGCGGATCCAGAAGGGTAGGGGTTCGGGGGATGGGGGTGGGGGTCGGAGGTCAGCGCCTGGGGTGGGATGTTATAGGTTTCGGGAGTGGAATTATGCAGTCATTGGGGGTCAGAGATGTGGCCACAGAAGTGGGGGGCTGGAGGTTAGGGCCTTAGTTTGGTGTGATGGGGCATTAGGGGTGAGTAATGTAGTCACCGGAGGGGTCAGAGACAGGGGTCCAAATGTAGAACATTTAGGATATTTAGAAAGCCAAAGCCAGGCATCTTGCATTAGGGACCGAGAATCAGAGAGTCCGTCAATGGAGGGCGGGTAGGAGGCGGGGGACTCCAGAATATAGGGGTCAGCAGGAATATGGGTGACAAAGAGGAGATTGGATAGTGGGGGGCCAAGGATTGGGGATAGGAGTGGGAGAAAATTTAGGGAAGTATGTTGGGATCATTAGGAATCTGAGAATCAGATGGGGTGCAGTAAGTTTTGGGGACCGATTTGTGGGTCTGGGGGTCACACGGCTATTTTGGGGCTTGGGATGACACATGGAGGGGCGAGAGTGTGTGCTAGGAACTGGAGATGGGAGTAAGGTTGCAATTAGACTGTCGTGCTGTAGGCGGTGGGAATCTTAGAGGGGTACAGCAATGAGAACGCATATGTCTGAGGGTTAGATGGGTACCTGAATTTGGGATGACAAACAGAAGAGAGGAGAGACATGGGGACAGGATTGGTGAGGAGACAATGGGGGGCAGCATCCTTGAGTTTGGGTGGATAGGTGGGGACCAACAGTGTCCGCTAGAAAATGGAGGTCATGTTTGGGGATCCTGAGGTTTGGGGTAGTTGGAGGCTCTTGGAGGCCACATGGGAGTGGGAGCATTTGGGAGCTGGGTTGGGGGTACCCCGCTCTCAAGTGCTGAGACATAAGGCTATAAATTCAGAAGAATTGGAACTTACCCTGGGCCAGGAACTATTGCATAGCACAGTTGAAAATGCATGTTTGAAGTATGCCATGGATCTAGTACCTACACCTGCTCTGAGTGCCCTCGTCTCTCCCTCTTTTTGTTCCCTTTCTCTGCTGTGCAAACCCAGACATAAACGAGCTGAACCTGCCCAAGACGTGTGACATCAGTTTCTCAGATCCAGACGATCTCCTCAACTTCAAACTGGTTATTTGTCCTGATGAGGTAAGGGCACACTAAGTTGGACTCCCAGGCATGGCTGGGGTGGGGGGGGCGGGGGGGCACCTTGTGTTGGGAGACCTGGTTTACCCGCCAAGCCCTGCAGGATGGTGCCCTAACACCTTCCTCTTTCTTTTCACAGGGTTTCTACAAGAGTGGGAAGTTTGTGTTCAGTTTTAAGGTGAGTCCCAGGTGGGCAGGGATGGCTCCCTGGCTGAGGAGGCAACAGCTGAGGACCCAACCAGGCACTGCTGGGGCACCTATTTTCTCTCTCTTTTTGGAGCCAGGTGGGCCAGGGTTACCCACATGACCCCCCCAAGGTGAAGTGTGAGACAATGGTCTATCACCCCAACATTGACCTCGAGGGCAACGTCTGCCTCAACATCCTCAGGTGAGGGCCCTGACTTTGGACTGCACAGATGTCTGCCCTTTCCCTCTCTCCTGTGCTCTGTGGTACTCTATCTCTTCATCTCCACATTTTCTTCAAGTCTTGCCCTTAGCTTTCTCCTGGGCCTGACCTGTTCAGTCCCAGCAGGCTCTGTGGTGGCCACTCACCAGTGTCTGACCCTGATTCTTTGTCCACAGAGAGGACTGGAAACCAGTCCTTACGATAAACTCCATAATTTATGGCCTGCAGTATCTCTTCTTGGTGAGTAGGGGTGGGGGTGAGGCGGGGGCGGGGGGGGGGTGGAGGTTGGCCCTCTCTGCTCTTAGGGCCTGTTGACCCCCACCCATACCGGCCACAGGAGCCCAACCCTGAAGACCCACTGAACAAGGAGGCCGCCGAGGTCCTGCAGAACAACCGGCGGCTGTTTGAGCAGAATGTGCAGCGCTCCATGCGAGGTGGCTATATCGGCTCCACCTACTTTGAGCGCTGCCTGAAATAGGGCTGGCGCACGCCCACCCCTGCCAGGGCCACCAGCCCCGGCGTCCCCTGCAAATATTTATTGGGGGCCACAGGTGGGGGGCATGGGGTGGCTGGTGGGGGAATCCCATGCCCTGGCCTTGCCTCCCCTCCTTGCCACCCGCTCCTAGTTATTTTTTTTTTTAACCACCATGTGATTAAGGTCGGCGCTGCCTCCCCCCGACCTGCTCAGCGATGGGAAATGAATTGGCTTGTCTAGCCCCCAGCTGGGTGCTGTCCAGCCCCCCACTCTGGGCTCTGGGGTGGGTGGCCAAGGGGACCGGGTGGCTGGGGCTTGGGAACCCCACCCCTCCACCACTGGAGGTCCCACCAGGCTATTAAAGGGGAATGTTACTGCATGGCCTCCGTCTCTTCCTTCTCTGGGGGTGGGAGGGGGAGGTGATGTCCACCAGGGCTCTCGCAGTAAGCGTGGTGGAAGATGTATGGTCACAGGTGGCACTAGGGTACCCCTCAGTACGCTATCCGGTGCCTGGAACCAGCCCTAGGAGAGGGAGGGGTAGTAGGGAGACCACACCCCAAGCTTCAGGCTAGATGGAATGAATTCCAATCTGGGACCAGCGAGGGGCAGGATCCAGTAACCACTTGCATCCTGGCTGGTAAGCCAGCATAGAGGAAAGTCCGTGCCATCTCCAGCTCTGCCCCCTCCTGCTATGGTTGGGCCTATTAAGAACTTGTCCCTGGTGCTACCAGGTGCCTGAGGTCCAGAAATATTAGGGAGACGTCAGGGTCCGTCGGATGAGCTGGGCCCTCTAGTGGGTGAAGTGGTGGGGTGCGGGACCTCTGGGGTGGCCAGGCAGAAGGCGCCCGATGATGCACCAACCCGGCGGGAACTGGGATCCCAGACGTGGCTCGGCTGGAACCTATGGAACACCCTCAGGCAGGCCGTAGAGAGACGAAAGGTGGTGCGCATGCGCCTAGGTGCCGGGCCCCTCCAGAAGACGTACGCATGCGCGCTCTTGTCCCCTCCCATCGTTCCGGGTGCCGGCGGAACGTGTGACGTCAGATCATCTTTTCCGGAAACGGCGACGACGGCAGAAAGAACCGAGGGGCTGTCGTTGGTGGGCGCGCCTGGAATCCGAGTGAGGAGAGTGTGACCCGGAAGCGGAAGCGGATTCCCGTCCCAGCTCCGGTGAGTGGCCCCTGCCGTGCCGAGGGTCCCGGGTGGGTGCGTGGGCGACGACATACGAGGGCCTCTCCACCTGGGCGTCGATTGCCTTGCCCCTCCCCGGGACCCTGGCTTCATCATCGGGCCAACTTGTTCTCGGTGTGCAGGCTTCCCCACGCCCCCCCCCCCCCCCCGATTCTGTCCTAAGTGAACAGGGCGCCCTAACGCGTCTTCCCTCTCTGGGTGTTCAGGGATCCCCAAGGACCCCTAACTCTCCTAGGTCTACAAAGCTCTCCAGCGTCCATCACGTCCTTAGCGTAGCGGTTTCTCCCACGCCCCACAACCATATTCTCCTCACCCAGGTTCCTTCTCCATTTGGACCCTCCAAATCCGAATGCCATTCATACGCTGTCAGCTTCAGAACTCCCTGTATCCACTTTGTTATTGGCACTCAGGCCCTCCACTTATCCTTCCATCCCCAGTCGGTTCCCCACAATTGCCCTGTCTTAGGCGCTCAGCGTCCCAGTCCAGGTCCTCACCATGATCTGGAGAGAGGCTGAAGCCTTGAACCTCCTTGGGGGCACTATGATGAAAGGCTGGGGTGGGTATATCGTGGAGGACTTTCAGATATTGCTGGCCCACTTGTATCCATTGGGCTACTGTGGTGTTCCAGACTACGTTTTGGCCTTCTGTTATCGCTTCCTCTCCCTACTCACCCCTTCCCTTTTTGCAAGACCAACTATCACCCCTCCCCATACACATTGTGATCCCTGCTCTGCTTCTTGCCCTTTTTCTGGGCCCTCCCACCACCTTGCAGCTAGGCTTCACACTTGGCACAGGCCCACTGGTGGGCTCCTGCTACCATGGACCTGTTGTTTGGGCGCCGGAAGACACCAGAGGAACTGCTGAGGCAGAACCAGCGGGCCCTGAACCGTGCCATGCGAGAGTTGGACCGTGAACGACAGAAGCTAGAGACCCAGGAGAAGAAAATCATTGCAGACATCAAGAAGATGGCCAAGCAGGGCCAGATGGTGAGCTCAGTTGGGCAAAGGCTGGGACACAGGATTAGGTGCTGTTTGGTTAGACATTGCTCTAACCACAGACCATGTATGACAGGACACCAATAGATAGGTGCTTTGAGTGAAACAAAGGGCAAGCAGGGCTTCCCTATTTTGGGGATCCAGAAAGACTGCCTCCCAGAAGGTGACATCAGGGCCACAAACCTTGAGTAATAGTGAGCCTGTGAAAATCCAAGCAACCAGTGTGTGAAACAGATGAAGCAAATGTTCCATGAGTGAGTGATAGGTGAGCTCAGGAGAGAGGATAGGCCAGACCAGTTGAAATCAAGGGCCACAGTGGGAGTGGAGTCAGAGGTGTTAATGCAAAGAGATGTGGCCTGAAATACACTGTGCCCTGGAGCTCAGTAAAAGAGACAGAGGGGCACCTGGATGGCTTAGTTGGTTGAGCATCCAGCTTAGGCTCAGGTCATGATCTCACAGTTCATGAGTTCTAGCCGAGTAGGGCTCACTGCTGTCAGTGCAGAGCCTGCTTCATATCCTCTGCCCCCCACCCCTCAAAACTAAGTTAAAAAAATAAAATAGCCTGAAGCACTAGGGAGCAGAGCCCATGACAGGTGATAGAGCTTGAACCTGAGCAGTTGGGTTGAAGACGTGCCAATTCCCAGAATAAGCAAGGCAAGGAAGAGATTTAAGGAAGTCAGGAGCTATGGATAGATTTACATGTGATGTGGGATAAAGAGCTTGAGGTATGAGCCTATGTGAGGTGGAGGGAGAGGCAAATTCATCAGCCAAGAATAGACATCCTGAGTCAAGGGAGTGTGACTCTAGATATGGAGGGAAAAGGATGACTGAATACAGTGAGCTCAGCCTTCCTTCCAGCGTTTGTGGGTCAGAGAAGTAAGCTACAAAGGAGCCTATGGAGTGGTGACCCAAGAGACAGGAGAATGAGGTTGGGAGGAGGGAGGGGGAAGTGACCACTGGGTTTAACCACATGTAAATTGCTGAAAACATCAATTGGAATGGTGCAGTTGGAGCCTCTTCCCTCAGCCCACTCTCCCTGCCACCTTTGTCCACTCCCTCAGGATGCCGTGCGAATCATGGCAAAAGACTTGGTGCGCACTCGGCGTTATGTGCGCAAATTTGTGTTGATGAGGGCCAACATCCAGGCTGTGTCCCTGAAGATCCAGACACTGAAGTCTAACAACTCAATGGCACAAGCTATGAAGGGGGTCACCAAAGCCATGGGCACCATGAACAGACAGGTGCGCCTCTCCCATTCCCCTTCCCTCCGCCCCCAACTAATGTCAGGGACCAGACTCAGACTCACCCTCCCCACACCCCACTTCCAGCTGAAGTTGCCTCAGATCCAGAAGATCATGATGGAATTTGAGCGGCAGGCCGAGATCATGGACATGAAGGAGGAGATGATGAATGATGCAATTGATGATGCCATGGGTGATGAGGAAGATGAAGAGGAGAGGTTAGGGGACACCAGGTGTGGGGAGGGTGGGAATGGATGTGTGGTCCTCATACAGGCCTGGCCCTCATAAAATTCTTCTCTCTTCCCAAGTGACGCCGTTGTGTCCCAGGTCCTGGATGAGCTAGGATTGAGCCTGACAGATGAGCTGTCAAGTGAGTGCACCAAACCTTGGGCCCTGTCCCACCCAACGGTCCAGCCACAGCCCGACCCCTCCCCTCCCAGCATTATTCCTTTCTACAGGAGCTGTCCTATTCCCCCCACTCTGTAGACCTCCCCTCTACCGGAGGCTCACTCAGTGTGGCTGCCAGTGGGAAGAAAGCAGAAGCTGCAGCCTCAGCCCTAGTAGATGCCGACGCAGACCTGGAGGAGCGGCTCAAGAATCTGCGGAGGGACTGACCACCCTATACCACCCTGGTGGGAGGCAGGCAACAGATGCCCGGCAGTTTTACTGTACTTCTTCTGTAATAAAGGATTGGACACTAATTCCTAGGCCTGTGTGACTGGCCTGATGTGGGCCAGGCTGGGGTCCCTTGGGACAGAGGTCACATACAGGCTTGGTAAAGGGGTGGTTGGCATGCATGGCAGAAGGCCAAGTGCCACATTAGGGGGGGTGTGAGATAAAGAAGGCTGGACTGCTTCCCTGTTTGTGGCAGTGGTTGACAGGTCAAGTGTCCGGGGATGTTCAGTTTGGGAGCGGACGGTCAGCTGTGAGCCCTGCTTCAGCACCCCTCCCAAGGTCTCCAGTGCCTATCACCTTGAAGACAGTGGGTTTCCCACATACCCTGGAAGTCTGGGCTCATCTGCCAGGGATCCTCAAACACCCAGCTCAGTATGGTACCATCTGATTAAGAAAAATAGTTATACCCAAGTCTAGGAAGCACTCAGGAAGAATGGCCACCATGCAGGATGTATCTGGGGCTTCACCCTGCCTGCCCCACACATCAGCCTGGACCTTCCCACCTAGAGGGCACCCAACAACCTCCAGCATGTTCACCATGCGACCCTTCCCCCAATCTGAAACACTCTCTCCATTGGGAAGGGCCCAAGAAGGATGCTCTTCCCTATCCCATGGACACCAAGGTGGCTGAGGGCAAATGCCCCCACACCTACTCTGTCCACCAGGGCATGGTGAGGGAATTGAGACAAGGCCCCAGGACCACGGCCCCCACCAAAAGAGGCCTGAAGAACTGGTGAAGTTTTTATTAAATCCACATAAGTAAAAACCATATTGTGAAGGACTGGGGGATGGGGCCACCAAGAAGTAGGAGCCAGGCCACCAGAGGGGGGCGTGGGGGAGAGGGGATTTGACAGGACAGAGAACAGAGCCACGTTGGGTTGGCCTGAGAGGCCACAGCCTCAGGGGCCATCACCAGGACCACTGGATAGCTCCTGGGCACTCAGGCCAGCACCAGGCAGGCTCAGCGGTGGGGGCTCCACCAGCACAGCTGAGAACTTGGTGTCACCAAAGGCCTCGTTCATGCGAGTCTCGAAGAAGCGTTGCAGGCCGATGATGGACTGCACATCTGCCTTGTCCTGAGCCAGGCATATTGCAGTAGGTGGGTCCTAGCTCTCCCTCCTCCCACCTACCCTCCCCCTGCCACCAGCCCCATTCTCCCCAAGCTCACCTCTGTCAGCTTGTTGAACTGCTTAAACATGCGGCCCACATCCTGGGCAAACTCCTGGGGGGAGCTATAGGGAGGTGACAACTTCTCCTGGAGACGGGCGCGGATCAGGGTTAAGTCCAGGGTGCCGCCAGGCTGATCCTGTAGACAGAGGCCAGGCTGAAAGTGAGGCCAGGCAGCCCCACCCCCCCCTCCCCCGCTGAAGTCCCAGGACTCACCAGGGAGAAAGTGGAGTCAGTAGCCAGCTGGTGCAGGGGACGGCAGGGCTCGTGACAAAACAGGGCCAGCAGGACACGCTCACACTTCTATGAACAGGACGAGTGACATCAGAGCCAAAGAGGGGTAAGGCTGCTGAGCAACTCTTAAAGGAGCAGGCCCTCACCCTCACCTGCTGGTTGGCTGGCGAGAGCTTGGCCACCACACCAGTGCTATCACCACCATCCAGACTCAGGCTGCCATCTTCCTCTTTCAGATCAGGTAGCACATGGCAGAGAGAGCAACTCCACTCCTCCCTGGATGGAAGGAGAATGAGGGGCTGCACAGAAGCCAGCCAGCCCAGCCCTCCACCCGGCACAGACCCTACACAAGCCTCGCACCCTGGCACATCCTGCAGGGCAGGCAGGTGGCAGTCCAGGTGGAAGCAGAACTCGCACTGGTTGCACATGACCAGATCGCCTGGCTTCTGGCAGACGCGGCAGATGGTGGCACTGTCATCCAGGGCACCGGGGCCACCTGCTGGGGCTGAAGTGCCCTCTGGAGCCACCACCTCTAGACCTGAACTAGTGCTGCCACTGGGTGAGGCCAGGCGGGGGCCCTCAGCACCGGGGCCCTCCGCCAGGGCCATCAGCACAGGCTTGGTCTCAGGGCCTTCAGTGGCAGCAGGTGGGGCTCCAATGGCCGCCTCTGTCTCTTCCTCCTGCAAAGAGATAAGGGGTGTTCAGCAGGATGCTGATGTGGGCGTTCATTTCCCAGCCAGTCACTTGGGGCAGACTCACCTTGACGATGGCCATGCCAGGCAGTGGAGGGGCACCAGGAGCCCCAGGTGGAGCAGTCCCAGGCTGTCCAGCAGCAGCAGCTGCAGCACCACGCTCAATAACAATGAGATTGTAATCTTCAGTGGTGCTGCCTGGGAAGACTTTGAAAACTGGTGGCTGGCTATCAGCCGTGAGATCCAGGTCCAGGCGCTCAAGGCTCACCCGTGGCACCTTGCGCATGAGGCCACTCACCTCGCCCTCACCTGAGCGGGACCTGTGGGTGCGGCTTGGTGTTAGCACACCCATCCCTATCCCCATCTGGCTCCACCAAAGGATAGCCAAACTCACCGCTTCACACCTGACACATGGGGCTCTGCACTCGAGTAAGGATCATCTGCTCAGAAAATAGAAAAAAGAAGGTTGGGGATAGACCTAAAGCACTGGAGCTCTCCCACCTACAAGGCACTCACCTGAGCCAAAGCCATAGCCTTCCTGCACCTCCATGGGCTGTGGGCAAAGCAGGTGGACCTCAGTGAGCAGGTGTCCCATAGGACCGTTGCCCCTACCCTACGCTGCCAGGGTCCCCCCTCCCCTGCTCACCTGGCTGCTGCCAGAACCCTGCTTGCTCAAGGGCCCTGGAGCCCGAGGAGGGGCCATGGGCGTAGGGCCTGTCGAGTTGGTGCCTGGACGCTCTGCCACGATCTTGCCTGCATAAAGAAAAAATTAGCATTAAGAAGACAATGTCTGGAATGATTGCAATATGTAACACAGAAAAGAAAGGGACACACCGAAAGCCTCTGCACTCTTGGTCCAGGCATTGAGGTCCCACTGGAACTTCATCTCGCCATGTGGCTCCACAGGATCCACAATCATCTTGAGGGCCCGATGCAGCTGGAAATAGATCTGAAAAAGGGGCAGTGCATGAACATACAGACAATAAACAAGGCTCCAGGGTGCGGAGCGGCACCTGCCTGGATCCCATCACCTGAGTGTCCACCAGCACACACCAGCTTCTTGGAGAGCAGCAGAGCTGTGTTGTTGTCACTCTCCAAAGCCCATGAGGCAAAGCGCAGGATATGTTCCTGGTGCTTCTGGATCTTGGTCATGGTCCAGTGTTGTCGCTCCAGGCGCTCCTGCTGCCCCTCTGTCACCTTCTGCAGGTAGAGGAGAAGACCGAGGAAAGAAAACACCAAGGATGGCATCAACAGCCAGCACAAAGTGCTAGTCCCCAAGACCCTCCCACTGTAGATAGGGTTGGCAGCCAGCAGATGGGACCCAGAAACCCTCCCCCCTCAAACGGGGCATACCTGGGCATCGTTGACCAGCACACGGCCCCGCTTGTTCAGTTCCTTCATGATCTGCAAAATGGCCATCTTAACATCCACCTGCACACGCTTCTGTACATCAGACACTTGGCGGATCCTGGGGGAGCAGCAGAGTGAGCCAGGTTAGGAAGGTGCTCAGCAGGAACTGCCCCCAACTATGGCCCTGGCTTCCACACTTACGAGCTGCGAACCTCCTTGGTGTTCTTCTGCAGCGTCGCATGCTTGTCCCCAAGGCGTTTTACCAGTGAGGCCAGGAGCTTGCGCTGGTTCCTCACTGCATCCTCCAGAAACTGATATCTGAGGGCAAACAGAAGTGGGCCTGGGTGCTGAACATGGGAACGGGCAGCACCCAGCCATCCTGCTTCAGTACTCACTGGTGGTCCTTGTGGGTGTTGAGCTGGCAGTCCCTACAAGTGAGGGTGTCACAGCTCTCACAGAACAGCACAAGGGGCTCGTGCTTGTGCACGTTGCAGTACACTGTGCGCTCACCGTCCCTGGACTTGGCTGGCCCTGGGGAACAGAAGAAACCATGAGGCTGAAGCTCATCCTTTAGCTATCTCCAACTCAAGTGGTAGACAGAACTTAAGGCCTCACTTCCTGCCTGTCCTGCAACCATAGGCTGTCTGCTGGGAAAACCCAAAGGCCCTGCATCAGTGGCCAGGAAAAAATGAAAGGCCTGTAAGCCTAGATCCTTCCTCTCAAAACCCTCTGCCCCAACCCTGACCCAGAGAACTACCCCTGCTCCTTCCAGCTTCTGACACTGACAACAAACTCTAAAGACTTTGACAGAGACCTCCCATCTGCTATTCCCTTTACTAGAACCTTCCCTGGGTAGACACTCAGGAGAGCCCCTCCACCTTGAAAACCTCCACTGGGCTCCATTTCTCCTCTCTCACAGCAGGTTCTGTCCAGCAGAGGAGAGATTATGGCTACTGTGGCATCCAAGCACACAGAATGTTTGCTTGCTGGCACACACAGAAGCCAATCAGGGACTAGAGACACTGCTCAGGTGCAGCTTCCTCAGAAGTCATGCCTTGGTTGATCTCTCTTCAGTAATTAAGAAGTCCACAAACCTTTTACAACCCATAGGCCTACGGAAGGTTCTGGCCTCACAAAGCCTTGTCAGGATAGAAAAGTGAAAATGTCAGACCAAACCCCTCACTGAGAGATCAAGTCTCCTCTCTCTGAGAAGAATCTTGGTGATTAAAGTAATACTGCAAAAAGACCAATACACCGCTACCCCACTCCCAACCTGTCACCACCAGCAAGCTGCTTGAGACCATCTACCCAATCTCAATTACATCTTGGCTACACTATTCCAGCCTAAGACATACAACACTGGGATACAAGTCAACCAGACAGACCACAGTTCCTCCAATATTGCCCCCTCCTGCACCCTGCCTGACTAAACCCAGGAGCCCTTTGCTCCTGATTCCTCATGCCCCACAGCCACCACCTCCATCCTTATCTTCTTGCCAATGCTATGCTATTCCTCTGTGACTGAGAAGTCACAGCGTAACTACCAGAAGGCCACACATAGTGAGTTCTGAACCAAAAACCAGGCTAGACTCAAAAAGTCCTTTTATGTGCCACTACCAACATTTACAGAAAAGCCTACAAGTACTTTAGCTGAACTTTAAAATGCGTATGATCCAAAGATGAAAGATTTCTAAAACTCACTCTCCATCCATAATGGCCTTGAAGGTTCTTGCAGTTTATCAACACACTGTGGCTCAGAGGCCTCACTTTCCCATACAGAGACTTAACCATGTTGCCAGTGAATTCTTCAAAAGGCCTCATATCCTTTCTCCAAACTCCCTGGGCTTCCCTGTTGGAATAAGCTGGCCCCTCCCACTGGAGCTTTTCCCCTGAGGAGGGGGTGGGGGTGGGTCCCTGATGAGCTTCCTTGAACCCTCAGTGCAAAAGGCCCCTGGCATACAGAGCACCCCCCTCCAAACCCCCCGCTGTCCGGGCCTCTGCCCACTCCCTGCCTGTGGCCTTTTCCCTCCCACCTGGACCAGCAGGCAGAGACTGGCACACCTGAGCCCCAGCCTCCCCATTTCTGACTGGTGCCCTAAAACCCTTCAGGTCGTACCCCCTAAAAAAAAAAAAGAAAGAAAAGAGAAGAAAAAAACAAAAAGCTCCTTGGGACCCATCCGCCATCTGTAACCAGCACCACAAACAGCTGAGAACAGATGTAAGGTAACCAAGGCTTTTCCCCTCTGCCTTGCATACCAGTGGAGCGCACAGTGTGGTCCTTGGTGTACTTCACCCGCTGGTGTGCCTCCACACACGTCTCACACAGCGGCTCAGAGCACTCCACACAGTAGCTGGTGGCAGGGGCGTTATCCTCACAGCTAGTGCAGCACTGCTGGGCAAAGGCAAAGTAAGCAGAGACAGAACCACCAGATAGGTCCTTACATACACCCCAGGTAATACAACCTGAAATCGTGTCTTTACCTAGCCTATGCAGTCTGCCTAGAGCCTTGCAGTATGAGAAAAATAAAGTCTGGAACTAGTACCATGTCCCCAGGCCTCCTAGGGTTTGCTGGAGCAGGACATACCTGATTTGCATCCTGGGAGTCTGTGGCAGCCTTGCTGCCACTGTCACGCATAAAATAATTCTCCACAATGTCTTTGGAGAAGCATTGCTGCTTGCACACAGGACAGTCAACCACTGGGGGGAAAAAAAATTCCTTTTTGAGACTGTTGCAAATTCACCTCCAAGCTATAACCCCATGGTCCCACTGTGCCTCAACCTCCATCCCAAGGAGGGCCGGATCCTCTCCTCAGGAAGGAGGCCAAACCCTTCCTTCATCGAACTTGAAGCAGACACCCCATGTGAGCGCCAAGCCCAGACTCCAATGCCCATACCCAATTCCGACACGCACTATCCAGGTTCCTATCCTCTCACCCAAATGATCCCCCGCCATCACCACGCTGAGAACCCAATCCCCACACCGAGTCGGGAATGCGGTGGGGGATGGGCTACTTCGGTCGGACCGTACTCACCGGCGCCGTCGCCCGCCGCACCGCCATCCCCCGAGCTGTTGGCGGCGGCGGGCGCCGGAGGCCCGAGGCAGGCACTGCAGGCCGAGTGCAGGCAGGGCAGCAGGCGCGGCTCCCTCTCGGGGCGCAGGCGCTCCCGGCACACACCGCAATGCTCCAGGAGCTCCAGCGCCTCGCCACCGCCCCCCGCGGGCGACGACGCCGAGGCCGAGGCCGCAGCCGCGGTCGAGGAGGCGGCGGCGCGCTTTTCGCCGCCCGCCGAACCCTCGCCCGGACCCGGGCTGGCCGAGGCCGCCGCCGCCGCCGCGGCCGAGGCCGCCGCCGCCGAGGCCGCCATTCACACGCCGCCGGGGGCGCCCAGTGGGGAGGAGGGGCGCGGGGCCCGCCGCGCAGGCGCAAACGCGCTCGCCACCAACGGCTGGGCCGCCGCCGCCGCGAGGCCGAGCGCCGCCACGCGCCGCCTGGGCTACTGCCCGCTGCGCGCGGGGCGCTGCCGAAGCCCGACCGGCCGCCGCCCGCTAGCCTTCCGCCGACGAAGACCGCGCTTCCTCTTCACAGGCCGCCCCGAAACCGAGCCACACGCCACGCGAACAACCGCTCGCCCGCGCGCCCGCTCGCAGAAAGAGCCGCGGCCGGGGGGCGGGACAGAAATAACTGGCGCCGACGCCGTCGCGCAAGCGCGCTGGGTGCCTTGCGCCCGGGGGCGGGGCCCGGGTCGGCCGCCTGAGGCGAGGCCGCGAGTACGCACGCGCCTGAGCCGGGTCTTCCTACCTCCGCCTACACTATCCCGGCGCCGCCTGCGCGGCGGGGGCGGGGCGATTGACATCACCGCCGCAACAGAGTACGCGGGCGGGGCGCGCGCACCTTTAACTAGATGGTGCTCCCCCTCTAGCTCTATCCCCTGGCCGCGAAACTGCGCAGGAGATTTGGCAGTCCAGGCCACCACCTCAATCCCCGCCCCTTAGGCCAGGCCGGAGAAGTCTCCAGTCGTTGCGTCCACAAGCGTTGGGGAAAGAGGCGGGGCCAAAAGCGAAGGGAGACATTGGGTCCAGGGAGCGGGGCGGTGGGTCCCATGCCAGGAGGAAGTCCCCTTCTGAGCCAAGTGGCTGACTTTTGCGTTTTAACTGTTTTATTGTTTAACGTGACAAACACTGAAACCTGCCTAAAGCAAATAGATTCCAAGGGGCTACAGAGCAACGAGTCTTGTGAAATCCCGCCTGACCCCCCAAGCGTCCCCTTCGCATCTTTTAGCCAGCCGCTGCGCTGACTTGGATGCTTTTCCAGGTGGGAGAACTGAATGAACCTCAATAGTGGGAGAATTCTAAGGACGGAAGCACGGTCGGGGCGGGGGGACGGTGAATCCTGTCTGAGAAGAAAACAGAGTCTGTTTAGGGAGAATCCCACCTAAGGGAGGAAACAAGATTCATCGGGGAAGGAATCCTGCCTCAGTTGGGAGCAGGATCTGTGCGGGGGTGGGGGTGGAGGGGTGGAGGAGTCCTGTCTGAGAGAGGAAACAATGTCTGGGGGGAATTCTATCAGATGGAGAGAACAAGGCCTGGGGGCGGGGGTGGGGGGGCGGAATCCTGTTGGAGAGAAACACGGCCTTTCTGTGGAGCCTGAGGAGGAAGCAAATTCTGTGGAGAATCCTGGAGCTAGGCAGGGTCTCCTGGGGAGAAAGAAGTCCTGTCCAAGCTGGGCCTATGGCGGAGGCAGAGAGCTCCAGTTTGATCCAGTTTGAGGTGGGAGCATAGTCTGGGAGGGGATCCTGTCTGAGGACATTACGCACGAAGAAAACTCGAGGGATGGATACCTCCGAGATGGTCCTTGGGGTGGCCCTTGACCCCTTTTGCAGGGCTCCTTGGTGCTGAGATCTCTAGTTTCAGGACGAGGCTAAAGGGGGGGGGGGGGGGGGGGCGGGGTTCAGCTTTTGAGAAGATGGAGAGAGCATGCCGGATGGCCGTGAGTCCGGCCCTAAGAGCCTACTAGGCGTCACCGAGTTCAAATGCAAAAGCTGCGGGCTGAACCGGGCGCCTACGCGTGGTGGCGGTACAGGCAAGTCTGGCCCTACCGGGAGGGGTGTACCCTTTGTTCCCGGGGGGGTTGGGGGACCGCGGGGCTTTGTCTCTGTGCCTGCCTTTGTTCCAGCCTCGCCGCAGCCCCCAAATCCAGGCCCCGCCCCTCCCCCTTAGATGTATCCGCGGGCCACGCCCCACGATTGAGTGGCCCGCCCTCTCCATGCAGCTAACCCGAGGCCCTTGCCTCAGACTCTTACTTACTTAGATAACAGGGAAGTAAAGTTGACTAGCACGCTGGGTGAGGTGCGAATAGTGATACGTGCTGAGCATTTTCCATAACCCCACCCCTCACTGTGCCCCAAAATCACTGGGAGGGGGTGACTCATACCTACCCTAACCTCTGGGGCAGACACCAGGGTGTCAGGGCCAGTCAAAATATAAAGGTGATGGTAGGAGCGCCTGTGTGGCTCAGTTGGTTGTGTGTCTGACTTTGGCTCAGGTAATCATATCACAGTTTGTGAGTTTGAGCCCTGCACCGAGCTCTCTGCTGTCAGCACAAAGCCCCTTTGGATCTGTGTCCCTCTCTCTCTGCCCCCAACCCCCTATTGCTCTCTCTCTCCCAAAAATAAAAAACATTGAAAAAAGGAAAGTGATGGTAAAGAGTGTAGGAGTGGACTTTCCTAAGCGCTACCCCAAACACCTGTGGGAAGGACAATTCTGGGCAGAAACAAGTGCAGAGGTCCTGAGGCTGACCAGGCACTGAGAGATCAGTGAAGTCAGGAATGGTAGGAGATTTCTGGGGGATCCAAGAGGTTGCTGAACAGCTGCCTAGGGACAGGTTTAGATTGGGTCCTCTGGTATTGCCCTGCAATAGACTATGGCAACTGACCCTGTGCTTTCAGTGATTCCTGCTTTTCTCTCTAAACAGTACCTCCTTCCTCCTGGGCCTAGTACTTTCCTTCCCAATACATGGCAGCCACACAATCAGAGTATAACCACCATATCAGGTACTGGGCCACTGCCAGCTCCATTGTCCAAATGCATAAACCAAGTCTTCTGTAAGTGCTGGGACCATACTGGGGGAGGGGGAATCAACGGGAAACTAGGCTCAGACAGACTGAGAGAAGCACCAGGGGACACCCCAGGCCAAGACAGAACCTTTGCTCAGAAGTCCAGAAGTACATGGCATGACATGGGTACATCTTGGCTCCGTACCCCTCAGTAGGCCAGATCAAGTAGTCAGTGGCACCTTATACTCTCATCCTCTGTGCTTGTTCACCCTTTATAGCATTTCACACTTCCCAGTCCTGGACCACTGGAAACTGTCTATATTCTGGCCTTGCAGCCAGAGCTCAAGGGATAAAACAATGCGTAAGAGTCACTCAGACTGCACCCATGCCAGACATGGCCTGCCCACTGCTTCTTTGGGGCACCTACTTGCAGACAGCCACTCTCTGTCTTACCCAAATTCCACACCTATACCTGGCTTGCCCTGTGAACTTCAGGTGTCACTGCCAAAGCCACTTCCTGGGGAGGTCTTCTGGCTGCATCATTCCAATCTCTTTCTCCATCTTACAGATCTCATCTGGGAACTAGGTAGTTGTGACAGTTGTACAACATCATGAATGTACTTAATGCCACTGGAATTCTTTTCTTTTCTTTTTTTGAAAGAAACAGAACATGTGAAAGTGTGAGCAGGGGACACGGGCAGAGGGAAAGAGAGAGAATCTTAAGCAGGCTTCACATCCAACACGGAGCCTGACGCAGGGCTCGATACCACGATCCTGGGATCATGTCCAGAGCTGAAATCAAGAGTCCAACGCTCAACCGACTGAGTCACCCAGGCGCCCCTGAATTGTATACTTTAAAATACAATTGTATACATAAAATACAGCACCTGGGTGGCTCTGTTGGTTGAGCGTCCGACTCTTGATACCAGCCCATGGTCATGGGATCAAGCCCCGCATCAGGCTCCACACTCACAGCGCAGAGCCTGCTTAGGGATCTCTCTTTCCTCTCTCTGCCCCTCCCCCTGCTCACTTGTGCACTCGTGCTCTCTCTCACAAAATAAATAAACTTTTTTTAAAATAAATGAATAATAAAATGCAATTGAACCTTGGGACACCTGGCTGGCTGTCCATAGAGCATGCTATTCTTTATCTTGGGATTGTGAGTTCAAGCCCCACATAAGATGTAGAAATTACTTAAAAATAAAATCTTAAAGGGGAGTCTGGGTGGCTCAGTCTATTGGGCATCCGACTTCGGCTCAGGACATGATCTCAGTCTGTGGGTTCTAACCCCACATCAGACTCTGTGCTGACAGCTCAGAGCCTAGAACCTGCTTCAGATTCTGTGTCTCCCTCTCTCTCTCTCTCTGCCCCTCCCCTGCTTGTGCTCTCTCTCTCTCTCTCTCTCTCTCAAAAATGGACAAATATTTTTTAAAAAATTTTAACAAGAAAAAATACAGTTACAGTACTATACTGTATTTATAAAAAAAATTCACATGTAAATGGGCCTACCCACACAGTATTTTACCACACACATAAAAATCATTTTTGGGCACACCTGTGTAGTTCAGTCAGTCAAGTGTCCGACTTTGGCTCAGGTCAAGATCTCACGGTTCGTGGGTTCAAACCCCTCATCGGGCTCTGTGCTGACAGCTCAGAGCCTGAAACCTGCTTCAGATTCTGTGTCTCCCTCTCTCCGCCCCTCCTCCACTCATGCTCTGTCTCTCTCTCTCTCTCCTTCAAAAATAAACATTAAAAAAAAATTTTTTTAATCATTTTTTGGTGAGAACCCTAGACTGTCCCTGCTGATCTCCAACCTCACCACCTGACCCCAGCCACACTAGCCAACCTGTTGTTCCCATCTCAGTGCCTTTGCAGGTTCTGTTTATTCTGCCTAGAATATTCCTCCATACCTCTTTCTCACTGATTCCTTCTCTCCCTTCACATTTCAACTAGAGAAAATCAAACTGCTGCATTTACCATGCTGAACCCAGGGCCTGCCCCATAGTAGACACTCAGTAAATGTGTAAAAGAACAAAAAAAAAAAAAAAAAAAGGACAAATTAATGCATGAACATGATGACTGTCTTGACCCTGCCAGTTTTGTGAGCTACAAGATGAGGTTAGGGTTTACTGATTGTTTTTGTTTTTGTTTTTGTTTATTTTAAGTAGGCTCTATGCCCTATGTGAGGCTTGAACTCATGACACCAACATCAAGAGTCACATGCTCTACTGACTGAGCCAGTCGGTCACCCCTGGGCTATCTTACTTTTTAATCTTTTTTTTTTTTTTAATTGAGTTACAATTCACATAACATCAAATTTATCATTTTAGCTTCTTTTTTTTTTTAATGCTTATTCACTTTTGAGAGAGAGAGACAGACAGAGTGTAATCGGGGGAGGGGCAGAGAGGGAGACACAGAATCCCAAGCAGGCTCCAGGCTCTCAGCTGACAGCACAGGGCCCGATGCCAGGCTCAAACCCACAGACTACGAGATCATGACCTGAGCCCAAGTCAGATGCTTAACCGACTGAGCCACGCGGGTGCCCCTCATTTTAGCTATTTTAAAGTATACATTCGATGGCATTTCATACATTCACAATGTTGTACAATCACTACTTCTATCTAGTTCTAAAATATGTTCATCACTTCAAAAGAAAACCTTGTATCCATCAGCACTCACTCCCCATTCCCTCTCCCATCAGACCCTAGCAACCACTAATCCACTGTCTCTATGAACTCTTTAATCTTTTGATAAAGGCTTATAATATGGAGAGAAAAGGTTTATTTATTTTTGAGAGTGCAGCAGGGGAGGGACAGAGAGAGAGAGACAGAGGATCTGAGCTCTTCAGCACAGAGCCCAATGTGGGGCTCAAACTCACAAACCATGAGATCATGACCTGAGCTGAAGTTTACTTAATGGACTGAGCCACCCAGGCACCCCATGGTGAGCATTTCATCACGTATATAATTGTTGAATCACTATGTTGTATACCTGAAACAAATATAATATTGTATGCCAATGACACAAGTAATTTTTTTTAATGTTTATTTATTTTCGAGAGAGAGAGAGAGACAGAGCACAAGTGGGGGAGGGGCAGAGAGAGAAGGAGACACAGAATCGGAAGCAGGCTCTGAGCTTTCAGCACAGAACCTGACATGGGGCTAGAACTCACTAACCATGAGATCATGACCTGAGCTGAAGTCAGACGCTTAACCGACTGAGCCCCCCAGGCCCAATTTTAAATGAGGGGTAACTGGGTAGCTCAGTTGGTAGAGCATGCAACTGTTGATCTCAGAGTTGTTAAGTTCAAGCCCCATATTGGGAATGGAGCCTATGATAAAAAAATTTTTTTTAATGGTTTTAAATGAGACACTAGAGAGCTTGCTGTGGTGACAAAGAAGAGCTTATGTGAGCACACAGTGATATAGCAGCCTCCTACCAGCCAAGACAAGAAGCCTAAGAATGACATCTACTTTGCCAGCACCTTTATCTTGGACTTCCCAGCCTCCAGAACTGTGAGAAGTAAGTTCGGGTTGTTTAAGCCACCCAGCTATGGTACTTTGTAATGGTAGCTTGAGCAAACTGATTGTCAAATTTCCCTCTGCCTCACTCTGATAAGGATGCGTGTGATTTTACATGAACAGCCCACCCGAATACCTCAGGATAATTTCCCCATTTCAAGATCTTTAATTACAATTGCAAAGATTCCATGGCAACGGATGCAGCAGATCCAGAACCACGACTTCCGCCCGAAGTGGAGGAGCAGGACGTCAGCGCGCTGCCGGTGTCCTGCGCTGGGGAGAGCAGATGAAGCGCCCCCGGCCGCCTGGATTTAACGTGTAGGTGCCGCTCCTGGAGCTGTTAACTTCGAGTCTAGCTTGAATTATGGGATTTGGGGGGACCGTTTCACTTAATTACCACTAGTTTTGAAATGTCTTTGTGAGTAGGGTTGGCACGGATGCACCAATACGGAAGGAGAGGGGTCACTTATCTGTGTTCCTATGGAAACTATTTGAATATTTGTTTTATATGGATTTTTATTCACTTCACTAAAGAATGCCCCTCAGCTGCTGGGCAAGCATTTGTAGCTTGTGCGTCAGCAGAATGGGCAAAAGCTTAGTGCTGTGACTTGTTTTAAAAATAAAGTATCTTGGGGGGCACCTGAGTGACTCAGTCGGTTAAGCATCCAACTATGGCTCAGGTCATGATCTCACGGTTTGTGTGTTTGAGCCCCACATGAGGCTCTGTGCTGACAGCTCAGAGCCTGGAGCCTGCTTTGGATTCTCTGTCTCCCTCTCTCTCTGCCCCCGCCACCCCACCCCCCCCGCCGTCTCTCGCTCTCAAAAATAAACATTAAATTTTTTTTAATAATAAATAATAATAAATAAAAATAAAGTATCTTGAAATAATTGGGGGAAAAAACACAACAATTGCAAAGATTCCTTTTCTTAATATATAACACTTCAAGGGGCCAGGGATTAGGATGTATATATTTTTAGGGACCATTTTTCTGCCTCCTGCAGTCCACATTTCACAGATGGGAAAACCAATCTTCAGAGAATAGGAGTTGTCCATAGCCCCACGGGCTGCAGGAGTCCAACCCACTTTGGTCTCAGGGTGCCCTCACCCTTTCCATCTGCTTCCTTCCCAAGGGAATCTGCGACTCCCAAGCAGGGCAAGGAGGGAAAGGACAGGAGACTTCCACAACCCAGAATTTCATCCCTTTTCCTGCAGAAAGGAACCAGGGCTCCTGGGAGAAATGATTGATTCCAAAACTAAACAGAGAAAGTCCCAGGTGAGCCTGCAACATCTTGTTATGCCACAAAATAAACACCCAAAGAATAACAGGAATATATTAAAAGGACACAGAAACCAAACCTGATGTCACAACTCAAGTATCAGAAAAATACTGATGGTCTTTGGCTGACATACAATGAATCCACCCTACACGAGTCCTTAAGTGTTCTCAAAAAGGAGAGAGCTAGGAAAGTAAGCCCATCTGTCACCATATGATATCACTTTTGACTGGCCCCTTGCTCTGGGAAATCAACACTGATCCTGCCTTTCCAAGGGGAACTGTATTTGATGGTAACACGTGGCCCCAGTTCTTGCTTAGATAATTAAATTCTGGAATTCATAAAATATCATTTTCCAACCCATTGTGAGATTCCTGAGCAGGTCAAGATTATCAATTGTATACAATATGAGGTGACTAGAGGGTGTGGTATGAATATGATCATCTGGGAGGGGACACATGAGTGGAAGTAGACAGTCAGGCTGTCACTACCCCCACATTAGGGTCAGAAACACTAAGATTCTTCATGAGATGCAATGGGACCCATCCAACATGCTCTGACAGGTTGTAGCCAGTAATGTTTGGCCTGAAACCCAAATCTCTAGATCTAGTTTCTCATCTATGAAATGCTGGAAGAAGGGAGAGAAGTAGCCAGTGGGCCCATCCAGAAGCAAGAGATGTCCTACCAGAAACTGAGGTCCACTGTCCTCTATTTGTTTTCACAGAGGGAGCTGTAAATCTCTAGCCAGACACCAGATCAATGGCTTCCAGGGTGGAACAGAAATGGATGCAGACTGTACAAAGGAAGTTTTAAGGTGAAGGATAACGTTCTAAACCTGCTTGTGGTGGTGTGCCTGGCTGGCTCACTTGGTGGAGAATGTGACTCTTGATCTCAGGGTTCTGAGTTCACGCTGCACGGTGGGTGTACAGATTACTTAAAAAGAAAGAACTTGGAGTGCTTGAGTGGCTCAGTTCATTGGGCGTCTGGCTCTTGGTTTTAGGTAGGTTCATGATTTTACAGTTTGTGAGTTTGAGCCCCTCATCGGGCTCTATACTGACAGTGCAGAGCCTGCCTGAGGTTCTCTCTCTCTCCCTCTCTCTCTCTGCCCTTTTCCCCCTCTCTCTCTTTCAAAATAAATAAATTATATAAATAAATAAGCAAATAAATATAAATAAATAAACAAACAAACAAACAAACAAATAAATAAATAACTTTGGTGTGGGGCACCTGGGTGGCTCAGTTGGTTAAGCATTGAACTCTTGATTTTGGCTCAGGTCATGATCTCACTGTTCGTGGGATCAAGCCTTACATCAAGCTCTGTGTTGGCAGCACAGAGCCTGCTTGAGATTGTCTCTCCCTCTCTCTGTGCCCCTCCCCTGCTTGTGCATGCAGGCACACACTCTCTCTCTCAAAATAAATAAAGATAAAATATTTTTTAAAAAACTTTTTAAATAAAAATAAATTAAACTGGATTGTGGTGATAGCTGCACCATGATGAATATTAATTTGCTCAGAAGCTTTGAAGGCTACCTGCAATGGGTGTATTTTATGGCATATAAACTATACTTTATGGGCATCTGGCTGGCTCAGTCAGCATCCAAGCATCCAACTCTTGATCTTAGGGTTGTGAGTTCAAGCCCCACATTGGGTGTAGAGATTACTGAAAAAAAAATTAATTAATTAATAAAACAATAGTTTAAACTAGGTGCGCCTGGGTGGGTCAGTCGGTTAAGCATCTGACTTTGGCTTGGGTCATGATCTCACGGTTTGTGAGTTTGAGCCCCATGTCCGGGCTCTGTGCTGACAAACGGCTCAGAGCCTAGAGCCTGCTTCAGATTCTGTCTCTCTCTCTCTCTCTCTCTCTCTCTCTCTCTGCCTCTCCCCTGCTGGTGCTCTGTCTCTTTCTCTCTCTCAAAAATAAATAAACATTTAAAAATTATTAAAAAATAGTTTAAACTATACATTAATACAACTTTCATACAAATGGCATGGACAATAATAACATGAAAAGAAATTCTACATTCTACGTCATAAGGGAAGTGCAAATTGAACCAGTTCACATCCACTTAAAAAAAAAGAGAGAGAGGGGTGCCTGGGTGGCTCAGTCTGGTAAGCATCTGACTTTGGCTCAGGTCAAGATTTCATGGTTTGTGAGTTCAGGCCCCGCATCGGGCTCTGTGCTGACAGCTCAGAGGCTGGAGCCTGCTTTGGATTCTCTGCCTCCTTCTCTCTCTGCCCTTCCCCAACTTGTGCTCTCTCTCTGTCTCTCAAAATTAATGTAAAAAAAAAAATTTTTTTTTAAAGGACAATAGCAAGTGATGGAAGGGATATGGAGGACTTGGAATACTCCTTTATTGCTGGTGGGAATGTAAAATGGTGCACTACCTATAAAAAAAAAAGTTTGGCTATGCCTCAAACAGTTAAACATAGATTTAACATATGATCCAGCAATTAACTTATAGGTATATACCTCCCCAAATTGAAAACATGTTCAAACATGTTCCTTGTACAGGAATTTATAGCAGCACTACATAGCCAAAGGTATAAACAACTCAATGTCCATCAAACGACGGCTGGAAAAATGGATAAATAGATGTATTTCCATACAATGGAGTCTAACTCAGCCATAAAAAGAAATGAATTGATACGTACTACAACATAGATGAACCTTGAAAAGATCACACCAATTAAAAGAAATCAGACATGGGGCGCCTGGGTGGTTCAGTTGGTTGAGCCTCCGACTTCAGCTCAGCTCAGGTCATGATCTCATGGTTCGTGAGTTCGAGCCCCGCGTTGGGCTCTGTGCTGACAGCTCAGAGCCTGGAGCCTGCTTCAGATTCTGTGTCTCCTTCTCTCTCTGACCCGCCCTGGTTCATGCTCTGTCTGTCCCAAAAATAAATAAACATTAAAAGAAAAGAAAAGAAAAGAAAAGAAAAGAAAAGAAAAGAAAAGAAAAGAAAAGAAAAGAAATAAAAGAAATCAGACATGAAAGATCACATATTATACGATTCCATTTATATGAAATATCCAGAATATGCAAACTTATGGAGACAGGAAGTAGATTAGTCATTGCCAAGGGCTGAGGAAGGGGAAAATGAGGAGTTACTGCCAATGGGTACAAGTTTTTATTTATTTTTTTAAGTTTATTTATTTATTTTGAGAGAGAGAGCAGGGCAGGGGCAGAGAGAGAGGGGAGAGAGAATCTCAAACAGACTCCATGCTGTCAGCACAGAGCCTGATGCGGGGCTCAAACCCACAAACCATGAGATCATTACCTGAGCTGAAACCAAGAGCCAAATGCTTAACTGACTGAACCACCCAGGCTCCAAAACAAGTTTTTATTTTGGATTGAGCAAAATGTTTTGGAATTTGATAGAGATACTGGTTACATAACATGTAACTATACTAAAATCCATTGAATTGTTCACTTTAAAATGGTTAATTTTGTGTTATGTGAATTTCACCTTAATTTTAAAAGGGTGAGGGAGCTTCTAGACCAACAGGGAGCAAGGAACCTGAGCAGTTCTGAATGGGTTCCTGGCAGAGACAAATGACCTGTCAAAGCTCATTTGTGAATAATTGGTGACTTGGGGATGGGGACCAAGCATGCTAAGGAATGAGGAAGCTTCCAAAGACAGGCAACTAGGAAACCACCCTTGTTTTTAAAAGATGCATCCTGACGTTAAAAGAGAAGGATAGATACAGTGTCTCGAGCACAAAGAGGGTAGCATGGAGAATAGACCAAGTCATGAAGGAGGGCATGGGTCCAGCGGGAGGGCAGCTGAAAGAAACAGGGCTAGAGACTTTTCTGCCTCAGTTGCCTACCGTGACAGGGAAATGCTTTTTAGACCAAAGCCAAGGGCACAACAAAAAATCCAACTAAACAAATTTAACAACATCTAGGTGGCACAGAAGCCTAAAGCAAAGTGACCCAGACCTCGTATTGTGTGATTTCATTGATGTGAAATGTCCAGCACAGGCTAATCTATGGTGACATTAGATTAGTGGTTGCCTGGGACAGGGAATAGGGAATCACAGCAAATGGGTGGAGGTATCTCATTGGGGATGATAGAAATGTTTTAAAACAGGAGGATGCTAAGGATTACACACATGGTAAATTTACTAAAAATGACTGAATTTTAGGGACACGTGGCTGGCTCGATCAGAAGAGCATGCAACTCTTGGTCTAGGGGTGGTGAGTTTAAGGCTCATTAAAAAAAATAAGTAAACTTGGGGTGCCTGGGTGGCTCAGTCGGTTAAGCATCCAACTTCAGCTCGGGTCATGATCTCACAGTCTATGAGTTGGAGCCTCCCCCCTCCCCTGTTGGGCTCTGTGCTGACAGCTCAGAGCCCGGGGCCTGGTTCGGATTCTGTGTCTCCCTTTCTTTCTGCCCCTCCCCTGTTCATGCTCTGTCTCTCTCTGTCTCAAAAATAAATAAACGTTAAAAAAAAATTTTTTTAAAATTGTTACACGTAAATAAAAACATATTAATCTGGATTCAGTGGATCCTTTAAACTGGGGGTAGGGGTGCCTCATGGCTCAGTCAGTTAATCTTTATGATCAGGTCATGATCTCAGGGCTGGTGAGTGAGTTCGCATCAGCTGTGCTGACAGCTCAGAGCATGGAAACTGCTTCGGATTCTGTCTCCATCTCTCTCTGCCTCTCCTATGCTAATGTCTGTCTGTCTGTCTGTCTCTCTCAAATACAAATAAACATTTAAAACATTTTTTAACTTGGAGTAAAACAAGAGGCCTTTAAGGGACAGAAGTACCCAGGTGTGCCACCTCGAGGGGCTTTCTTCTTTGCCTAAAGGCTTTACTTAAAAAAAAAGAAAAGAAAATTTTAACTTTTGTTTTCTTGTGTGTGTGTTTATTAAAAATAAGACCAAAAAAACAAAAAACAAAAAACAAAAAAACCAAAAAAACCCAAAAAAACAAAAGGGACAAAACAAGAACATTGCTAATTTGGGGATGTGAGTGCTCCAGTGTAGGAGCGCTATATTGTACTCTGCATTTCTTGTTTTTTGTTTTGTTTGTTGTTTTGTTTTGTTTTTAATTTTCAAAATTAATTCAAAGGCCCAGTACAGGACCCGGTTAAGGGACCCAGAAGAAGTGACAATGGTAGTTGGGTTATTATGATTATTTAGTTTAGGTCTCCTACTTCCTACGTGATTTCCTCAGGCTTTGGTCCACAGACTAGCAGGATGTTCTTGTTTTTTTACATATGAAAGCAAATTAAACTTTTTCTATGTGGCAAATATTCCTCACCCCCATCTCCACCTCCACCCCCTCCTCAACGGTCCTTGATCCTTGTCCGGATGTTTCTTTTTTGGTAAGTCCTATAGGCCCCTTGCTTCATCTGACCCATTGCTCCTATCACCTTTATACACTCCACCAAGGCCTGGGTCCGGGTTTCCTGCCAGCCCTCATCCAAGCTGCAACTTCCAAGACCTTATTGGTTTAGAAATGGGATCCTGCCACTGCCCTTCCCCCATCCCAAAAGGCTCCTCATTTCCTCTCAGTCCTGTCAGGAGAGCTAAGTCCCCCACTGCTGGTACTGGCCTTGCCTGGGACGTCCCTCAGTCTCTACCCTATCTGCCTTGTACTGGGAAGCATTTTTCCAGAGACGAGCTTTATGGCTGACCCCCGGCAAGGGGAAGCTCCTGACAGAAGTGTGTGAATTCAGGTGAATCTTGGGGCCTGCATCCCACATCTGGCACTATCCAGCCCCGCTAGCACTGAGCACTGGGCTTTACCTGGGGGCAGTGGCTGCCACAGAAGGAGGCCCCTGTGTGAGAAGCTGGCCTAGTAGTAATGGAGGGTGGAGGGAGGTTGGGAACTCTGAGCTGGGAGTAGAGACTGAGCCTTCTGGCCTAAGCTGTGTGTGTGGTGGTAAGGGTGTGGTAGGGGGTGAGGGGCAGGTCCTGCCTCCCCCGGGCAGCTGATGAGGCCCAGTCAATTAGGAGCTTAATATCTTCTCCTTTCATGTGTCTGTGACCATTGCAACCTTACAGGTTCTTCCCTTGATGGTCTGTCAGCCAGTGTCACCTGCCTCTTCTCATCACCTACTGGTTCCAAGACTCTAGGACCTGGCTTAGGATTTTCAATATTTGCAGGTCACATTGACCCCTCCTTGGCTTATTAAACCTGTGTCCTTTGATATACTATTTATTCCTCCAATTGCATGCACAACTACTGAGACAAGGTCTTTGGAGAGGAAAGCAAAATAGATGTCTTCTTGAGGCTTGTGTCACTGGAGGCTGCAGCTCCCACCTCCCTTGCTGCCTGAGCAGTGTCAGGGTTTGTGTTTCTCCCTTCTGCCTCCTACTGGGCCAGTTACTCCATCTCACCCTCAACACTAAGACCTTCTCTGAAGCCACCATGTCCTCTCCTTCCTACTCTGTATCTGTCCCCTTCTGGCCTTCCCATTGAGGTCTGAGCAGCCATTGCTGTCTTTTAAGCCTCCTGTTTTGCTGCCCCACTAGATCCACTACCTTCCCCTCAGTCCTTCAAACCTGCAGATGGGACTTTGGTCCTCCCCCCCTCCACTCTCAACATCCGCAATCTCCATAGCAACTCCCACTTGCCTCACCCTAGGGAAGCCACCCTCCCTCCTCAGAGACCTCATACATGCTTCTCTACTGGCCTGATGCTGTTCCAGCCATGTGTCTGGATGTTTGTTTCCCTCTCTCACCCCCAAGTGCCTCTGCTTGTAGGATGGAGTAATGAGACCACCAAGCTGGATGATAAATGCTGGTGAGGCAGAAATGAAGCATTCAGCAAGAGAGAGGCAAGGGGAAAGGATTCATCAGATAGGAAAACAGTGGCATTATCAGACACTTACTGTGTGCGGGCCCTAAGTCTCTGGCAGCTGTATTCATTTTCTATTGTTACTTAACAATTACCACAAATTCAGTAACTTAAAACGACACCCATCTATTAGCTTACTGTTCTGCAGGTTAGACACCCAGGCAGTGGCCTCTGATCCAGGTCTCACAAAGGCTGCAATCAAGTTTGGGGCAGGGCTGGGCTCTTATTCAGAAGCTCTAGGGAAAAATCAGCTTCCCAGTTCATTCAAGTAGTTAGCAGATTGCAATTCCATGCAGTTGTAGACTGGGGCCCCTATTTTTTTTTTTTTTTTTTTTTTTGCTAGCTGTCATGTGGTCCTCTTCTCAGATTCTAGAATTTCCCCCTATATTTCTTGTCACATGCCCCCCTCCAGCTTCAAATCCCCTGGAATCCTTCTAACTTCAACACATCTATAGATGTGCCCAATACAGTTGCCCAGCAGCTGACCAAGGTGGGAGGCAGGTCCTCTGATCTTGTCCCCATACTGGAGGCTAAGTCAGCACCCCTCCCCCCACGCTGGACCCCACACCTGCTGCATAAGGCATGGGGTCCACTGAGGTCTCAGGGAAATCTTCTGACCTTTACGTCCTCCTGCCTTGCCTCTAGACCCCAGGAACAAAGCATAAGGCTAGGCCAGCCCACCACTCCAGTCTCACCATCCAGCCTGGTTCATAGGTGTCCTGGGTAGCTAGCCCCATCTCAGGGTCTTTGCAGACCAAGTCTGTTTCCTCTGCCCACACAACTCTTCCCACATATTCTGTCCCCTAAAGTGACTTCTGATCTTTGGAGTCTGGTTGGACACCACGGTCTTGGCAGATGTACTATCCATCTCACCCCCACTTTCCTTTTATTCTGAGGTGTGTCCCAGAGCGCTGAGTGCAGAAGGCATTCAGTTCAAAATCCATTCATTCGTTCGTTCATTACTCGCCCTGGGGCGGGTGGGCCTGGTGGGTGTGTGAGGAGGTAGGGGTCATAGAGACAGGTTGCCTCCACCTTCTACCTGGGACACAGGCTTGAGGGGCGGAAAGGATGGAAGATGGGAGCCAGGGCCTGGGGTGGTGTCTGCTCCCTCATTCCACTCGTAGCTACCGGCAGGTGTGGAGTTCGGCTGCAGGAATATCTCTTTTGCAGTCCACGCAGGGCTGGAGTCCGATGGACCAGGGGTGAGCCCTACTCCTGCCTCCACTCTTGCTCTGGGGAGAAGGCCGCCACCTGGGGTCGCAATGGAGTCTAAACCAGCCAAGACCCATCTAGGGCTTCAGACCGCCTTCCCAGCCTTTGTCGCCTTGCAGCAGCTCTACACAGCCGGGAGCGCACGAAGGCGTGGCCCGCAGATTGACAGCGCAGGCCCCGGCGCATCCCAGTCCCTAGGGCGACGCCGGAAGCGTGTCCTGGCCGAGACATTCCTTGCTGCCCCGCAGCCCGAGCCTCGGCGACTTTAGTTGCGACTCGGTCGAGAGCAGGAAGTTCAATACCTACCGGCCTGAAGCGGCGGCTGATCGCCATAGAAACACCGGAAACGTGCTCCGACCTAGCGCTTCCCTGCGCCACAGCGGCTGCGGACTTCGGTTCCGCCGGTGTCGCAGCCTGAAAGTGTGGCCTTGGCGGTGGTGAGCGGGAGAAGGCCAAGTCCCGGCCTGGTGCCTGAGAAGGAGCCGGAGGTGGGGTCGGGCGGGCATCCCCCTGCTGCTGGGCCGGCGGGCAGGCCGGGGCGTGCCCAGGGGAGGGCGCCGGCGCTAGGTTTGGAGTGCACGCTGTGGACGTGAGGGGGCGCTGCAGGATGGGGGCATGGCTCTGGCTAGCGCGCGGAGGCGGGAAATACAGGTTGGCCGGGTCTGGAGCGGGGGCAGCCCGAGCGGATCAGAGAGGGGGCTTTGGGGTTAGGGTAGGGAGCGAGCAATGGAGCAGAGTATGGGAAAGAGTGCTTGGAGCAAAGCGCATGGCGTGGGCAAAGGCGTGGCAGCGAGAATGCGGCGCCATACCCGGGAGGGTGGGCCTTTGTTCTGAGGCGCCAAGAAGACCCTGCTGCGTCTGGACTGAGAGATCACAGACCGGGAGCAGGGTGGAAGTGGGTCGGAAAAGGCAGGCTTCAAGCCGTATGGGTTGATGCGCAGGTTTCTGCCCCAGTCGCCCAGACACAGATTTGAAGGTCTTTAGACGGTGGGTGAATAAAGACGGGAAAAAGTGATGTGGCATAGATAACGATATGTGCAAAGACTTGGCTTTTTTGACCAATTGCCAAGAATTAATTCATCACCATGGAGGGCTCTGAGCAGAGGAGGGTCCCGATCTGTCAGGTCTGAACAGGCTCCCTCTGGCTGTCGCGTGGGGGAATAGACCGAGGGTGGGGGGGGGGGGGGAACACAAGGAAATGACTCCCATCAGCCTCCACCAATGGTACCGGGGCAGTGGAGGTGTGCGAAGTGATTTGAGGGTAAGATATAGAACATGCAAGAAAGGGAGGGGTCTGGACCCAGAAGAGGAAAGGTGGTTTGGGTAAGAGGAGCCAGAGGGGGTGAGTCTGAGACCCCATTAGACCAGGAAGGTTAAGAGAAGCCACACTCCAGGGCTGTGTGACCCGGCCTGAACTAGGCTGGTGGAGTGAGAGTGAGTGTCAGGGTGTGGCCTGTGTCCCGACTGTCCTCCCCTAGACTGGAGTTGTGTGTGGCTTGGGTACAGGATGAGCCAAACCCATCTTTGTTTGGTAGAGGGGAAACTTAGCCTAGTGAGCATGGTGCCTACTTGATGAGTGATGACGGGTGAAGTATCAGAGCTTCTCAGATTCCCAGAGTCCCCTGGGGAGCGGTAGCCCCTCCCCTTTCTGGTGTCTGAGCGTGGGCAGTGCTGGGATTAGGAAGCTAAAGTTTTGACAAGAATCATCCGGGTTGCTCAGACATGCTGATCTGGAGGCCGCTGCTATTCCACCTTTCCCTTCCCAATCACACACCCTTCAAAGTCCACACAAGCCCCCTCTCTACACCACACCCACACCTTGTGCCTTCCAGGCTATATCAAGATTCCAAGATGCACCAGGCTGCAGGGGGCACCTCCCTACCTGCTGCGTTGGGGTCTGCCAGAGACCTTGTATTTTTTCTTCTGTGGAATGCCTGCCAGGCTAATGCCCTACTTACTCTCAACCCTTTGTGACCACGCACACCCTGAGACGCTTAGCCCAGGAGGCAGGTCGTGCCATCCCGCCCCTGCGAAGACCTCTGTATACACTAGTTAACATAACCCAATTCCGAGGCAACAGACTTTGGTCTCCACAGGGTCTTGAATGCTCCAAGGTTGGATGATGTAGTAAAGGGAGATCAAAAAGAAGCTGAGAGTGGGAGGAATCACAGCCAGCCCTGACGCGGAGTGGATAAGGTGTGACAGCCAGTTCGGGATGGGCATCCCTGCCCTCTTCTCCACAGAGCTGCTCCCTGGAAGGGGGACATGGGGAAGGTTTATGGATACTGGAGTTAGGGCGAGGAGGGTGTGAACCAGTATAGGGGAAGCTGAGCTCTGGACCCTCTGCTGGGCAGTAAGCAAGACTGGGAGGGAGCCAGATATTTGGTATTCCCAACCTTCTCCCAGGGGTGTGCTGGGAGTTTCCTAGGTGGAGCTGCAGAGGTCCTGGAGTCTGGGGGTGGGAGTTGGGGGTAGTCCTGTATATGGGAACAGGGCTCGAGGGGCCTTTTGGGAAGGGCTGGGACTGTGGTGCGCCCATGGGCCTTGTCCCGCAATAAGGGCTCAAGGGGCAGGGACAATGAGGCGGGGAGGGGGGGGCCCTGGCTGATCTTCCCCCCCCCCCCAATCCGGTGCAGATGGCTGCAGCAGAGGCGGTGCACCACATACACCTGCAGAACTTCTCCCGCTCGCTGCTCGAGACCCTCAACGGGCAGCGGCTGGGTGGTCACTTCTGCGACGTGACTGTGCGGATCCGTGAGGCTTCGCTGCGTGCCCACCGCTGCGTGTTGGCTGCTGGCTCACCCTTCTTCCAGGACAAGCTGCTGCTCGGCCACTCCGAGATCCGCGTGCCGCCAGTGGTGCCGGCGCAAACGGTGCGCCAGCTCGTCGAGTTCCTCTACAGCGGCTCGCTTGTAGTGGCACAAGGCGAAGCGCTGCAGGTGCTCACGGCCGCGTCGGTGCTGCGCATCCAGACGGTCATAGACGAGTGCACCCAGATCATCGCCCGCGCCCGAGCCCCGGTCCCCGGCGCGCCCGCGCCCCTGCCCACGCCCGTGCCCCCACCTCTTGCACCTGCGCAGCTACGCCACCGCCTGCGCCACTTGCTGGCCGCGCGCCCTCCGGGCCACCCCGGTGCCGCGCATAGCCGCAAGCAGCGCCAGCCCGCGCGCTTGCAGCTGCCGGCGCCCACTGCGCCCACCAAGGCGGAGGGGTCGGAAGTCGACCCCTCCCTACCCGCGGCCACAGACGACGGCGGTGACGGCGAGGAGGACACCGATGATGAAACCGACGGCGAGGACGGCGAAAGCGGCGGCCCAGGAGAGGGCCAAGCGCCCCCTTCCTTCCCAGACTGCGCTGCCGGCTTCCTCACCGCCGCCCCTGACAGCGCGTGCGAGGAGCCGCCCGCACCCGCCGGCCTTTCGGACTATGGCGGCGCCGGCAGGGACTTTCTTCGGGGCGCTTCGGCGGCCGAGGATGTGTTCCCCGAGAGCTACGTCTCCGCTTGGCAAGATGAGGATGGCACCGCGGCGGAAGCCTGTCCCGCCGAGACGCCGGCCCCGCCTGACTGTGTCCTGTCTGGATCCCGAGCCCCAGGCGTGAAGACCCAGGGGCCACCTGTCTCACTTTTCCCCTTTCATCTGGGCGCTCCTGGGCCACCTGCGCAACCTCCTCCCGCACCCTCGGGGCCTACTCCTGCGCTCCCTTCCGCCTTCTATCCCACACTCCAGCCAGATGCGGCCCCTAGCGCTCCTGCTCCTCCGGGGGAGGCCCCAGCCCCGCCCACCGCTCCCGCTGCGGCCCCCTCGGCCACCCCTGCCAGAGCCCCGGGTTCCGAGCCGCCTGCCTATGAGTGCAGTCACTGCCGAAAGACGTTCAGCTCGCGGAAAAACTACACCAAGCACATGTTCATCCACTCGGGTGAGCCAGGATGGGTCTCTGAGCCCTTTGGTCATTGGAGATTCAAGCCTGAGGGGTGATTGGGCACTAGGCAAGTGGGGTGGAGGCACTCATGTAGTTATGTTGCTTTTTCTTGACCCCAGTGGAACCTGGAAATTGAGCCCCAAGTGCGATGTGTGTGGGGGAGGGGAAACCGCATCCACATGGAGAAGCAGGTTCTCCTGCCCAACCCCTATTTCAATGTATTGGTGCAGGGAGAATCCTCAGGCTAGGTTAAGGAGCAGGAACTTGCCCAGAGCTTTTGGAAAGCTGGCAGTGGAGCTTTTGGTCACCACGATGAAGCTTGGGATGGGCAGGAGGGATGGAGCCTTGGCAGGAATATGTGGCCAGGTAGGGGAGTCTCCTTGGTCTCCCTGGCTGTCAGTGGGTCCTGTGACTGGCACTGGATGTGAGGGGAGAGTGGGTTTGCTGGCCTAGCCTTCGGAGCTGGCAGAGAGGTGGCCTGATCGCGGCTGGAGGGAGATGGGGCTGCAGTGTGGGGACCCCACAGCTGCAGAGGGAGGAAAAGGGAGCTCCTCGAAGACCACTGAGAGTACCCCTAAACCCTTGGAGTGTCTGGGAGGTGGCTCTTTACTGGCTCAGGGAGAGGTAGAGAGTGTGCTAGGTGGTGCACTGGAGATTATGGAGCTAGGGGCTGAGGTGGTGGCTGGCAGGTCCTGGATGTGTCACAGGGTGTTCAGGGTGCTCCCTAGAGGCTCAGGTAGAGGACAAGAGTATGGAATGTCAAAGACTGCTTGCAGGGCCAAACTGGATGTTGTTAGGAAAAGCAAAGGTTTGGCTGGAACACCTGTAGGAGTGGAGTGGGGAGTTCTGCAGGGCCAGGAACTTGGGATTTCACTGTGAATGTTGGAGAAGGCATCAGTGATCTGAAGTGGGAAGTGAGTGAGATGTGATTTAGTTTTAAATCCCTACCTGGCTGTCTTGGGGTTGAAGGAGAGAGGATATAGATGTAGCCTGTGGAGAGCTGTCAGGGGCCCCAAGGTAGTACCAGCCAAGATTTGCCAGCTTCATGTGGCCTTAGCCAGGTGCAAGGCCTGGTCTGGGGGAACTCCCTGCCCAGGCGCTGCCCTGCAGCCCTCTGCCGCTGAGATAGGTGGGTTTTTTGTTTTGTTTTGTTTTTCTTTGTTAATACCTGATGAATCTAGGGGCCAATACAGCCAGCCTCCCCCTTCTCTGATCAGGGTAAAGGGGGCAGCCTACTCTGGCACCCCAGGTACGTTATAGCTGCCAGCAGACAAGGGTTTTCTGGGCAACAGGGCTTCCAGCAGGAACTGGGCAGGTATGCCTGCGTCCCTCACAGTGTAAGTGTGCTGGGCCTTGCCAGACTGTTACCAGAATGGTGGCCAGCGATCAAAGTACAGAATGCTCCATGGGCATGGCAGGAGTTAGGGGAAGGGAGGTTCCTGGAGGTGGGGGAGACCTCAGTGGTCAGTCCTGTCAGGCAACGATGTCCCAGACCAGCAGGATTCCCTGTTGGGAGGATACCTGTTAGAGTTGAGGGCCCCTGACGGTGGTATCCTGGTATTACGGTAAGGGTCCGGGAACGCGGCATCCCCGCTGAGTGGGGAGACATACTGGGTCATGGCGGGGGGGGGGGGGGGCGAGGAGGGGCGGGGGGGGAGGGGTTCCCTGTTGGGCCGGAAGGTCCAGGAGTGAGGAATGGTCCGGGAGTGGAAGGGGTGTCCCTTAAGGGCAGAGGGATTCAGGGTTGATGGGCAGTTTGGGAAGAGAGGGGAGTCACTGCCCGTCAAAGGCTCCCCGGGGCTCCTTCCCAGATGACATACGTGCGCGGCATGCCCTGTCGCCCACAGGGGAGAAGCCCCACCAATGCGCCGTGTGCTGGCGATCTTTCTCGCTGCGCGACTACCTGCTGAAGCATATGGTCACGCACACAGGCGTGCGCGCCTTCCAGTGCGCTGTCTGCGCCAAGCGCTTCACGCAGAAGAGCTCACTCAACGTGCACATGCGCACGCATCGGCCCGAGCGCGCGCCGTGCCCCGCCTGCGGCAAGGTCTTCTCACACCGCGCGCTGCTGGAGCGCCACCTGGCCGCGCACCCTGCACCTTGATCCAGGCCTGGGCCCGGCCACGCCTGCCGCGGGATTGACCACGCTCCCGCGCTGTAGGCCAACCCCTGCAGGTCCGCGACCTCCTGTGGAACTAGGCCACTACCACTGCGGAACCGGTAACACCCCTGCCGAGCCGCTTCACACCTGCCTGGACGCCTTGACCACGTTCCCACTACCAAACCACGTTTTCCCCAGAGCGCAGGCCCTCCCTCTGCTACCACCCTTCTTTCCAGACCTGACCAGGGGTTCAGCCTGCCTTACTACTGTACTCCTTCGTACTCGGACCCTCCTGATAGTGGCAGGCTGGGGATGGGGTTGGTCAGAGACCCGACCATCCCTGAGAACTGGATCATCTCCAGCCTAAACTGGGCTCTCAGACCCTTGGGCCAGACCCAAGATTTGTGGCTCTGACTCCTTGCGTGAGTGTGGGTTCTGGAGCTGCTCCTCTCTGCCCCAGTGTCAAGCTGGGTAAGAACCCTGGCTCCCCACCCCGAACTACCCCTCCCTCAATCTGGTGTCTAAGGGGGCTCAGTGGACCCATCATGGATTGGGGTCGGGCCTCGGGACTCCTGCTCTCTAATAAAGTACTGTGGGCCATGGGTCCGAAACCCGGAAGCTCTGAGCTCCCAGATGGGTGCGTTTCTGTCCGTCACACACTGACTGTGGCAGTCGGGACTCAGTGCCCCCGGCTCTGGGCAACACTGCTGCCACCTACTGGGCTCCCTGGGCAGAGACAGGACGGTAGGCTTGGCCATTTCAGGGAGGGTGTGGGATGCACAAATGACTGGTGCTTGACTCCTCTAGAGCCCTTGCCCTGTGGGGAGAGGTGTAGGCCAGGCCTGAGATGCGTCTGGGAGAGAGAGGCCACATGTGGGAAACCCTCAGAATCCCAGCTGCTGCTGTCCAAGATGCAGAATTGAGGCCCTTCCCCCTAGATCTCACCACCCCCCCACCTCCGGAATCTCAATGTCCTTCGGATTTGAGTCTTCCCCTCCCCCATTCTGATGGGCACGATGGTTGAGCACCTTACTTTTGAGGGGGTCCAGGGAGTCTTTGGGGTTAGGCTACCATGTGGGGATCTGAGCCCCACGATACCTGCCTCAGCCAGTAACTTCTGAAGTGCCAGGCAGGAGGTAGGAGCAGCAGCCAGGACCGTTGGGCTGCCCACTGGGCAGCTGAAGATACTGATACCCAGTAGTGAAGCAGTGTCACAAGACCCCGCATCAGTTCAGCTGCCAGCCAAGAAAGCGGTCACTCCTCTTACTCCAGAGCATTGGCGGCACCTGTCAAGGATTTGAAGCAGGTGGAGAGGGGATTGAGCTGGAGGGTGGTGCTCAGCCCTGACCTGTAGGCTCCTGGGTCAATGGCAACGCCTTTCTGAGCTCCCCCTCTGTGACTGCCTCCCAAAGGTGAAGGGTTAAGGCTTTTCTGTCCAACCATTCATAAACTGCCCTGCCCATGTTCCCCGGGGGGAGGGGGAGTTCAGCCTCCTGAACCCCGAAGACAGTCCCCATCCATGCCAGGGGGGTGAAGCACAGTGTCATAGGGCCCAGCCCATGGGTGGGGATGGGGACATCAGAACTGGGTTTGCATTCAGGCACTGGATGCAAGTGCATCCAAGTATTTACTCGGTGCCTGCCATGTACCTGGTAGGAGGTAGGCACAGTGAAACAAACAGGTCCAAAATGGCTGGGGGTAGAGTCCGGAGGGCGGGAGCATCGCAGTCAACAGCTCCTGGGCTACCGCTAGGGGGTGGGGCTGAAGGGTCAGAGATCAAAGCCAGGCAGCCCCTGGCAGAAGTTACCATTCTGTGGAAGCTTCTCTGAGAAGGGAGCAGGTGCGATGGGCGTCTGGCTGCGACTGGCCTTTTTACTGTTGCTGCTGCTGGGCCTGGGACAGTCCGCATGGCCTGCTGCGGTGGCCCTGGCACTGCGCTGGCTCCTGGGGGACTCTATCTTCTGTGTGCTGCTCGGCCTGGCCATGCTGGCGCGGCCCTGGCTCTACCCCTGGATGCCCCACTGGCTGAGTCTGGTGGCCGCGGCACTCATGCTGGCTGTGTTACCCGCACGGCCACCCCCAGGACTGCGCTGGCTGCCTGCAGACTTGGCCTACATCTTCGGGATCCTCCACCTGGGGCTAAACATCAAGGCGCGCATGAGCCGCCGGCCGCCCAACACCTTTGTGGATACCTTTGAGCGGCGAGCACAAGCACAGCCGGACCGGGCGCCCTTGGTGTGGAAGGGTCCGGGGGGCCGCTCGGTCACCTTCAGGGAGCTGGACGAGAGAGCATGCCAGGCAGTGTGGGCCCTGAAGGCCGAGCTGGGCAGCCTCACAGGCTTGCTTGCTGGGGAGCCTGCCGCCCTCCTAGTGCTGCCCTCCCAGACCATTCTGGCCCTAGGTTTGTGGCTGGGGCTGGCCAAGTTGGGCTGCCCCGTCGCCTGGATTAATCCGCATGCCCGGGGGGCACCCCTGCTACACTCCGTACTGAGCGCTGGGGCTCGGTTGCTGGTGGTGGACCCAGGTGAGGACCTCAGAGGCTAGTAGAGGACAGAGGGGGGTGGAGCAGGGGACAGACTTGAAGAACTGCTGTTCAGTGGTCCTGGTGGGGGCTGACTTTTTCTTCACCACGTCTGTTTTGATCCTTTTTGCCAACAAATACTAATTATGGGGCTCTTTACATAAGAATGCAAAAGTTCTTCTCTAGGGGCTGCTTTCTGTATTGCTTGCAGTAGACTCTTCTCCCCTATCTTTGGGTCTCGGGTCTCCCCTCTGGATGTCAGATATGGGCCTTTCCCCAATTTCTTTTCCCTGCAGACCTCCAGGAGAATCTGGAAGAGGTCCTTCCCAAGCTACAGGCAGAGAACATCCGATGCTTCTACCTCAGCCACTCCTCCCCAAGCCCAGGAGTGGGGGCTCTGGGGGCTGCTCTTGACGTTGCACCCACCGACCCTGTGCCCGCTGACCTACGTGCTCGGATCACACCAAAAAGCCCTGCCCTGTTTATCTACACCTCAGGGACCACTGGTGAGGGTGCCCAGCAACTCTAGCCCTGACCTCTGAACCCTTATGCTGCTCTGACCCCAAGTTGATATGTGCCTCAAACTTGACCTCTGAAACCCATCCTGCCCTTTGATTGTGACACCTGGCCTGAACTCTGATCCCCAGTGTGAATTGAATGGTCAGCACCAGAATCCTGCTTCTGCCCAGTAAACAGCCACTAAATTTGGAATTTTTCTTCCCTGAGCCCACCCTCAAATCCCCATACTTGACCACCTTCTAAGAGCCTCAAGCCTCTCACTGCAGACCTGACCACAGAGACCCACTCCTGTATGCTGGCCCCTCTTGTACTGTCCTTTCACCACCCACCCTTCCCACTCCATTCGCCAGGACTCCCAAAGCCGGCCATTGTCACACAGGAACGGCTGCTACAGATGTGCAAGATGCTGTCCCTGGGTGGGGTCACAGCTGATGACGTGGTCTACACAGTCTTGCCTCTGTACCATGTGATGGGGCTTATCCTTGGAATTCTTGGCTGCCTGGAGCTTGGTAAGACCTTTTCTGAAGACCCCTCCAATCCATGGGACCTCCAGACTCAATATCAGAGTGGGCTTTCAGGGTGACAAGTCCCCACAGGTTACCCAGCACCAAGGTTCTCACCTTTGACAAGGGACACACAATAGCAGGCCCCAGGGCTACTTGGACAGAAACTTGGTCACTTAGACAGTCCCTAATGGCTTTGCTGTGGTCCGAAGGTAATGAGGTGGTGTGAATGCTGGGATAGTCAGTGAAGGGTAGGTATTCACCAAGAATTCCACTGGGCTATCAGCCTGGACACCTGATTAGCAATTCAGACTGGGACCTCTCTAATATTTTCTTTTCAATTTTTTATAAAAATTTTGAAACACATACAAATTTTTAGATATTTCTACATGATCCTCATGTACCCAACCACCCAGCTTTGGCCACCATCAGCATTTTGCTTTCAAACATACACAGTAAGCAAAAGTAGAGAAAATAGTTTGATGATATCCCACATATCCTCATCCACCCTTGACAACTGTTAACATGTTACTAGTTTTATTTCATATATAATTCCCCTCTTCATTTCTGGATTATTTTAGAACAAATTTTAGCCACTGTATCTTTTTGTTTGTAAGTATATCAGTATGTATCTCTAACATATAATGACAAAAACTGTCACCATAGAGGTGGCTGGGTGGCTTAGTTGGTTAAGCATCTGACTTTGGCTCAGGTCATGATCTCATGGTTCATGGGTTCAAGCCCCGTATTGGACTCAGTGCTGACAGCTCAGAGCCTGGAGTCTGCCTCAGATTCTGTGTCTTCCTCTCTCTCTGCCCCTCCCCTGCTCGCACTCTATCTCTTACTGTCTCTCAAAAATAATATAAAGCTTAAAAAAAAAAACAAACCTGTCACCATAGTGATATCACACCTGACAAAATTAACAGTAACTTTAATATCATCTGATGCACAGGTCATGTTCAAATCTTCCCAATTGTCTAATTGTCTTTTTACAGTTAAAGTCCCCTCACAGTACTTGTTTGTTCTTTGCTCCTCTTTACCCTGCAGATTTTAAAGTTTTATTTATTTATTTATTTATTTATTTATTTATTTATTTATAGAGACAACAGGAGTGGGCAGGGGCAGAGAGAGGGAGAGAGAATCCCAAGCAGGCTCCACACAGCCAGCACAGAGCCCGACGTGGGGCTTGAACTCACAAAATGCGGGATCATGACCTGATTCAAAATGAAGAGTTGGACTCTTAACCAACTGAGCCACCTAGGTGCCCCTCCCCTGGAAATTCCCTCTAGAGATATTAGATTCAGTTCAATTATTAGATTCAGTTCAATTATTGTTGGCAAGAACCTTGGTGGGGTGCATTGTACTTCCTAATACATCACATTGAGGGCAGCCCATAACTATTATCCTACCTTAGGGAGGCTAAGATAAATAGGGGAGATTGATTGATTGATAGTTGGCACAATGTTACACTAGTTTCAGGTGTACAACCTTATGATTTATATACTGGGGAGCTTTACTTGGAAAACTCCCTATCAACGTTCCCCCTGGTTTTACCAGTTCTTGAAGACCTTTATGACATTCATAAAACATTTCTAATAATCATTAATGGTTAATATCCATAGCCCTTACTTAGCAGTGCTCACTTTGTACCAAGCATTGAGCTTGGTACACATTCTGAAGATAGGATTCGAACCCATGCCCATCTATGCTCGTCTCATGCAGGTAGTCCTGACTCCACCAGGGACACACAGATCGGCTCCAAAACCTGTGCTTCAGAGGGTCACAGTCATATGATCAGAGCAGCTTATCACAGTGGCATGGAAGCATGACCTGAAACCCTTTCTTCTCTCCCCTCTCAGGAGCAACCTGTGTCCTGGCGCCCAAGTTCTCTGCTTCCTGCTTCTGGGATGACTGTCGGCAGCATGGTGTGACTGTGATCCTGTATGTAGGCGAGGTCCTACGGTACCTGTGTAACACTCCACAGGTGAGGTGCTAAGATTAGGGCTCCATGGTGAACACCTAGGGTATGAAATCCCAGATGTCATACCAGGTAAAGGTTTCAGGTAGATTCACATACAGGAGTCAAGCAAGGTCCCTTAGGTAAAACTCCCCAGGTAACAGCCACAGATGATGAATCTCACACAAAGTTTCCAATCATGGCTCCTTTGATGATCAGCAGTGCTACCTTGGGCAGGTGACTTCACCTCTCTCAGCAGCCTCAGTGTCCTCATTTGGAAAATGGGGAAAATAATTCAAAGGGAATATTTGTGAGAATAAAACATATATAAAGAGCCTAGAACAGGGGGTGGCTCAGGGTAAACTCACCAGATGTGAACTTATACAGCAATGAGGTATGGATCCCAGGTAAAATGCTCCACATAAGGCCCCCAGGTATCACCTTCCCCAAGGTGAAGTTTCAAGTCACTCCCAATTTACCTCTAAGAAAGGCCCCTGAGTAACCCCTCCAGATAACTTCCCCCAGGTAAAAGTTCCAGGTACTACCCCTATATAAAAATCCCAGATATTTCCTCTAGGTAAGGACCTGGATTAGCCCTGCAGTCACCCCTAGGTATCTCTCCAGGTAAGGCTTCTAGGTAACTTCCCCCCAGGTAACCTCTTCAGGTAACCCTCCAAGTACAGACTCCAAGTAAGAACCCTTGGTAGATGCCCTAGGTATAGACCCTCCAATCACCTCCCAGGTAAAGACGGAAAGATGGAAAGATAGCCTTTGTAGGTAAGGGTTCCTGGGCACACTTGAGGTCACTTCCTCTTCATTCTTCTTGGGATGTTCCTGCAGCGACCAGAGGACCGGACACACACAATCCGCTTGGCAATGGGCAATGGACTCCGAGCAGATGTGTGGGAGTCCTTTCAGCAGCGCTTTGGCCCCATTCGGATCTTGGAAACCTATGGCTCCACGGAAGGCAACATTGGCTTCGTCAACTATCCAGGGCGCTGTGGGGCCCTGGGCAAGATGAGCTGCTTGCTTCGAGTGGGTTGGGTGGGACAGTGGCCCTGATTGAAGCTGAGCTCACAGGACCTCTGCTGACCCTTCTCCATCCCCCACTCAGATGCTGTCCCCCTTTGAGCTTGTACAATTTGACACGGAGGCTGAGGAGCCTGTCAGAGACAGTCAGGGATTCTGCATCCCTGTGGGGCTAGGTACGAGGGTCAGGAAGCCTTCCCTGGGTGTGGGAAGGACGGGGATCATCTGCTTCTTGGCTGGAACAAGTTGCCCAAAGCCTTGAGTTCAGTGCTCTGTGGTGGTGTCTACTGCCTCACCCAGAACCTGTCCTTGGCCTGTCTGACTACTGCCTGGGACCCTCTACCTCTCAGTTCTGCCCAGCTACCATGCCTCAATCTCTTTTTCTGCTGGGTCTCTGGGTGTCTATTTGAGTTGTTCTCTTGAGCTCTCAGTGGAAGTCATGTCTTCCCAGGCATCAATCTCTTGTCAATATCTTCTCCTAGGGTCTTCTCTCTTGGGGGTCTTACACAGTCCTGGCTATCTCTCTTTCTTCCCAGCACCATTTGTCTCTGTCCTTCCTCTACCCCTTGTTATCCTTTTTCTTTTTTAAGATCTTATATTTCATCTCATCTTATCTCATTTCATGTAATCTCATTTCATGTATCCAACATGGGGCTGGAACTAATCACCAAGATCAAGAATCACATGTTCTACTGACTGAGCCAGCCAGGTGCCCTGCTTGTTATCCTTTGTCTAGGCATCCCAATGCCTCCTTCTGTCTCTCCCTCCCTCTGTAACTCCAGGTCTCTTTCTGTCTCTTCTCTGGCAGGATCTCGATGATGGAGTCCATCATGGTTGGAAACCTCCTGGCTGGGGGCTAGTGGGCTCCTGAGGTTCTTTACCATTGTTAATGCCCTAATTCCTGCTTCTACCCCCAGGGGAGGCGGGGCTCCTGTTAACCCAGATAGTGGGCCACCACCCTTTCCTGGGCTACCGCGGGGCACGAGAGCTGTCGGAACGGAAGTTGGTGCGGAATGTGCGGCGCAGGGGCGACGTTTACTTCAACACCGGAGACGTGCTGGCCATGGACCGAGAAGGCTTCCTTTACTTTCGGGACCGCCTGGGGGACACCTTCCGGTAGGGTCCCCAGGGAACTGGGAGGGCGGATGGCCCGGGTTCCCCGATTCTTTGAGGGAGCCAGGCCGAAGAGGCGGGATTTCCGGATTCCAGAGGGGGATGGCTTCCCGATCCTGAAGGGGCCAGAGTTGGGCAGAGCCGGCAATCAGATCTCGTTGGAGGAGGGGCTTGGTGGGCAAGAGGCGGGACATCCTGTTTGCCAGGGTTGTGGTCACAAGCATTGGCTTCAACCCCACAGATGGAAAGGTGAGAACGTATCTACGCGGGAGGTGGAGAGCGTTTTATCCCTTGTGGACTTCCTGCAGGAGGTGAACGTCTACGGCGTCTCTGTACCAGGTGTGGAGGATTCGACTCATTAAACCTCCAAGAGCTTTATCCAGATTTTATCTGGATTTTGTCTGTGGGTGTTATCCAGATTTTAAAGGTGGGGGAGCTGCAGGGGCACAGCCAGTGAGAAGAGATGGGCCAAGGAAAAGGGTCAGCCATGAGCACTGTGAGGTGGGTGAGTGGAGAATGACTGTTGTGCTTCTCAGGTTGTGAGGGCAAGGTGGGGATGGCTGCTGTGCGGCTGGCCCCAGGCCAGACCTTCGATGGTCAGAGGATGTACCAACATGTCCGCACTTGGCTCCCTGCCTATGCTGCACCCCATTTCATCCGTATCCAGGTGAGCTCAGGGTGGTGGAAGTGGGGGGGGGGGGGTCTTGGCCAGGGATTCACAATAGGGATTATGCTTACTGTCCCTGCAGGATGCCCTGGAGATCACAAGCACGTTCAAACTGGTGAAGTCCCGGTTGGTGCGTGAGGGCTTCAATGTAGGCGTCATTGCTGACCCCTTGTTCGTGTTGGACAACCAGGCTAAGACCTTCCAGCCCCTGACACCGGAAACGTACCAGGCCGTGTGCAATGGAACCTGGAGACTCTGACCATCTGGCCTGTCCACATCTGAAGTGGCAGTGCCCAATGCAGACTACCACTCATATTGGCAGGATCCTCTCCACCACAAATCTGCTGAGGGTTATCAAGAATCGCAGCCTGGCCATAACCCCAGTTGAAGAGAGTAAGATAACTGTGGGCCCAGTAGTGGAGTGAGAATAAACTTGGATGTGTACACATATGTCTGCGTGTGTAGGGCTAAGGGCAGGCAGCCCTAAGATGGGCCATTTTGGCATAAAGATGATTTTATGATAAAAGCAATAAAAACCCGGCAGATTCAGGAGTTCTTTATCTCTCCCACAACTGTCTAAAAGGATTTGATAGAGGATCTGCTCTAAGAGAGCTATCACCACAGATAACTACATTATGACAGGGAGGAACCAAGGAAGGCCTTTTTAATCGAATTCTTGTGTCCTGTTTCTGAAGGCCCACCCCCCAAATATTTACTTTTTCATCTTCCTTTTAAAAAATTTTTTGAGAGAGAGAGAGAGAGCAGGGGAGAGGGGCAGGAGAATCTCAAGCAGGCTCCACTCTCAGTGCAGAGCCCAATGCAGCACTTGATCAAGAACCCCGGAATTGTGACCTGAGCCAAAATCAAGAGTCAGACGCTCAACCGACTAAGCCACCCAGGCGTCCCTTTCATTTTCCTTTAAATTGCATTTCTTCCTATTGCAGTCATGGACCCCTACCCCTTTCTCTGTTTAGTAGGATATATGCCTCCTTTTGCCTGTCTTTGGAATTTTATGGCTGTGTGCACACTGTATATATACCAAATTAGATTTTCTCCTGTTAACATATCTCTTGTCAATTTGATTCTTAGACAAGCCAGAGAGACCTTGAAGGGCAGAGGAAATTCTTCCTCCCCAACAGTGGATGGAGATACAAGCGAGGAATTCAGGGCCTACTGTCCTCCAGAGACCTTACTTCAGGGTTCCCCCTGCTTCCCTACCAAGGATCTTGACAAGCCTCAAGGAATGGCCCTGTCTGGGCAAGGCCAGAAGTGTGATAGGATTCAGCAGCCTTGAAGCCATTCCAGGGTTGAGAGATGAGGCTAGCCTCAGGCAAAACAGATAAGTATATGGTCTGTAGGATGTAAGATGTGCTATCATGGCAGTATGACAAGGACATCAGGCTAAGCCAAGAAATGTGGGCAAATAACTGGAAAAAGAGCATCCATGGAAGAATGCACCTGCAAAAAGGATGTGGAACAGGTCCAGAGCCCTCTGGTAAACAAAATCCAGTGTCTTAGGGGCCAGAAGAGCTCTCTGGGCACTGTAGGCAGGTACACGCTTTTGCTAGTTTCAGAAAAGAGTAGTGCATGCTGTGTTGGGGGCTTTAAATGTTACTTGATCATTATGGGAACTATGAACTGTAGGCCAAGGGAAAGATGTTGTCATGAGTGGCAAAGCCTAGGGGAAGTGTAGTCCTCACTGTCTGAAGAACTGGAAGGGCTTCTTTGGAATTAGGATAAATGCAGATAGGAATTTGAGGGCACTGAACCTCTGGTTAGTACATTCCACCCATGTCAGGGGCTTTAGGTGCTGCCCAGTGATGTTAAGACCTGTAGACCTGGAAAAGGGGAATAGCACATATTAATCCTCAGTGAAGTGGTCTGTGCCCTCTCCATGGCAGGAATCACACCTGACCATTATGGGTGTTGTAGGCTGGGGCACATGTGCGTGTCAAGACTGAGATGACATAGGCCATGAGAGGTCAGATACTGCAAGTGACACCTGGGTCATTGTGGGAGCTGTTAGGTATAGTCTAGTGGTCATGAAGAACTCTATGATGTATATAGTCCAAGTGGGCTCAGGGCTTGAGCTGCTGTCTTCAAGTCCTCTGGAGTTCTGCAGCATAAGCCTGAAGGGACCACCCTCCACTTCCCCCAGTGCCAACTTTGTATGTGGCTTTCACTAAATCAGTGAAAGCTCACCCATGCCCATCTGATTCTAGCTTCAGAATGCCATTTCCTGACACCTCTTACTCCATCCTCCTATTTGTAGGTTTATGTTCTGAAGACTCTCCTCCCTGTGGATTCATTGGGTTTCTGAACCAAGTAAGATGTGTTTGTTCTATCCATCTTGCACCAGAAAGCCAGGGAAGCCACAGCCAGCTCTAGGTTAAGAGCAGAGGGGTCAGCCTGGCAGCATAGGGCCCAACATGAACACATTAGTTTGGAAGAGGGCAATGTGAGGGCCAAGACATGGGGGAAGGCAGGTGATCATAGTTGTTTCCATAGGATCCAGATGGGAGCCACTGACCAGACCTGGGCATTGGGAGGCGTGGATTTGAGGAGGGTGGAGTAAATGAGTGATAGCAGGAGCCAACCACACAGGTGGGAAGGAGACTAGTGGGGAGATGGGCAGGGAACAGGCTGAGCTCAAGGGATCAGGAGGGATTAGGTTGGAAACAGCTCCAGGAACTTCAGTTCAAGATGCAGAAAAGCTTGGGGCTACCTACATTGCTCAGGTGGTTGAGTGTTTGACTTCGGCTCAGGTCATGAACTCATGATTTGTGACTTAAAGCCCTGCATCGGGTTCAATGCTGTCAGCACAGAGCCAGCTTCCAATCCTGTCTCCCTCTCTTCAAAAGTAAACCTTTTTTTTTTTTTAATCTTAAAAAAAAAAAGATGCAGAAAAGATTGTATATGACTTGCTGAATACCCACTAGGTGTTTGACACATGCCTTTGCTCCTTTCCCCAGAAAGCTCTCTATCAGTTAGAGTGGGGGATGTGTCTGCATTTCACAGCTGTGCAGACTGAGTCTGTGACCTAATCAAGGCTCCCTCGTGGTGGTGAATCTGGGGGAAGGTGTGGAGGGGATAAGACCAGAGTGTGCACTAGAGAAGAGAGGATGAGTACAGCAGAGGTGGGCAGTTCCTCAGAAGCCTACAGGGTACCAGGAGGCTTCCTTCAGTGGACTTGCACTCCAAGGATCTCGGAGAGCCAGATGCTGCAAGACAGCTCTCCCTGCCACCGTATCTCCCCTCCTTGTAGGACTTGTGAGGCTCCAGAAGTGGAAGATGGGTCTGAAACTGTTGGCAGGTGGGGAGTGAGGGAAATGTCATGTCTGTGCTCACTCTGTGTGGCAGATGGCTGCCAGACCTTGCAGGTGATGGGACTACAGAACCACCATGCCTCAGATTCTCAAGCCTGGATCCATAGACTCCTCTCCTGGTAGAGCTGAGACTTGGGGTAGCCTCACGATGTCCACCTTGCCCAAGTCTCCTAGAACACTCCCCCTCACACACACCTCTGGTTGCCAAGAAGATACGTCCTAGCACCTCACTGGGAAATAGGCAAATTTCATCTCTACCCTTTGGACTCTCAAAAGGACATGAATTGAAGCCAAAGCTTCAAAGTTCTGTGATGATCATACTTAAATTGTGTTGTTAGGTGCACCTGGCTGGCTCGTGATCTTGGGGTGGTGACTTAAAGCCCCATGTTGGGTGTAGAGATCACCTAAATAAATAAACTTAAAAAAAAAAAAAAAAAGATGATATTGTTAAACCCTTCTGAACCATGACTAGAGGCTTGGAGGAGAGACTGAGGTTGTGGATTTCCACAGTGCTGTGCAGGGATTTACACAATGTACATCCACTCCAACTTATAATTTTTGGTCTTTTCTTTTTTGTTCCCAAGAAAAGAGACCACTAACATCCCTAGGGGTGAAGCCTGAGGTCAAGACAGGGCCTGCTCTGCTGAGGGCCACAGGGAGAAACCTGGGCCCCAGTCCACCACGTGTCCCAGCCACGTGGAGGTGTCCCATGATGGGAGGGCATCACACACACGTGGCCTTAGGTAACAGCAAATCCTCTTTCCAACTGAGGGAAGAGAACAGGTGGGCACCTGCCCACTGACCCTGCAGAAACACGTAGTCCCATCTGGTCTCCTCCAACCTGTTATCGTGGTCACCTGTCACCAGGGCAGTGGGGATATAAACACCCCTGTAATGGTGACTTTGGCAACAACAGGGCATGGCCAGGGCTGAGGCTTGGGTGAAACCTGAACGAACACATTGATGTTTGTCTCCCTCCTCCCACCCCAGGGACCTCCACCTCTACTTCCTCCACGTCCTGTGGGACTGCCATGTGCAGGAAGCCAGGCCTGGCATCGCCCAGCCTTCACACTGGCAGACTAGAGCACGAGTGCCAGAGCATGGGGGCAGAGAGATGAGCTGGGCCTGTGACCTGGATTTAAGTCCTGGGCTCTGCTCTGTGCAGCAGCACACTCCCACTCTCTGCCTCAGTTTCCTCAACTGAGAAGTGGGGATACCAGCCATAGTAGCCATCTCACAGGGCTGGCAGTTGGCACATGTTGGCCCTTATCGAGATCCTGCTTGTCACGGTGCTGCAAATACCCTCTGTAGCCTGACTCTCTCTCCCTCTCTCTTCCTTTCTTTTCCCCAGAGGTGGAAACTGAGGCTCAGAGCCCAAGGCCAACACCAGACCCCAACCTGACTTCCTATCCACTGGGCCTGCTCCCAGAAGCCTCTGATGAACTGAGGTCTTGAGAGAATATCCTGAGGGCCAGCCTGTTGGCCAGTATGTGCGCGGGCGTCAGAAATTTCTAGGACTGCCTCCCCAACATTCCAGCATTCCCCTCCTCACCTGAGTGCTCACAGTCATAACAGGCATGAAGCGGCACTCTGATTGCCCAGTCTCTGCCCACCAAAGTCCCAGCCTCGACGTCCATGCCCCTGATCTTTCTGTAGTCAGATCTCTTAGAGTTGGAGTGAGCTGGTGCTGAAATGGCAAATATCGTCACCATGTGCAGACGGCACCACAGGGCACGCACAGGGCTTCTCCAGAATGCACAGGGCACAAGGGCATTTTCCCACAGCCTGGGGGAGGCTGCAGCTGTGAGCTCAGGCGTCAGCAGGCTTCGAAACTGCCGGTGGGCCCGAGGTGGGAGTGGGCCCGGCTACTCTGCCCAGCGTGCCCTCTGACGGTGCTCCTGAAGAAGGCCTGGCCTGGGGGCACAGGCCCGCCCCACGCCGAGGTCGCCGCACGGGCTTCTCTCCCGTGTGGATCCTCTGGTGGTGGAACAGGGCCGGGCGCTCGCGGAAGGCACGGCCACAGTGTGCGCACACAAAGGGCTTCTCGCCCGTGTGGATGCGTCGGTGGCTGAGCAACACTGCGCCCTTGGCGAAAGCCTTGCCACAGTCCCCGCAGCGGAAGGGCCGCTCCCCAGTGTGCAGCAGCTGGTGCTGCGTGAGGTTAGAGCTGTGGCTGAAGGCGCGGCCACACTGTGTGCAGGCGAAGGGCTTCTCACCCGTGTGCACGCGCTGGTGCTTGAAGAGGGAGGAACCCTGGCTGAAGGCGGCACCACAAAGGGCACAGGTGTAAGGCTTCTCACCCGTGTGCGTGCGCTCGTGCTGGATCAGGTGCGAGTTGCGGCAGAAACGGCGGCCACACTGAGCACATGCGTAGGGCCGCCCGCCTGCGTGGATCTTGCGGTGCTGGCTGAGGTTGGAGCCGTGGCTGAAGGCCTTGCCGCACTCGCTGCAGCGGAAGGACTTCTCAGCGGTGTGTATGCGCTGGTGCCGCACCAGCGAGGAGCTATGCCTGAAGGCCTTGCCACAGGCCGGGCACGCATAGGGTGTCTCACCGCTGTGGATGCGCTGGTGCTGCGTCAGGTGTGATGTCTGGCTGAAGGCCTTGCCACACTGAGAGCATTCGTATGGCCGCTCTCCAGTGTGGGTGCGCAGGTGCTTGAGCAGGTCGGAGCTCTTCAGAAACACTTTGGTGCACGCCCTGCATTCGAAGGGCTTCTCCCCGGAGAGGAAGCTGGGGCCTGTGTGGAGGGCCTTGCCCAGCTGATCCCAGGTAGGGGGCTCTTGGCTAGTAGGGAGCCCATGAGGCTTCTCACAATCCACCCCTGCTTTTCCTCCCTACCTAGCACAATTAACTTCGAGGTCTGGGATGCATGGGAGGACTCTGCTACTGGCCTCCTATGAGTATGGCTTCTACCTATTAGATGCCCTCGGGTGCTGGCCTGGCGAGAGGGCTTCTATGATGGCCAAATCCCTGGGTTGGCCATACTGTGGAGTCCTAAGTGATGAGGTCAGCTACAGGTTAACAGTAGCCTCACCAGAGCTCTGGATTAGGAGAAGTCTATCCCCCAAAATACAGACACCCCTGTGGTCTTTTTCTCCTGAGAGAGGGAGGTGCCCTGCCAACCCACTGAGCTTTTCCCACGTCACAGGTACCTGTGAAGGTAGGTGCTGGAGGGGAGCCATTCTAGAATGTCACTGGCAATGCTGCTTCTTCAAGAAAAACCTGTCATATGCAGATGAAGGCATAGAAAAGATATATACTGAGTCATCCTGGCCAAGAGGAGGTGATCAGGGAAGGCCTAGTGGGCAAGCAAGGGGGATTCTAAGGATGAGGTATGCAAGCCAGGGAGAACAGCCATGGCCAGACAATTTTCCTGTATGTAGTTCACTTCCATCTCAGGGCACTCCTCAAGCCTGCTTTTGCTTGAGGCTACCTACTCCTATAGGCTTTACTCACAAACCCTATTTCCCCACTGCCTCTTCCCTAGCATGGTGAATTCTATGAGGGCAGGAGCAGGAGAGACCTGCTAGATAGAGGCTGTGCCCCAGTGCCTGGAATGGGGTACCCTGGGAGCTCCCCCTTGAATGGCAAGCCAAGGCCAGAGCCGCCAGGAGAGGCTGAGGGTAGGAAAACAGGAGGGAGTCAGGCCGGAAGCAGGAGATGAAAGTGTCCAGGAAAGCAGGGAAACGGGGGACAGAAGCCTGGCCATTGGTTAGCCCCAAGCTCACACCCTCTGAGCCCCCACTCACCAGGGCTGGGCTTTCTCTGAGCATTCCTGGCTGGTGTCACAACTGTCCCACTGAGAACCCAGGGCTCCTCGCCACGCTCAAGCTGCAGGACCACCCGGGGTCGTGAGGCAGAGAGTCCTGTGAGAAAACACAAGCAAGTGAGGGGCCAGGCCCAGCTCAGGACAACCTACTGCCCAAGAGATGGCAGGGGTGAGGGGCTTTGTGGGACATAGATGGTGTCATCTGCAGGGCAGGACTCACTGCAGGGCAAGACTCACAGGAAAAGTTCAATGGTCCCTGTGAGGAGAACCATGTTGGAAGCACCAGATGAAAGGGGCCGAGCCTAGACACAGGCACCACAGTGGCACAGGGACACTCAGCCAAATGGTGTGAAGCTGCTCACAGGCCAACAGGAGAGAAGGGGTTAGTGCTGGCAATGACTGAGCTTCCCACGGAAAACCCAGGGCCTTACCCAGCGAGGACACAAGCGCGAAGTTCTCTAACATCACGTGGGCTGCGTCCAGGAGCTCCCACTCCTCCTGGGAGAAGTACACGGCCACATCCTCAAAGGCCATCAGGCCCTACAAGAGTGGGCAGGGGAAGGCAGACACAATCTAAGCTCTGGCTCTGGAACCCAGGACCCGCCTCCCTGTCCCAATGGCTACCCCAACTAGTGTCCCTCAGATGCTTACCTTCCCCCCCGCCCCACCCCAGGGCTCTGCAACTCTGCAGACGAAACTTCCCTCCCCTCCCCTCCACCCTACCTGTCTAGGGCATACAGGTCTTCTCAGACTCCCTACTAGCCACTCTATACAAGGCAGCCAGAGCAAGCCCATGGCCTTCAGATGGCTGCCACTCCAAAGGCAGGCCCAGGTGTCCACTCATGCTCCAGTCTTTGCACAAGTTGACCCTCCCCAGACGTGCCACGCCCTTACCTGTTCTTGTAATTAGCAATTGTACAAGTCCTAACTGTGGACCCACAAGACATGCCCATCCCCGTAAGGATGCCCGCCTCTGCTGACCTGCCTGACATTCCAAGGCTGCTCCTTCAGCCTGAAGGACCGGCTAATCCCCTCCAGTCACTATAGGACTGGCCCCAAGAGTCTGGTCACCACACAGGAAGCCAGTTCCCCTCTCCCTCTATAGCCATGTGCTCCTCGCCCCCCATTTCCTTGGCCAAAACCCTCCCTTCAGCCACTTGCCAGACCTCCCCTGAGAGCCCCAGGGACCACCAGCCTCTTTGCATCTCCCTGGAGCACTACCCATCCCTGGCTGAATCTATGCTATTCCCTCCTCCTAAGTGTGATTCCCAGGCCCTGCCTTGGTTCCGAATACCAGGACTCTGTCCTTGGACACCTACAATGCCAGGTCCACATGATACCTCCACTCTGGGACATCACAGACTCCCTGATTTTACTCTGAAACCTGTTTTCCCTTCAAATTCCTGTTTCTGTCTACAGCAACTCCATTCTTCTGGGTGCTCAGGCTCAAACACTTGGGACTGTGCTCCACTCCGGGCACTCGCTCACACGCCGCACCTGAGACATCATCAGATCGTTCCAGAATCCAGCCACTTTCCCATCTCCACTGGCCCCGCGTGCAGCGGGTGCCGTCTTCGGCCACCTGGACTGTGGTGCTGCCTGCTCCCTGCACACAGCCACCCGCTCTGCGTCATTTCTCCGCCATCCAAACGGTGGGTTACTTTAAAGTCTCTAACTTAACGCATATCCAGGCTCTGTTAGAATCATCCCATGGCCCCCGATGCAACTCAAGCCTGCCATTTCTCTCCCGTGCTCACGTCAGGAAGCTCAGCTCCGGAACCACCTAGGCTCAGTCTCCCCTCCCAGCTTTTGCACGTGCGGGACCCTCTGCTTGGAACTTCCTTCTACACCTCACTCCCTTGGCTGCCAGAAGCGGGGATCTCACACGTGCACGCTCCACTGGCCTGAACGCCGGGGCCTAGGACGAACCGAGAGGGGAGACAAAACGTGCAGGTAAAGTCTCTCCCTGCGTCGAGGATCGGGTCCTTCGAGGAGGGATCCGGGCGGATGGGAGCCTTACGCTTCCTCTACTCACCTGGGCCCGGTCTGTCAGCGCCGCGGTCGCCATCAGAACCTGTACTTGGGGACTCGCAGAAAGAGACGGACAACACGGGCTCGCCGGCTCCTGGTCTCAGCCTCCCGGGCCGTCTAAGGCAGGGTCGCTCAGGGCGCCGCCTCCCCCGCCGTCCCGGGGTCGGACAGCACGTGACTCGGGGCGCCGCCCCACAGCCCCGCGGAGCGGCCCAGGCTCCTCACGGAGAAGCCTGGGCTCGGGGCGCGACCGTCGCCCGCAATCAGGGCGTGCGCGAGACGGTCCACCGCTCGGGTCTTCCTCCCAGCCCTCGCCTCGGGTCTCCAAACCTTCTAAGAAACCCGCCTGGGGGCTCGCGGCGCTCCAGTTCACCAATACCGGTGTGGCCCAACGCCCGGTAGCAAAGTGACAGTCCGGGACGCCGGAAGTCCAGCCCCCGAAAGTCCTCATAGGCCCAGTGCACGCTGCGGACGCACGCGCGGCGGCTTCTGGGAAGCGCAGTTCCCGTCCCGCGCGGGCGGAGCCCTGCTTGATATCCGCGGCAACGTCTAGGCATCCCCGCGCGGCGCGCTGGGAAATGGAGTCCCGCAGGCGCTCCCCAGCTTCCGTGGATCCCGGGGAGTGAAGTGTGCGATCGCCCGGCCGGGCGTCCTGCGCTCGGGGTCCTGGGCTCTAGACACTCGCCCACGCGGCGGACTAGACTTAACGCGGGACGGGCAGAAGCGGAAATTGCTGAGGTCCCAGGAGGCGACCCCGGCACCGGGCTTTAAAGACAAAGCGTGAAGGGGGGGAAAAAAAAAAAAAAGACAAAGCCTGATAGGGGTCCCTGGGTGGCTCAGTTGGTTGAGCAGCCGACTTCGGCTCAAGTCATGATACCGGGGTTTGTGAGTTTGGTCCGTCGTCCGGCTCCTTGCTGACAGCTCAGACCCTGGAGTCGGCTTCAGATTCTGAATCTCCCTCTCTCTCTGCCCTCCCGTGCTCGTTCTCTCCCTCTCAAAATATATAAACATATATATTCTCAAAATATATATATCCCTCTCAAAAATAAATAAACATTAAAAAATTTTTTTAAATGAATAAATAAATAAATAAACAAATAAATAAAAGGACATAGCCTGATGAGAGGGGCGAGTTAGGAGGGACGGTGCTTTGGCACAGAGCCTGGCTCTACCTCTGGAGGCCTGTGCCCTGGATTGACCTCTCCGTGTTTTGTAAAGGGGTTAACATCAGATTTGCAAGCCCCTAGGCTAAATTTTTCTGGAGTCTGGATTGTTTTCTGACACTTTGCTAAGCCATCTGTTTTCCCTGCTAAACTGGACCGCGCAAAATGTACTTTCCCAGACTTGCCTGTCTTTGGGTCGTCTAGGTGTGGCTGGCACATCAGGATATTGATGCCTTGGTCCTGTCTCCTGGGGACCAACCTGAGTTTCTGCCACACGTGAAAACAAAAGGAAGGGCAGTCTCAGTACACGCCCACGACTGCTGGAGAACGAGAGCTTTCCTCTTTGTTGCTCTAGTGTGAGGGTTTGTTTTAGGTTTTGTTGTCAGGGTCCTTCATCTTCGTACATGAAATGGTACAATGACGTTACCCATCGTAGAGCTGTTATAAGGAAATACGGAATTAATCTGTAGAGTTCGTTCATTCTTGCCGCCTTCCTTCCTCCCTTCCTCCCTTCCTCCGTCCTTATATATGCATCTATGTCAGCAACACCTGTCCTTAGAATTAACACTATTTGTAAATCGTCGTAATGCAAGAGAGCACGGTCATATAGATTTAAATAGGACACATCTAGCAATATTAATGAGCCACATTATACAAGTGAGGTCACACAGTTCATATCTGATTACTCCCACGAATAGAAAGGCAGCAGCCGATGTAAAGGTGCAGCTAAACCAAGGGCCGATTCTTAACCACCAAAACCTGTTTCTGTGCTTTCATTTCATACTTGTGTCTAAGTATTTAGGTGAGAATTGATGTAAATTCACATGAGATAAAGAAATGTGCTCTCCAGATAATCACAATGCAAGAGACCACAACAATTTTGGAATATTTGTGTGTAAATGTTGCTCACTTTGAAAGAATTTAAGAAAATGTAAGTATTAAATTCGTGATTTATCCAAAGCTTAGAGGCATTAACATTTCAAGCACTCTTTGAATGTTTGGAGACATTTAATTTCTTATTTAAAAAGTATCCCTATGGGGGCACCTGGCCGACTCAGTCACTAGAGCTTGCAACTTTGGATCTCAGGGTTGTGAATTTGAGCCCCATGTTGGGTGTAGAGGTTACTGACAAATAAAATCTTGAAAAAATAAGGTAAAATAATATAAAATCATCCCTGTAATGTGGAATTAGTTAGACTACAGGGATCTTGATGCCTAATATTGAGAGAAATGCTCATTGTTTGATAAATTCATAATTTAGTGAATTGGAAATGAATAGCAGCAACAAATCTTCCTCTGTACACAAAATAGCTCCAATACATATACCTGACTCCCATTCTACCCTGAACAAGATGGCACGGGAGATGGGGGGTTATGGGGGGTGTCGTCTGTGGCAGGTGCTTGGACCCTAACCACTTGGTTGGACATCTGTGAGCTCCTGTTCCCCTATCAGTAAAAGCAAAACAGATAGTAGTAAACACTCGCCTTGGGCTGAATTGTGTAGAGCACTGATTCTTTCCTTGGCTGGGTCGAGCCTACTGATGAGCTCATTGAAGGCACTCTTTGTTTCTATTACAGTGTTTTTTATCTCTAGCCCTAACTTTTGATCTTTTCTTAAGAGTTTCCATCTCTTTGCTCACAGTATCCGTCTATTCCTGTATTTTGTCAATTTTTTCATCTAGAGCCCTTAACATCTTAATCATTGCTATTTTACGCCCGTCTGATAATTCCAACATCTGTTCACATCTGAGTGTCATTCTGATGACTGCTTTGTGTGTCTTCGGGCTGCCTTTTTTCTTGCCTTTTGACCTGCCTTGTCATTTGTTGTTGAACACCAGACACATGTTTGTTAAGAGGAACTAAGGCGACAGGAGGTTTGTATGAGGATTTATGGTAATATGGATAGGAGGAGGGCTGTGTTTAATGTTTGCTGTAGCAGGGGGTGCTGGAGGCTTCAGATTCCTCTAGTGCCCTAGTTGTTGTCTCTTCTCTAGACTTTGTGCTCTGGTAAGTATTCTTCTTTGGAGAGAGTCTTGCATCTGTTTTAGTTATAGTGCACTGTTGTTACACTGGAACTCCACTGATGTGGTGTATGGGTGACGGGAGAGGAGCATACTAAATCTTCCAATGAATACTCGGTCTTTAGTGGGAGTGGGCCTCAGGAGTATATCTCCACTCCTATAGTTTTCTTCCCTTCTTTCTTTCTTCTTTTCTTTCTTTCTTTCTTTCTTCTTTTTCTTGACCCCAACTGCCTTCCCTGGCATTTCTCAATGTATTTCCTTGGAGCCCTGGCCCCTGTTGACTATGACCTCTCTCACTTAGGTGAAAGAAGAAGGCTAGTGGGACCTGGAATGGGAGCACTGTCTTTCCCAAATGGAATGGCTCCATAGTCTTTATTCCTGTAGTGTATGGAAGTATAACAAGGGTTATCTCTCTGTTCATATGACACCTCCTCTTCCTCTGCTCCATGCTAACAACTTAAAAACAGGAAATTCCAGTTCACTGAGTGCATATTGGACATACCCAATATAGAGTCCATGGGGTCACTGTCAAGTGGCCAGGAATTAGGTTCACTGCAGGCCTGGACAGCCCAGACTTGGGGCCCCTCAACAGGTGCGACTACAAAGTGATATGGTAATTCTCTTGCTCACTTATATGTTTGGGGGATTTGGTACAGCCTTAACCTCTGGTCACAGGGGAGCACCATGTTGGGTGGTAGGTCTTCGTGCTAGTTATACCTGGACCCTAACCCCTTGGAATGCACAAGTGGCTGTCATCCAATAGCATGTTAATAAGACATTTCAAAGATGCTTGACCAAGTCAGGACACACTAAGGGGAGACTGGTGTTGGAAGACCTGAGATAAAGAGATCAGGGAGTGAGGGGAAAGGGTGAGATATGAGCCTCAGAAGGTGGGCACAGCACGGGGCTGGAATCAGGAGAGAAAAGGAGAGTGGGAAGACAATCTGGAGTGTCCAGTGTATAAAAAGACACAACAAGCCCTAATCGGGTAACTTGCCCCCATCAAGACAGCACACATAGACACAATTGAACCAAAGTGTCTAAGTAATAGGATATGTATAACAGAATATGTATGGGCCACCTGGGTGGCTCAGCCCAGTAAGTGTCTGACTGTTAATTTTGGCTCAGGTCATGATCTCGCTATGGATGTGCAGATTTACAGGTTCATCAGCACCTTATACAAAAATCTGCTCCCCCAAGCCCAGACAGCTTGGGGCATTCACTCTTTTTGCTATTATATTTGCAAGGTTTAAAACATAATTATCTACTTTTCTTATTCCCGCCCCAGACTAGAAACACAATGAATTAATATTTATTTGATAGATCACACACATATTTTTTTTCTTTTTCTTTTGTTTTTTAAAGTAAACTCTGCACCCAATGTGGGACTCAAACTCAAGACCCCGAGATCAAGAGTTGCTAGCTCCACTGACTGTACTAGCCAGGTGCCCAGATCATACACATATTTTTTTCTCCCCCACCCTAATCACACACATATTTTATTCTTACTTTATTCAGTTGATGTTTCTGGGTTTTTTTGTTCCACACCACTCTAATTAGCATGGCTTAGTAATAAGTTTTAACACCTGATAAGGAATTTTCTCCTTACTTAAAAAAATATTTTTTAAATTTTTTGAAGTTTATTTATTTATTTGGAGAGCAATAAAAAGTGTGAATGGGGGAGGGGCAGAGAGAGAGAGGGAGACAGAGAATCCTAAGCAGGGTCTGTCCTGCCACCACAGAGCTTGTTGCGGGGTTCGATCCTATGAACTGTGAGATCATGACCTGAGCTGAAACCCAGAGTGGGTTAACCAACTGAGCCACCCAGGCGCCCCTAAAGTTTTTTCTAATTAAAATTTATTTATTTATTTTGAGAGAGAGACAGAGAGAGAGAGGGCCTGAGCGAGGGAGTGGCAGAGAGAGAATCCCCAGCACGCTCCACACTGTCAACACGGAGCTGATGTGTGGCTCGATCACATGAGCCATGGGATTATGACCCAAGCTGAAAACAAGAGTAGGATGCTCAACAGAATGAGCCACCCAGGTGCTCCTCTCCTTACCTTTTTTTAAAGTTTATTTTTTTTATTTTGAGAAAGACAGAGAGAGTGAGCAGGGAGGGGCAGAGAGAGAGGGTGGAGAGAATCCCAAGCACGCTCCGTGCTCAGAGGGAGGAGCCTGATTAGGGTTCAGTCTCATGAGCCATGAGATCATGACCTGAACCAAAATCAGAGTTGGACTCATAACCAACTGAGACACCCAGGTGCCCCATCCTTACTTTTATTTCAAAATATGCTTAGGTAGTTTTCTTAGTCTGTTTGGGCTGGTGTAACAGAATGCCACCAACTCAATGGCTTATAAACAACAGAAATTTATTTCTAACAGTTCTTGAGGCTGCAAGGTCCAAGATCAAGGCACTATCATATTCATTGTCTGGTGAGAGCCTGCTTCCTGGCTCACAGAGGGCCATCTTTCCACTGGCACAAGAGGAAAAGGAACTTTCTCGGGTCTCTTTTATGAGAGCACAATTTTACTCATGGGAGCTCTGCCCTCATAACCTAATCACCCCCCAAAGGCCCATCACCAAATACCGCCACATTGGGGATTAGCCTTCAATATGAATTTGGTGGAGACACAAACATTCAGACTAGAGTAGCACTGGTCACGTGTCAGAACTCTTCCCCAGTTCTTCCTTCCATCCCCCAACAAAAACCCCACTGCTTAAGTGAAAGGTAGTAGAGGCACCATGCTTTTGTTCTGTTCTTATAGGGTGGCTGCTGTGGCAGGGATCCCTGTACTGGGTGGTAGACGCCCTTGTAGTTGGGCCATGAATCCCAGGAACTACAGATCCTGGCCTAGGGAATAAATCATGCCTGGCACATAAGCATGTGAGCTTTCCAAATACAGTCAGAGGCTATAGTGATGACTTAGGTGGTGAAGTTTCTTAAAGACTACCAAGTCCACAGGGTCTTCTTGTCCCATCTTTCCCTTACTATTCACTCCACCCCCTTCCCTCTTTGGGCTCCACTTCCACCCCCTTCCCTCTTTGGGCCTCTGCTTTCAGGTTTAATGATTCAAGATGAGATTTTCTCTTTCAGTAAATGAGCCGTGGTGATAAACAGTATTGATAACTAGAGGCATCTCATGTTTGTCTCCCTCCTTCTTCTTTGGCTCTTTTCTCTAGACTGCTTGTCCCTGGGGAAGGGTTTCTGAGGAGATGTGGACATGGTTGCCGGCTGCCCTGGAGTGAGACCTCACTGAGTTTGGGTCTCCTGTGTTTCCTGACATGCCACCCATCCAAGGAAGGCCAGGCAGAGCCACATGGTTTGGAGTTGTGGCCAGGTCTCTGCTGTGAGAGGTTGGGTGACAGGAGGCCCACAGGGAGAAACTTCTGAGAATGGTGTGGTGCAGGGGAAAACCTTTGGAAAGGGTAGGGTGGGAAGTTCTTCTGGGAATGGTGAGGTGGGTGGGACTTCTGGGAAGGGTAGGCTAGGCAGAACATTCTGGGAAGGGCATAGGGTGGGGGGATCTTTGGGGAAGAATGTGGGGACTATTCATGGCTTGAGAGGCCAGATCTGAGGGGACAGCAGATGTGGTAGGAGAGGAGGTCTCCAGGGTGTGTTTAGTGCTGGGGAGTAGGAAAGGCAGACATGGTCCAGACAGCCCATTGCAGAGTCAGCACAGGATGGGTGGGGCCTTCACAGAATGGGAAGTGGGGTGGAGCACATACTCGTGGGCAGACACTTGTTCAGATACCCTTAGTATTTCTGAGACCATGGGAAAACACAAGTCTCCTGTAAAAGTGAACTGCCTCGTTGAGTACCCATGGCTCATTAGGAGACAGGTCCACCCATAGGCATCTGCCATTGTGGGAAGAGACTGTGGCCTGTGCAGACCCCAGAAAAGCCTTTGATTCTCCAAAAGATGGTGCTCACTTGAGGGGTGTTGGAGTTGGTGATGGGCACGGGTGGGTGAGACTTCCCAGGTGTGGTTTAGGTGGTAAAACAGGATTATGTGGATGAACATCTGTTAATTTAGAAGTTCTATATTTTAAAGTGACTGGAAGAGTGTTTATTTGTTTATTGTATGATGTGAGTTTGCTTTATAATTAATGTATGGATCTTTTGAAAGAAAAGTATGTCACAAACAAAGCTGCTGCTCCAAGGAGAAGGGGATGGGTCCACCGGTATAGGGCATAGTGTGTATCTAGCCCACTGCCCTCACACAGAAGACCTGGCCTTTCTTGGGCTGTGTCTCCTCATCTGTCAAGGGGATAGTTGTGCTTCTGGTATAGGGAAGGGTGGGGGGGTGTTGAGTATAGTGCTCAGAGCAGGCCTAGCATGTAGATAGTACTGGAGTGCCATCTGCCCTGGTGTAGCATCTGTCAGTCCTTCATTCCTTGTTTTTGCTGAATGCTATTCGCTATTCCACTGTATGTTTATCCCCCAATTTATTCATCCATTTCTCTGTTGATGGACATTTGGGTTGTTTCCACCTTTGGCTATTTTGAGTATGAACTTTTTTTTTGTTTTGTTTTTTTGGGGTTTTTTTTTTGGATGAACATTCTTTTAATACATTTAAATTTTTTTACTTTTATTTTTTGAGAGAAAGAGTGAATGTGAACACGGAGTTGGAGCAGAGGGAGAGAGAGAATCTTAAACAGGCTCCATGCCCAGTACAGAGCCCAATGTGGGGCTCAACCGACTAAGCCACCCAGGTGCTCCAAGTATGAATAATCTTGTACATGTACTCGTTTTGAGTACCTGTTTTCAATTCCTTGTTGTATATATCTGGAGTACTGACTAAAGCTTTAGCAGGACCCCTTTAGCTGTTGTGGGGCAAAAAGAACATGGAGGAGAGGATGTGGTGAGAGAGAAGCCAATTCAGTTAAGGGACTAGTGCCATGATATGGGAAACAAGGATGGCAACAGTGGGAGAGTGAAGGGTGATCAGATCGTGGACCCCAGATGAAGATTATGGGGGCCCCCTTTGTTTCAGCTCTGAGCAACTACAGGGAGAGAGAGTTACCACTGAGATAGGAAGTGGCTGGAGGGGTAGGTAGCATTGAGCCAATAAAGTCTAGGCTGTCTAGGGACTTCTGGGTGGGACTGGAGGGGCAGTTGGCCTGGGGAATCAGGAGCTGAACATAATGTGACTGTGGTATAAGGGCTGGCAAAAGTGGAGGGGAGGGAAGAGCATGTCCCCAAGGCAGGGATAGACCAAAGGTGCAAGGGATGAAGAGCAGTCTTGTGGGTGGGATGGAATTCCCTGGGAATGTGTGTCCACTCTTCCAGTGCCTCTCTTTTGGGCTGGGGTCCCTCTCATCTCTGGGCACTATGGAATCCTGCCTGTTCTGCCGCCTCCCCTGAATCTGCTCAAAGCAAGGATGGAGAGGAGATGACCTAGGTCTGGCTGGGCAGATGTGTCCCAGTCCCAGGGACCTGTGACTTTTGAGGACATGGTCATGGCCTTCACCAAGGAGTGGGGGGACCTGGGGGTTGCGCAGAGGACCCTGTACTGGGAGGTGAAGCTGGAGAGGCTTTAGCACTCTGCACTGCTGGGTGAGGCCAAGCCCTGTCCCTCCCTTCCATTCATGCATGAGATTCAACAGTGTTGCATGTAGCAATCACTTGTTTTTGGTCATTGCTGTCTGCATAGTATTTCACTGCATGGATATCCAGTGTAATTATCCACACTGCTATTGGTGGGTATATCAGTGAGTGTCCATTCAGGAGGCAGAGGAAATTTTCAAACAGTAATTTGAACAGGGTAAATTTGATATAAAAAGTTATTAATTAGGGGCATCTGGGTGGCTCAGTCAGTTAAGCATCTGACTCTTGATTTCGGCTCAGGTCATGATCTCCTCGTTTGTGGGTTCAAGCCCCATGTTGGGCTATGCGCTGGCAACGCAGAGCCTACTTGGGATTCTCTCTCCCTCTGTCTCTGCCCCTTTCCCCACCAAAATAAATCAGTAAACTTAAAAAAGTTATTAACTCTAACAGGGATAACTCTAAAAATTCTAGGGTTGAGAGAGTGCCAAAGGTAAGAATAAACTTTCAAGGTGGGAGCTCTGTCCTCAAGGTTGGGGGTTGGGGTTCAGACTTTGTTGGGGAAGGTGTGTTTGGAGCGCACTGGGTGGCAGAGAAATTCTCCGGGTTGCCCAAACCAAGCAGGAATCACCACCTTGGTGTGGCAGTAGGCCAAGGCTACAAGCAGGCATGCAGAGGGAATTAAGATGCCACTACAGGTATGAGGCCTACAGCATGATGTTATCTGTTGGGAGAGGCATTGGGAATGTCCTGCTAGCAGGGCACCTTGGGGTGCATGGTATCCACATCAGGAGGGCCGTGGTGAGGTGGTTACTAGGTCAGGACAAGGCTTGGAGCTTGCCCAAAGAATGCCTACTTTGGGCAGTCTTCCACATGTACCATGGCTGTTGTGCAGTTGCAGGAAGAGAAACAGACACTCTTGTGGTTCTCCTCCAGTGCCCTCTGCTGACAAAGCTTAACAATGTGCTTTCTGCAAAGGAGAAATGCCTACAGGGTTCAGCCCACTACTGCAGAGCAGGTAAGAACATGGAGCTGAGAGGCAATAAATTGATAACTGCAGTGGGCTTGGGGCTGTTTTCTGATCTCTTACTTTTATAAATAGTTGCTCTAAATGTTTTTGTACACGTGTTTTGGTGCTCATAAGCATTCATTTCTGTTGGGTGCATACCCAGGAGTGGAATTGCTGAGTCAGAGTACACATGTATTTAGTTGTAGTAAATACGGCCAAAGTTTTCCAAAATCATTATGTGCTTCATTTCTTAGTCTTAAAAATTTTATTGAAAAACACTATCACCATTTCACTCCATGCTCCATTCATCACTGGATACAGGCCCGTTTTCTACCTTTGGCTATGAACAGTACTAAACCCATTAATTATACATTATTGTATTAGTTTTCTATGCTGTTTAACAAATTGCCACAAACTTGGTGGCTTAAAACAACATCCATTCATTAGCTCACAGTTCTATAAGTCAGAAGTCTGGGAGATAGTGGCTGCGTTCTCTGCTCAGAGTATCACAAAGCTGAAATCAAGATGTTGCCTGGGCTAGGCTTTTACCTGGAGGACCTGGGAATTATCTGCTTCCAAACTCATTCAGGTTGTTGGCAGACTGCAGTTCCTTGTGGTTGTAGGACTGAGGTCTCTGTTTCTTTGCTGGCTGTTTAGCCAGGGGTTGTTCTTACCTTCTAGAGGCCACAATGTTGTTCCCCTATCTTCAAAGCCAGCAATGCATATCAAATTCTTCTCATGCTTCAACTCTTTTGGACTCTTTTCTGCCACCAGCCAGAGAAAACTCCATGCTTTAAAAGGGTTCATGCGATTAGGCCACACCTACTGGAATCATTTCCGTATTTTAAGGTCAACTTAACCCAATGACAAGAGTGATAGCTCATCATATTTACAGGTTCCAGTTCTGAGCTTCCTCACCAATATTTGTTATTGTCAGGGTTCTTATTTGCTATTTTGAAGACTGAGAAACCCATCATATTATTTAAGATTTGTATCTTAATTATTCACAGTGGCCATGCTGCGAATACCAAGCATAATGCCAGGAGCAGGTTATTAAACACAGCAGGCCAGGCCCTGCCTTTTCAGCACTGGTATTTCTCTGATTACTTCTGAGCATGTATGTCTTTTCTGGTTTGTTGGTCCAATCAAGTTTTTTCTGATGTGAATTACTGATTCACAGCTTTTATCCACATTTCTAATAGGTTTTTAGTCATTTTCTTATTGATTTAGAGTTAAAAAATATTTTTTGTTGGAGAACTTCTTGGTGTTGTGGGGGGAGGAGAGGACTTGGAATTGGGGCAAGGAATCCAGTGTTGTTTCAAGGGAAAAACAAAATGAAACAAAAATCCCATGTTTCCTAAAACTCAACAATCCCACTTTGAGAGATTTACTCTAAGGAAATAACCAGAATTGGGGCGCCTGGCTGTCTCAGTTGCTAGAGTGCACAACTCTTAATCTCAGGGTCATTAGTTCAAGCTCCACATTGGGCATACTTAAAAAAAAACAAAAAACAAAGAGAAAACAACAACAACAAACAAACAAACAAAAGAAAATAACCAGAGTTGCATCCAAAGTGTATGCTCAGGAGTGTGCATCACAGTATTGGACACCATGAGGCAGAAAATGAAATATCTGGGCTTGGTAGAAATGATAGTGCTGGACAGACGGGGAATTTTCACCCACGCATTAAAAAACATGTTTTTAATGACAGGGAAATGAGGGAGTTAGAAAAGCATGACATACACAGTATCTCCACAAGAAGCTTTATCAAACACCCTTGGAGTGCCCAGGTGACTCAGTCACTTGAGCATCAGACTCTTGATTTTGGCTCAGGTCATGATTTCACAGTTCCTGAGTTCGAGCCCCAAATCAGGCTCTGTGTGGACAGTGCAGAGCCTGCTTGGGATCTGCTCTCTCCCTCTCTCTGCTCCTCCCCTGCTCACTTGCTCTCTCTCAATATAAATAAACATTAACAAAAACACTCCTGCAAACACCTGGAATAAGCACTGCTATCAGACAGTGGAATTAGGGGTCATTTTCATCATCTTTGCCCTCTTATAGATTTCAAATTTTTCTAAGTGAACACCAACTACTTTAAAATCACATGGCCTATGGGACATCTGTTTGTGGACCCTTTTCTCAGAGACCACCCTCCTTGTCCATCCATACTTGCAAAGGAGGTCCCCGTAGTGTCCACTCAAGCTGGGACTCAAGGGCTCAAAGGACAAGGACAAGGAGGCCAGGGAGTGATGTGGGTGGCTCAGGAACAAGGTGGGGCAGGATACCAGGACTGCTGGCCCTTCTGGTGAGTACGGCCTGCTCTGTGGCTCCAGCTGCCAGGCAGGGGAAGTGCCATTGCTGATATTATGGCCAGCAAGAAAGCAGAGATCAGGATTCTTATGCAGAAACTTCCCATTATAAAAATGCAATTTGTTACAAATCTAAAATGTAGAGGGCCATGAGTTTTCCATCTGTCTGCAAACGAAGCAAGGCATGCTTTCCTGAGCTTTCTGGACTGTCTACGCCAAGACATCAGGCCCAGCAGCTTCAGAAGGGGTAGAAAGGGCAGTTTTTGATCAGCCACCTGGGGCCAACAAGGTCCCAGGGGTAAGGAGAGTCCTTAACCTGTCCATCTGCATCAGGTCACAGCTGGGGACCTCGGAGCTTGGAAGTCACTCAGCTTAGGCAGTTTATTGCAGCCCAGGCCTCGCTAGGCTATTGAGGGAGCAGTGGCTTCTTTTACTTACACCCAGGTGGCTGTTTTGGGGAGACTGAACTGGGGTCAGGGGACTCTCCTGGGAACTCTGATTCACGAATGTCCTCTATTGCCTCCACATGTCTCACACAGAGACCAAGCAGCCCAAGGAAGGCTGGAACCAGATTGCCAGGAACTGTGTCCAGGACCTGGAGACTGCAAGGCTCCCAAGACGAGGCTGCCTTCTGGAGCCACTCATGGGGCCTCCGGCCGGTGGCTCTTCCTGTGGATGACCAGCTGGGACTTCCAGTCGAAGCTGCGGCCACAGTCGCCACAGAAGTGGCGCCGCTGGCCTGCGTGGCTCTTGCGGTGGATGACCAATTGAGACTTCCAGCTGAAGCTGCGCCCACATTCCTCACACGCATAGCTCCGGGGGCCTGGGAGTGCACGCCGGGGGTGGCGTGGTGTGCCCGGCTCCCGGGAACCTGGTGGCAGCTTCTGAGCATCCCCAACAGCCAGCACCGGGGCCCGCGTGGCCTGCCCATCCGCATGCGTCCGGTGGTGGATGACAAACACCGATTTCCAATCAAAGCCTCGGCCGCACAGCTCACAGGTGTAAGGCTTCCTCCGCGGCGTGCCGGCCTCCAGCCCTGCTCCCGGTGTAGCCCTGGTGGAGACGGAGGCCCCAGATGGGCCCTCCCAGGTGACAGGCCTGGGGCCCTGGGGTGGCTGGGCCTCTGGGCAGCGGGGTGGACCCTCACAGTGACTCTCACTCTCATCTCCTGGGGAAGGAGAGTTGGCAGTCCCAGGTAGCCCAGCATCCTTGACATTCCCACCCCCTCCCACCAGGTGTGTGGGGGCAGACAAGCTCCCACTCCACCAGGCCACAGGTGGTTCAGATCGCATGGAGAAGCACTCACCCGGGTGGAGGCTTCTTTGACCCTCTGTCCCCGAGCGCAGTACCCCTGGCTCCGACTCAACCCGTGCCTCTGGCAAGGGGGCCGGTAACCCTGCTGGGGTGAGGGACAGTCAGGTAGCAGTCCTGGCATGGGGGCCGGTGAGGGGTTCTCATACATTAGGGGCAGGGGTGGGGATCCTGGCAAATGACAGGGTGCCCCTAGGTAAGGAGGGCAAACATGAGTAAAAGCTGGGAAGCGTGCACAGGAAAGGGTCGGGCAGGGAGCCCTATAGCCAAGGTGGTACACAGGCACCAAAGGAAAGGCTGTGGCTGGTCCTCACCCAGGGAGACCACCGTGCCATACTTCTCCAGCATCGCGTCCCAGTACAGTTCCTTCTGTGACCGGTCCAGTAGCCCCCACTCCTCCTGCCAGAATGCAGCCCATCACCCTTGGTGCCTGTCCACCCCCCATCCTCTTCCCTGCTCTGCAGTGCCCTACCCTACCCATGTTCCCTGGCCACAACCTTACTAGTTACCTGGGGAAGCGGCCAGGTTACCTAAGGCTCTTTTGCTTCTTAAGGACGAAGCTGAGAAAGGTGTATGAAGGTTGGGAAATAAGGCAGAGAGAGTTGTCCTTCCGCTCACTGGGGGGTGGGGTGGGGATGCTACTAGCACCTGTCCCCCTCAGAAGCCCCACGCCATATTCTAGTCAGACACTTTGAAGCTGAGGACCCCTGGATGGGTTTTGGAGGAAGCCTAGGTGGGGACAGATGTGGCTGGCCTCACCCTCTTGCCTTGAACAGTGTGTGATGCACTGAGACCAAAAGGCCTGGGGACCCAAGAGGACCCAGCCACATCTCACCAAGCCTCTGGTTACAAAAGTAACAGAGATCCTCCCTGGGGGAGCTGCTGAGGGCTGTCAGCATTCCTAGATGTGGCGACCTGGCTGTGGAGAGGTCGAGGGCAGGAGGACTCACATTAGGAGGTGCAGCCAAGCATCTCAGGCTCAGATGACGTATGTGGGACAGGTGGTGGGCTGGCTCCTGCCTGTTGCCAGAGGGTGAACTCTGGTAGTTGAAGCTGGACCCTTGTGGGCTTTACCAGGTGATGCACTCTCTGTTCCCAGGTCTGCTCTCCTTGCCTCCCCAAATCCCATCATCTGGGGCTTTGCCAGGGTGGGAAACAAGCCTGACAGACAAGCCACTGCAGCTCCAGGGACAAGAAGGTGGCAGCCACTGCTGGAATGCTACCGGAAGTCAAGAGGCTTTGGAGGGAGTGGCCTTCCCACCCAGTTGTTTCCCACTGTCCATCAGGCTGTGGAGGGCCTGGAGGGACTTTTTAGCCTTGAAGCACATCTCAACTAGCTCTTCCCTTGGGGACGGTCCCCAATGGAATGGCTTAGAAGCAAAGTTGCTAGGAAAGGACAGGACCCCTGCTGTCCACACTCAGGAACCAAGCATTCCAGGTAGCAGGGGCCTCCGTGGAGTTTCTGTGCCCAGCTGGCCACAGCCCAGGGCTGGTTGGCCTTTTAGAAAAGCCCCAGGAAAGAAGTGGCTGCAGGTTATTTCCTAGGTATCTCCATTCTGATCTCAGGTGTGCAGGGGAGGCCAGACTGCTGTGTGAAGCTCAGGCTTTCCTGCCAGGGTTCGTCATCTTGACCCCTCACCACCTGCATATGAGGGTTCAAATCTCCAGGGGCCAGCTTAAGACTGCTGGAAACATCAAAATCACCATTTCCCTGTAAGTGAGGAAGCCAACCCCTAGGAATTTCAGTCACTCTAAACCAGATTCCATGGCCCGAAGTTCAAATCCTTTCCAATTTTAGAGACCACCAGCCTGTCCCTGTCTCCCAGGACACACAGGAGGGACCCTGACAGCAACTCCACTTCTGGGCAGCAAAGAGCACAAAAGCTGCTGGCCAAGAAGCCTGAGAAACTGACAGAATAGAGTGTCCACCAAGGACATGCTCCTCCCACTGGGGGCCTGTACCTCCCACCTGGGGCTGCTCACCTGAATCCTGGGTGGGTGGAAGGAGGTGGCGGCTGGTTCCCGGTGTCCTGGGTACCCCTCGCGGGACTGGGATGGATGTGGGGGGCTGGAAGGTGCTAGGAAATGAGGCAGGCGAGGATCAGGTGGGCCAGGGCAGGTGAGCTGGTGTTGGTGCTGCAGCTTTGGCCTTCCTCTGCCAGCAGGCAGGAGGCTACTCTGTGTGTCAGTGCCAGCCAGTCCTTTCCTCCTGCTTCCTGGGAACCCATCTCTGCAGTCTGCAGTCCCTCCTGAGTCCCATCGAGGACATTCACATTCCCCCTAGGAAACCCCCAGCCCCAGCACAACCCCTCCTAGAATCCCCTACCCTAGCTAGCGATGTCCACATATCGTCCAGGAATCCCCTGGACCTAATGTGGCTCCCACTCTCACCCATCTCCTGCCCATCAGCATCAGGCTCCTCCTTCACACTGCAGCTGAGCTGGGGAGACCCCTCCATCTGGGTGTCCTGTGGCTCCTCCCCAGAGGTTGCCCTGAGAAGTTCCACTGTCCCTGAAGGCTGGGGTCTCCCCAAGGACTCCTCTATCTTCTGTGCCGCTGGGAGCACCACTTGCTTCAAGACATGGGCTGTGATCTGAGGGGGAGAGGCAAGTCACAGAGGCTCTAGTCTTGCTCTGTCCCTCCAAGAAGTCAATGCTGGCCACACTCACCCAGCCCAGCAGCTGCCCAGGGTTATGCTGTAGGCCCTCGACCAGGGCTACAGCCTCCTCAGGGCTGCCTGGCCGCTGGCCCCGCACCCAGGCCTGGATCTCAGGGGGCAGCGTGCCCAGGAACTGCTCCAGCACCAGCAGCTCCAGCATCTGCTCCTTGGAGCATGCCTCCGGCCGCAGCCACTGGCGGCACAGTTCTCGCAGCCGCGCCAGGGCCTCACGGGGACCTGCCACCTCCTGGTAGCAGAATCCCCGGAAACGCAGGCGTGCTGCCTCGGGCTCCTCCAGAGTGGCCACAGGGTCCACAGAGGGCAGGCGTGGGGGGCCCAGTGGGGATGGCATTGTTGTACTGGGTGTCTTCTTGTAGCCAACAAAAGAGACCTGCAGGAAAGGAGGGGTCAGGGTGGGGGCCAAGAGGCCATGGCTAGGGTAAGGCAGACAGGCCCAGCCCAGGGGGCTGGTTCAGAGAGGACTCTTGCCACAGGGAAGCATGAGGCTAGGAAAACTTCATGGAGGGAAGAGTCACGGGAGCTGGCTGCTGAAAGGAACTGAATGCAGAAGAAAGCCTTGTGGATGAATGCTTGGAGGCAAGTTGTCCAATGGCATTTCCAGGAAACTGCAGGAGATGATGGTTAAGAGGTAGATAAATGAATGATCATCACAGGCTTCCAGGGTCTGACTCAGGAGCCAGGGAAATTGAGCAGCACAGGAGGAAGGGGAGTGGTCAGTCAGGCAGGAGGCCAAGGGACAAGCAGCCAGGGAGGGTCCTGGTAGGGCCTTAATCCCTGATGAGCAGGAGAAATGAAGGTGGGAAGAGCCATGCTAGGTTATGGTGGAATGTATGTCCCCACGATCTCCAGGACATCAGGACATGTTGACTTAAGTGGCACGTCTGCGCCATGGATCGAGGCGGGGGGTGGACTCAGACACCGTGCTCGCTAACCACAGAGAAATGTGAATGACTCACGCCGCCTGCACTAAGCACGTGAAAAGCAAAACAAAACAAAACCACGAGTTGCAGTTGCGTGGAGTCGTGAGCGGACACCGTGTCCCGGCCCTCAAGAGGTTCTAAATGAAACACGCCCACCTGGGCGGCCTGTCAGACCAGCTACACCAAGGCCTGACCCCCCGGAATCTATCTTCCAAAAAGGATAGGAGAGAAGACGTTCTGCCCAAGGACGGGGAACCTGTTGTGGGCGGAAAGGCCTAGGCCTAGGCTCGGAGGTGGGGCGCGACGGGCAGGTCGGGAGGTAGGCGGGCACTCTGGAGTGCAGACAGCATCTAGCGGCCGGGTCCCCAGGGGTGGAAAAAGCCGCGCCCAATCCTGCCAGGCCCGCGCTCACCTCAACCGTTGTGTCCTGGCCGGGAGGCCACTTCCGGTAAGAGCCCACGCCACTCCCGCCCCGCCGCGCGTTGCCATGGCGACTCCGCCCTGGCCAATCACATGCCTGCTCGGCAAGTACTGCCCCCCCCCCCGCCCCCTTCGGACTACGTTTCCCGTGAGACCCAGCAAGCAAGGACGGGCGCGGCCTCCGCCAGCGGATGCTCATTTCCAAAGGCCTCTCAGAACTGAGAGCTGTTCCTCTTAGAGGAATCTGAAGAATCGCAGAGTTTGGGGGCTCCCTCCCGTCACTAGCTACCACTCTTCCTTTGCATCCGAGCCCTAGACTCACCAACAGCCGTGATGGAGGGTACGTTAGGATCCTGCGCATGTGCACAGCGGACCCGGCTCCTATTGGCAAGTGAGGTGGGGGGGAGGAGCGTGACCTTATGGCCATTCAGAGCTAGCACCCCACCTCCGCCCCTCCCCAGCCCCCTCTTGTGGCTTAGTTCTTGTCGCAGAGCAATCCTCTTGGTAACCGCTAGAGGACACCAGCCCGCCTCCATCTGTTTCCAAGGCAACAGCCAGAGCGTCACCCTGTCCTCCTGGGAGGCCGGAAGTGATGGCCTGGGTAGTATGGTTTGGCAGAGACTCGCCTCCCGGCGGTCCCTGAAGGAAGCCGACTCCGACCCATTAAGACAGCCTGATCTGTCGACCTCTGCCAACTCTCGAGCATGACTCCAGTGAGTCCCCTGATGGGGTCCTCCATTCGACCTCTGCTGGGGACATGCGGGAACAAGGAACAGGGAACACTCATTTACACATCAAGAAGCTGTCCCATGATTTATATACCCTCAGAGTCTCAGACGTGTCTTCAGATGCCAGTACTGCAAAGTGAGGGATGATTTCTATCCAGTTCTGGGACGCTAACTTTTTACTTTGGGTACCAAAGCTAGTAAGAATGATCTTTAGTTTAAATCTCAGTAGGCAAAGTTAGTTTGTTAAAATCACTGTGGAAAGGGGTGTTTTGCTTCCAGGAATCAAGTAGTTGAACAGTGACTTATTCAATCCTAATTTGCATATGCGTGTTTTGATTTCTTGTGATACCTAGTAATCCCTGGCTACAAGCACTCAATAAACAGCATTGGTCTTACACACCAATTGGAAGCTCTGACCATGTGCATGGCTGGGACTTGTCAACTCTTCTAAGTAATGTCATCAGACTGGGCTGTTTTGTGGGGACTTAGATTGTTTCTCTGTGTGGATTCCCCAGAAACGACTCTTCCACCAACCACTCTACGGGGAAGAACTGGCGTTCTAACAGCTTCAGTAGTTCTCTTTCTAGTCCTGTTTTAGGACTCCTCTCCCAGGGGGCTGCTGGTTTTCAAGCCTTCTGGAGTTCTGCAGTATAGGCCTTAGGGGACCTCTGTCCATTTCCCCCAGTACCAAATCAATATTTAGCTTTCTCTAAACCAGAGATAGATCCCACATCCACTTCTAGTTTCAGAATGCCATTGCTGTTGACCTCTTCCACCATCCTTATACTTGTGGGTTTATGTTTTTAAACACTCTCATCTCTGTACCTCCAGTGGGTTTCTGAACCAAGTGAAATGTATGTGTTCAATTCATCATCTTGACCCAGAGAGCTCAAGGACACTTTTACACTCAGCCTGTTCAGGATAAAGAGCAGAAGGATTAGCCTGACAGGCCAAGGTCCAACATGACCACAGATGTTTGGGGGAGATAAATGTAAAGGCCAAGACAAGGGGGAAAGCAGGTAATCATGGTTGCTGCTCCTTAAGGACCTGGGTGGTGGGCACTGACCAGACCTCAGTACTAGGAGGGGTGGATTTGAGGAGGGTGGAGGAAGTGAGGGATACCAGGGGCCAAACCACAGGTGAAAAGAATGGTTAAGTGGGGAGGAGACCGGTGAGGAAATGGGATAGGGCATCAGGCCCAGCTCAAGGGGTCAGAACTCCAGGAGCTTCAGTACAAGATGCAGAAAAGGTTGGATAACACTTGCTGAGTACCCACTAGATGTTTGACAGATGCCCTTGCTCCTGAATACCATGGGCTCCTGAGAAGAGCTATCAGAGTGGGGGTTGTCTGCATTGCACATCTGGGCAAACCGAGGCTGTGACCTAGGGACCCTCATGGAAGCCACTCTGGGGGAAAGTAAGATGGGGGTGACGCAAAAGTGTGTACCAAAGCAGAGGAGAAAGAATGAGTCCAGGAGGGGTGGACAGTGGCTCAGGGGCCTGTAGGATACCACGAGGCCTGGCGCAGAGGACCTGGACCCAAGGATCTTTGGGAGTGGGTCCAGCAGGACTCCTCTCCTTGCAAGAAGTGAGATTCCAAAAGCAAAGGACAGGTCTGGCCCTGATGGAAGGGTGAAAGGTCTGTGTTCATTGTACATGGCAGATGGCTGCCAATCTTGGAGGTGGAGGGACTAGAGACCACCAGGCTGGAGTCAATCTTTCTGGCCACCACTGGTGAACCCTGCCTCAGATTCCCCAACCAGATTCACAAAGACTCATATCAGATAGAATTCCTGCTTGGGGCAGCCCCATGCTATCTACCCTCCTGGCTGGTGCACACCCATTCTGCCTGCCAAGGGGCACAGGTATTCCAGCCCCTCAGTGGATCTCAGAGAGGTACATATGTAGCCTTTGGCCTCTCAAAGATGTGGAACAAAGCCAACCCTGCAGCTCAATGACAACACAGAGAAGGCATGACTACAATGTCCTAGGATGAAACAGGCATCAGACTGTTACACCTCACATGTTTGACAAAGAAATTTTTATCAGGAAGCCTCTCTAGACTGTGTTGTTAAAGCTGTCTGAACCATGACCTGGAGGCTGGGAGAAGAGACTGAGGTTGTGGATTTCCACAGTGCTGTGCAGGGATTTACACAATGTACATCCACTCCAACTTATAATTTTTGGTCTTTTCTTTTTTGTTCCCAAGAAAAGAGACCACTAACATCCCTAGGGGTGAGGCCTGAGGTCAAGACAGGGCCTGCTCTGCTGAGGGCCACAGGGAGAAACCTGGGCCCCAGTCCACCACGTGTCCCAGCCACGTGGAGGTGTCCCATGATGGGAGGGCATCACACACACGTGGCCTTAGGTAACAGCAAATCCTCTTTCCAACTGAGGGAAGAGAACAGGTGGGCACCTGCCCACTGACCCTGCAGAAACACGTAGTCCCATCTGGTCTCCTCCAACCTGTTATCGTGGTCACCTGTCACCAGGGCAGTGGGGATATAAACACCCCTGTAATGGTGACTTTGGCAACAACAGGGCATGGCCAGGGCTGAGGCTTGGGTGAAACCTGAACGAACACATTGATGTTTGTCTCCCTCCTCCCACCCCAGGGACCTCCACCTCTACTTCCTCCACGTCCTGTGGGACTGCCATGTGCAGGAAGCCAGGCCTGGCATCGCCCAGCCTTCACACTGGCAGACTAGAGCACGAGTGCCAGAGCATGGGGGCAGAGAGATGAGCTGGGCCTGTGACCTGGATTTAAGTCCTGGGCTCTGCTCTGTGCAGCAGCACACTCCCACTCTCTGCCTCAGTTTCCTCAACTGAGAAGTGGGGATACCAGCCATAGTAGCCATCTCACAGGGCTGGCAGTTGGCACATGTTGGCCCTTATCGAGATCCTGCTTGTCACGGTGCTGCAAATACCCTCTGTAGCCTGACTCTCTCTCCCTCTCTCTTCCTTTCTTTTCCCCAGAGGTGGAAACTGAGGCTCAGAGCCCAAGGCCAACACCAGACCCCAACCTGACTTCCTATCCACTGGGCCTGCTCCCAGAAGCCTCTGATGAACTGAGGTCTTGAGAGAATATCCTGAGGGCCAGCCTGTTGGCCAGTATGTGCGCGGGCGTCAGAAATTTCTAGGACTGCCTCCCCAACATTCCAGCATTCCCCTCCTCACCTGAGTGCTCACAGTCATAACAGGCATGAAGCGGCACTCTGATTGCCCAGTCTCTGCCCACCAAAGTCCCAGCCTCGACGTCCATGCCCCTGATCTTTCTGTAGTCAGATCTCTTAGAGTTGGAGTGAGCTGGTGCTGAAATGGCAAATATCGTCACCATGTGCAGACGGCACCACAGGGCACGCACAGGGCTTCTCCAGAATGCACAGGGCACAAGGGCATTTTCCCACAGCCTGGGGGAGGCTGCAGCTGTGAGCTCAGGCGTCAGCAGGCTTCGAAACTGCCGGTGGGCCCGAGGTGGGAGTGGGCCCGGCTACTCTGCCCAGCGTGCCCTCTGACGGTGCTCCTGAAGAAGGCCTGGCTTGGGGGCACAGGCCCGCCCCACGCCGAGGTCGCCGCACGGGCTTCTCTCCCGTGTGGATCCTCTGGTGGTGGAACAGGGCCGGGCGCTCGCGGAAGGCACGGCCACAGTGTGCGCACACAAAGGGCTTCTCGCCCGTGTGGATGCGTCGGTGGCTGAGCAACACTGCGCCCTTGGCGAAAGCCTTGCCACAGTCCCCGCAGCGGAAGGGCCGCTCCCCAGTGTGCAGCAGCTGGTGCTGCGTGAGGTTAGAGCTGTGGCTGAAGGCGCGGCCACACTGTGTGCAGGCGAAGGGCTTCTCACCCGTGTGCACGCGCTGGTGCTTGAAGAGGGAGGAACCCTGGCTGAAGGCGGCACCACAAAGGGCACAGGTGTAAGGCTTCTCACCCGTGTGCGTGCGCTCGTGCTGGATCAGGTGCGAGTTGCGGCAGAAACGGCGGCCACACTGAGCACATGCGTAGGGCCGCCCGCCTGCGTGGATCTTGCGGTGCTGGCTGAGGTTGGAGCCGTGGCTGAAGGCCTTGCCGCACTCGCTGCAGCGGAAGGACTTCTCAGCGGTGTGTATGCGCTGGTGCCGCACCAGCGAGGAGCTATGCCTGAAGGCCTTGCCACAGGCCGGGCACGCATAGGGTGTCTCACCGCTGTGGATGCGCTGGTGCTGCGTCAGGTGTGATGTCTGGCTGAAGGCCTTGCCACACTGAGAGCATTCGTATGGCCGCTCTCCAGTGTGGGTGCGCAGGTGCTTGAGCAGGTCGGAGCTCTTCAGAAACACTTTGGTGCACGCCCTGCATTCGAAGGGCTTCTCCCCGGAGAGGAAGCTGGGGCCTGTGTGGAGGGCCTTGCCCAGCTGATCCCAGGTAGGGGGTTCTTGGCTAGCAGGGAGTCCATGAGGCTTGAGGCTAGTTCCACCCTTTTCTCTTTCCCCAGAGGTGAGACTAGCCTCAAATTCTGGAATTTTGGGGCAGCCTCTTCCAGAGCCATCCTGCCCAAATGGCTTCTGGCCCCCATATGGCCTCGGCTGCTTGTCTGGCATGGGGCGGTTCATGAGGGCTTTCTCCCGAGGCGGGCTATCCTCAGGAGTCCTCAGTGGAGAGGTTAACCGCAGACTGACATTGGCTTCCCCGCTGCCAGGACCCAGCAGGAGCCTTTCCCAATAGATTACCGACACACCTGTGGACTTTTTCTCCTGAGAGAGGGAGGTGGCCTGCCAACCCACTGAGCTTTTCCCACGTTCGCAGGTGCCTGTGAAGGTAGGTGCTGGAAGGGAGCCATTCTGGAAGGTCACTGGCAAAGCTGCTTCAGGAACAACCTTGTCATATGCCAGATGACAGGGACCTGAAGGCATAGAAATGGTATATCCTGGGTCATCCTGGCCAAGAGGGGGTGATCAGGATGGGCCTAGTGGGTAGGCCTTTGCTGGAGGCTACCGAATCCTATAGGCTTTACTCACAAACCCTATTTCCCCACTGCCTCTTCCCTAGCATGGTGAATTCTATGAGGGCAGGAGCAGGAGAGACCTGCTAGATAGAGGCTGTGCCCCAGTGCCTGGAATGGGGTACCCTGGGAGCTCCCCCTTGAATGGCAAGCCAAGGCCAGAGCCGCCAGGAGAGGCTGAGGGTAGGAAAACAGGAGGGAGTCAGGCCGGAAGCAGGAGATGAAAGTGTCCAGGAAAGCAGGGAAACGGGGGACAGAAGCCTGGCCATTGGTTAGCCCCAAGCTCACACCCTCTGAGCCCCCACTCACCAGGGCTGGGCTTTCTCTGAGCATTCCTGGCTGGTGTCACAACTGTCCCACTGAGAACCCAGGGCTCCTCGCCACGCTCAAGCTGCAGGACCACCCGGGGTCGTGAGGCAGAGAGTCCTGTGAGAAAACACAAGCAAGTGAGGGGCCAGGCCCAGCTCAGGACAACCTACTGCCCAAGAGATGGCAGGGGTGAGGGGCTTTGTGGGACACAGATGGTGTCATCTGATGCCTCACTGCAGGGCAGGACTCACAGGAAAAGTTCAATGGTCCCTGTGAGGAGAACCATGTTGGAAGCACCAGATGAAAGGGGCCGAGCCTAGACACAGGCACCACAGTGGCACAGGGACACTCAGCCAATTGGTGTGAGGCTGCTCACAGGCCAACAGGAGAGAAGGGGTTAGTGCTGGCAATGACTGAGCTTCCCACGGAAAACCCAGGGCCTTACCCAGTGAGGACACAAGCGCGAAGTTCTCTAACATCACATGGCAGTACAAGGCCCTCTGGGCTGCGTCCAGGAGCTCCCACTCCTCCTGGGAGAAGTACACGGCCACATCCTCAAAGGCCATCAGGCCCTACAAGAGTGGGCAGGGGAAGGCAGACACAATCTAAGCTCTGGCTGTGGGACCCAGGACCCGCCTCCCTGTCCCAATGGCTACCCCAACTAGTGTCCCTCAGATGCTTACCTTCCCCCCCGCCCCACCCCAGGGCTCTGCAACTCTGCAGACGAAACTTCCCTCCCCTCCCCTCCACCCTACCTGTCTAGGGCATACAGGTCTTCTCAGACTCCCTACTAGCCACTCTATACAAGGCAGCCAGAGCAAGCCCATGGCCTTCAGATGGCTGCCACTCCAAAGGCAGGCCCAGGTGTCCACTCATGCTCCAGTCTTTGCACAAGTTGACCCTCCCCAGACGTGCCACGCCCTTACCTGTTCTTGTAATTAGCAATTGTACAAGTCCTAACTGTGGACCCACAAGACATGCCCATCCCCGTAAGGATGCCCGCCTCTGCTGACCTGCCTGACATTCCAAGGCTGCTCCTTCAGCCTGAAGGACCGGCTAATCCCCTCCAGTCACTATAGGACTGGCCCCAAGAGTCTGGTCACCACACAGGAAGCCAGTTCCCCTCTCCCTCTATAGCCATGTGCTCCTCGCCCCCCATTTCCTTGGCCAAAACCCTCCCTTCAGCCACTTGCCAGACCTCCCCTGAGAGCCCCAGGGACCACCAGCCTCTTTGCATCTCCCTGGAGCACTACCCATCCCTGGCTGAATCTATGCTATTCCCTCCTCCTAAGTGTGATTCCCAGGCCCTGCCTTGGTTCCGAATACCAGGACTCTGTCCTTGGACACCTACAATGCCAGGTCCACATGATACCTCCACTCTGGGACATCACAGACTCCCTGATTTTACTCTGAAACCTGTTTTCCCTTCAAATTCCTGTTTCTGTCTACAGCAACTCCATTCTTCTGGGTGCTCAGGCTCAAACACTTGGGACTGTGCTCCACTCCGGGCACTCGCTCACACGCCGCACCTGAGACATCAGATCGTTCCAGAATCCAGCCACTTTCCCATCTCCACTGGCCCCGCGTGCAGCGGGTGCCGTCTTCGGCCACCTGGACTGTGGTGCTGCCTGCTCCCTGCACACAGCCACCCGCTCTGCGTCATTTCTCCGCCAAGCAAACGGTGGGTTACTTTAAAGTCTCTAACTTAACGCATATCCAGGCTCTGTTAGAATCATCCCATGGCCCCCGATGCAACTCAAGCCTGCCATTTCTCTCCCGTGCTCACGTCAGGAAGCTCAGCTCCGGAACCACCTAGGCTCAGTCTCCCCTCCCAGCTTTTGCACGTGCGGGACCCTCTGCTTGGAACTTCCTTCTACACCTCACTCCCTTGGCTGCCAGAAGCGGGGATCTCACACGTGCACGCTCCACTGGCCTGAACGCCGGGGCCTAGGACGAACCGAGAGGGGAGACAAAACGTGCAGGTAAAGTCTCTCCCTGCGTCGAGGATCGGGTCCTTCGAGGAGGGATCCGGGCGGATGGGAGCCTTACGCTTCCTCTACTCACCTGGGCCCGGTCTGTCAGCGCCGCGGTCGCCATCAGAACCTGTACTTGGGGACTCGCAGAAAGAGACGGACAACACGGGCTCGCCGGCTCCTGGTCTCAGCCTCCCGGGCCGTCTAAGGCAGGGTCGCTCAGGGCGCCGCCTCCCCCGCCGTCCCGGGGTCGGACAGCACGTGACTCGGGGCGCCGCCCCACAGCCCCGCGGAGCGGCCCAGGCTCCTCACGGAGAAGCCTGGGCTCGGGGCGCGACCGTCGCCCGCAATCAGGGCGTGCGCGAGACGGTCCACCGCTCGGGTCTTCCTCCCAGCCCTCGCCTCGGGTCTCCAAACCTTCTAAGAAACCCGCCTGGGGGCTCGCGGCGCTCCAGTTCACCAATACCGGTGTGGCCCAACGCCCGGTAGCAAAGTGACAGTCCGGGACGCCGGAAGTCCAGCCCCCGAAAGTCCTCATAGGCCCAGTGCACGCTGCGGACGCACGCGCGGCGGCTTCTGGGAAGCGCAGTTCCCGTCCCGCGCGGGCGGAGCCCTGCTTGATATCCGCGGCAACGTCTAGGCATCCCCGCGCGGCGCGCTGGGAAATGGAGTCCCGCAGGCGCTCCCCAGCTTCCGTGGATCCCGGGGAGTGAAGTGTGCGATCGCCCGGCCGGGCGTCCTGCGCTCGGGGTCCTGGGCTCTAGACACTCGCCCACGCGGCGGACTAGACTTAACGCGGGACGGGCAGAAGCGGAAATTGCTGAGGTCCCAGGAGGCGACCCCGGCACCGGGCTTTAAAGACAAAGCGTGAAGGGGGGGAAAAAAAAAAAAAAGACAAAGCCTGATAGGGGTCCCTGGGTGGCTCAGTTGGTTGAGCAGCCGACTTCGGCTCAAGTCATGATACCGGGGTTTGTGAGTTTGGTCCGTCGTCCGGCTCCTTGCTGACAGCTCAGACCCTGGAGTCGGCTTCAGATTCTGAATCTCCCTCTCTCTCTGCCCTCCCGTGCTCGTTCTCTCCCTCTCAAAATATATAAACATATATATTCTCAAAATATATATATCCCTCTCAAAAATAAATAAACATTAAAAAAATTTTTTAAATGAATAAATAAATAAATAAACAAATAAATAAAAGGACATAGCCTGATGAGAGGGGCGAGTTAGGAGGGACGGTGCTTTGGCACAGAGCCTGGCTCTACCTCTGGAGGCCTGTGCCCTGGATTGACCTCTCCGTGTTTTGTAAAGGGGTTAACATCAGATTTGCAAGCCCCTAGGCTAAATTTTTCTGGAGTCTGGATTGTTTTCTGACACTTTGCTAAGCCATCTGTTTTCCCTGCTAAACTGGACCGCGCAAAATGTACTTTCCCAGACTTGCCTGTCTTTGGGTCGTCTAGGTGTGGCTGGCACATCAGGATATTGATGCCTTGGTCCTGTCTCCTGGGGACCAACCTGAGTTTCTGCCACACGTGAAAACAAAAGGAAGGGCAGTCTCAGTACACGCCCACGACTGCTGGAGAACGAGAGCTTTCCTCTTTGTTGCTCTAGTGTGAGGGTTTGTTTTAGGTTTTGTTGTCAGGGTCCTTCATCTTCGTACATGAAATGGTACAATGACGTTACCCATCGTAGAGCTGTTATAAGGAAATACGGAATTAATCTGTAGAGTTCGTTCATTCTTGCCGCCTTCCTTCCTCCCTTCCTCCCTTCCTCCGTCCTTATATATGCATCTATGTCAGCAACACCTGTCCTTAGAATTAACACTATTTGTAAATCGTCGTAATGCAAGAGAGCACGGTCATATAGATTTAAATAGGACACATCTAGCAATATTAATGAGCCACATTATACAAGTGAGGTCACACAGTTCATATCTGATTACTCCCACGAATAGAAAGGCAGCAGCCGATGTAAAGGTGCAGCTAAACCAAGGGCCGATTCTTAACCACCAAAACCTGTTTCTGTGCTTTCATTTCATACTTGTGTCTAAGTATTTAGGTGAGAATTGATGTAAATTCACATGAGATAAAGAAATGTGCTCTCCAGATAATCACAATGCAAGAGACCACAACAATTTTGGAATATTTGTGTGTAAATGTTGCTCACTTTGAAAGAATTTAAGAAAATGTAAGTATTAAATTCGTGATTTATCCAAAGCTTAGAGGCATTAACATTTCAAGCACTCTTTGAATGTTTGGAGACATTTAATTTCTTATTTAAAAAGTATCCCTATGGGGGCACCTGGCCGACTCAGTCACTAGAGCTTGCAACTTTGGATCTCAGGGTTGTGAATTTGAGCCCCATGTTGGGTGTAGAGGTTACTGACAAATAAAATCTTGAAAAAATAAGGTAAAATAATATAAAATCATCCCTGTAATGTGGAATTAGTTAGACTACAGGGATCTTGATGCCTAATATTGAGAGAAATGCTCATTGTTTGATAAATTCATAATTTAGTGAATTGGAAATGAATAGCAGCAACAAATCTTCCTCTGTACACAAAATAGCTCCAATACATATACCTGACTCCCATTCTACCCTGAACAAGATGGCACGGGAGATGGGGGGTTATGGGGGGTGTCGTCTGTGGCAGGTGCTTGGACCCTAACCACTTGGTTGGACATCTGTGAGCTCCTGTTCCCCTATCAGTAAAAGCAAAACAGATAGTAGTAAACACTCGCCTTGGGCTGAATTGTGTAGAGCACTGATTCTTTCCTTGGCTGGGTCGAGCCTACTGATGAGCTCATTGAAGGCACTCTTTGTTTCTATTACAGTGTTTTTTATCTCTAGCCCTAACTTTTGATCTTTTCTTAAGAGTTTCCATCTCTTTGCTCACAGTATCCGTCTATTCCTGTATTTTGTCAATTTTTTCATCTAGAGCCCTTAACATCTTAATCATTGCTATTTTACGCCCGTCTGATAATTCCAACATCTGTTCACATCTGAGTGTCATTCTGATGACTGCTTTGTGTGTCTTCGGGCTGCCTTTTTTCTTGCCTTTTGACCTGCCTTGTCATTTGTTGTTGAACACCAGACACATGTTTGTTAAGAGGAACTAAGGCGACAGGAGGTTTGTATGAGGATTTATGGTAATATGGATAGGAGGAGGGCTGTGTTTAATGTTTGCTGTAGCAGGGGGTGCTGGAGGCTTCAGATTCCTCTAGTGCCCTAGTTGTTGTCTCTTCTCTAGACTTTGTGCTCTGGTAAGTATTCTTCTTTGGAGAGAGTCTGTGTCTTGCATCTGTTTTAGTTATAGTGCACTGTTGTTACACTGGAACTCCACTGATGTGGTGTATGGGTGACGGGAGAGGAGCATACTAAATCTTCCAATGAATACTCGGTCTTTAGTGGGAGTGGGCCTCAGGAGTATATCTCCACTCCTATAGTTTTCTTCCCTTCTTTCTTTCTTCTTTTCTTTCCTTCCTTCCTTCCTTCCTTCCTTCCTTTCTTTCTTTCTTTCTTTCTTTCTTTCTTTCTTTCTTTCTTTCTTTCTTTCTTTCTTTCTTCTTTTGTTTTCTTTTCTTTCTTTCTCTTGACCTCAACTGCCTTCCCTGGCTACAGCATATTCAACATATTTCCTTGTAGCCCTGGCCCCTGTTAACTATGACCTCTCTCACTTAGGTGAGAGAAGACTAGTGGGACCTGGAATGGGAGCACTGTCCTTACCCCAAATGGAAATTGCTCTCGCAGTCTTTACTCCTGTAGTATATGTTTTTGTAGGGAAATGGTTCTGGGTATATTTCACAAGGGTTATCTTTCAGGTCATAGGACACCTCCTCTTTCTCTGCTCCATGCTAACTGATATGATTTGATGTGGGGTTCTGGAGCACATAGTCAAGAAGAATTCTTCAGACATTATCAGTGCAAAAAAGGTGGTTTTCTTAAAGCACAGGGACAGGACCTTTGGGCAGATAGAGCTGTCCCAGGATTGTGTGAAGTGATTCGCTTATACTTTTAAGTTGAGGGGGTAGAGATAGCGGAAGTTTACAAAGTTGTTTTCATAGGTTAAGGAAGATTTATAGGATCCTGGAAGCCTAGCTTATGTCAAGCTAAGATTGTTGTTGCTGGTTTTTTGTTTTCTTTTTCTCTTGCAAGGTATTAATGCTAAGACAATTGAGAGTTCCTGGACGAATGTCATACTCTTTCTGTCTCGAGTATTTGTCAATGGGCTGTAAGCTGTAAGGAAATTTAACTTAATCTACATTTCTTTTGCCTTTTTTTCTCCATATCACTAACAACTGAAGATCAGAGAAATACAAGTTCACTGAGTGCATATGGGACACACCCAGGATGAAATCCATGGGGTCACTGCCAAGGGGACAGGGATTAGGTTCACTGCAGACCTGGACAGTTCAGACTTGGGGTCTCTGAGCAGGTGTGAATACAAAGAGACATGTAGGTAGGTCTCCTGTTCAGTTACCTGTTTGGGGGATTTGGTACAGACATGGCCTCTGGTGACAGGGGAGCACCATGTTGGGTGGTAGGTCTTGGCGCTAGTTATGCCTGGACCACAATCCCTTGGAATGCACAAGTGGCTGTCATCCAATAACATGTTAATAAGACATTTTAAACACCCTTGACCAAGTTAGGACACAGTAAGGGGAGACTGGTGTTGGAGGACTTGAGAGAAAGAGATGAGGGGATAAAGGCAAAGGGTAAGATATGAGGCCCAGAAGGTGGGCACAGCAAAGGGCTGGAATCAGGAGAGAAAAGGAGAGTGGGAAGACATTCTGGAGTGTCCAGTGTATAAAAAGGCACAAACCCAATGGAGTAATCTGACCCCATCAAGACAGCAAACGAAGATACAAAGTGAACCAAAGTGGCTAAGTAATGGGATATGAATAAGTTCCTTAATGTATATGCAAGCTCCCTGTCTCCATCCCCTAAAACACTTAATAATTGCTTCCTGTACTAACTCCACTGGGAGTCAGTGTTTTGAGAGCTATCTCCCTGGTTCCTTACTTGTTAGTTAACAAGTAAATAAAAGTTCTTCAAGATTTCCTTGGGTTGTGTTGAATTTAATGCACCCCAAGCAGTGTACCCTTACACTTTGACAAGCACACTTGTATACAATCAAACTGTCCAGGGGGATCTTTTGTGAAATACAGGCAAGCCTCTAACCATGGGGTGCAGTCTTACAGGCCTCACCATCCACAACTAGGGAGATGCAAGACTTATTCCCTCCCAACTACGTGAAGAGGAACATTGACACTGATTCAAATTGGCAGCATCAAATGAGATGTTAGTCATTCTTCTGTATCTGGTTTCCAAACCCACATGCTTCAAACTTGCATAAAATAGATGCACATGTCTAGCTGGATGCAAAATGCAACATGGAAGAAGAAGAGTCAAAGCTTAGGCCCAAGATAGGTCAGGCTGACCTGCATTTGCTCAGGTTCCTCTGATTATAACCCATGAGAACTTGGGCCCCGATGCCCCCTGTCTATGATGTACATTTTCCTCACATCTAAAGTAGTGGACTAAGAATGCACTAAGTGGATTAAGAACCAGTTCACGGTTGTCGGAGTATCAACATACAGCTTCTGGCCCAGGCAGCCTTGCATTAATGTTGGAGACCTCTGTGACTTGTGGAAAACATCACACCTTGTCTTGGGCCACATCCCTAACAGTGTTACAGCCCTCCATACCTGGGAGCCAGAAGGTAGCCACCAGCATCCTTACTGCATGCTAGTTCCCATGGTTCCATTCTTGAGTGCTGCGGGGACCAGAACCTCACTTGCTCGTGCCCTCTCTTCCATCTCCGAGGGCAGCTGACTGCTGGAGTTGGTGGTGATGAGGAATCTGGTACTGCTGACAATATCTCAGGTGTCCAGCCTGGGCATGTAAGGATAGGGAGAGGGATTAGCCCAAGTGCCCACACCAAATCACACCCTTTCTTTGGTGTGAACAATCTGGTGCCAAACAAAGGCTCGGGTTTCACTAAAGGCTCTCCCACAATGGCTGTACTCATAGGGCCTTTCTCCAGTATGAACCTTCTGGTACTTCCTAAGGTTAGACCTGTGGCCAAAGGATTTCCCGTATTAGTTACACTCAGAGGGTCTTTCACCAGTGTGAACCTTCTGGTGCTGATTTAGAGTATAACTTTGGTGGTAAGTTTTTCCATATTCCATGCACTTGTAAGGTCTTTCCCCAGAGTGAATTTTCGGACCCTTTTTCAGTTTACACGTGTGCCTGAAGGCCTTCCTACTCTCCTTACATAGGATGTTTCTCTGAATTTTTTTGGGTGAATTTTTGGTGATCAACAAGGGTTGATTTCTCTTTGCGGACATATGTATTTGTTGGACATCTACATGGTCTCTCTCAGGGTGAGTCAGGTGGCTAAGGAGGGTGGAGCTCCTTGCAAAGGCTGCCCCCAGTTCCTGCACTTGAAGAGCTTCCCTGCTGTGAACTTTGGGAACTGCTCAATAATGGGGCTGGGTGGGAAGGCCTCCCTGAGCTTGGTATTCCCACACGGCTTCCTATTGTTGTGGGTGGATGGGTGTTAGATCCTGGCTCTCCAGGCTCTTATGTCATGGCTGCACAGCTTCTCTGCAGTATGTGCTCATCACAGGGGAGAAGTCTCTCTCAATATTAAAGGAGAAGGTTTCAGTTGAAGGTTTACGTGGAACCAGAATTATTTCCTGTATGCCCCACATATGTGCAGTTTCTGTCCAGGATCTGTTCCCATGTTTCTCCATGTACAAAGTCTTTGAAGACTATAACCCCGTGTTATAGGGGTGGACCTTGTGAGTAGAAGGACAAGCACTGGAAGTCCAGCCCTGCGATGTGATTTTTCTGGAAGCATCAGATTCCAACAGTGCCTCCTTATCTTCCTTTTCACATGAACTACCTGAAAATAGGGAAATGCCCCTTTTTTTTTAATTTTCTAAAAGTTTTATTTATTTATTGGGGCACCTAGGTGGCTCAGTCAGTTAAGTGTCCGACTTTGGCTCAGGTCATGATCTCACGGTTCGTGGGTTTGAGCCCCGCATCAGGCTCTGTGCCGACAGTTTGGAGCCTGGAGCCTGCTTTGGATTCTGTCTCTCTGTCTCTTTCCCTTTCTCTCTCTCTGCCCCTCCCCCCTCAAGCTCTATCTCTCTGTCTCTCAAAAATAAATACACGTAAAAAAGAAAAAAAAGTTTATTTACTTATTTTGAGAGAGTGAGCAAGCAAGCAGGGGAGGGACACAGAGAGAGGGAGAGAGACAGAATCCCAAGCAGGCTCGGCACTGACAGTGTGGAGCTCATACTTAGAAACCATAAGATCGTGACCTGGGATGAAATCAATAGTTGGATGCTTAACCCACTGAGCCACCCAAGTGCCCTGGGAAATGCCCTTTTCTATATGTCATAGTAGATGCGTGGGGATGGACCCATCATTAAGTGGTGTCTAAAGCTCTTTTCTCTTTCTTTCTTTTCCTCTCTCTCTCTTTCTTTCTTTTTGAAAGTATTTTGAGAGAGAGAGAACAGGGGAGGGACAGAGAGAGGGAAATCCAAGCAGGCTCCGCACTGACAGTGCAGAGCCCGATGCAGGGCTCGAACTCATGAACTGTGAGATCATGACCTGAGCCAAAATGAATGCTTAACCAACTGAGCTACCCAGGCACCCCAGTAAGTGGGGCTTATAATTCTTAAGCTAACAATTGATTCCCTGGGTTCATAAGAAACTAAGGGGGCCAGGATCAGGGGAGAAAGGGCCAATCCTTTTGGTATAGGGTCTGGCCAGACCAATGCAAAGTATCTCATCAGGGTCACAGACTCAATGTGGCTGGCAGGATCTGCTGCTCACTGTCTGCAAACTCAGTGCAATAGGGATGTTTGCAGAGGTCAATGCTATGCAGAAAGAGCCCACACATGATGTAACATTCAGCCATCTCTTAGCATTAGGCTTCCCAGGATTACTTACCAATACATAAACATCTCCTAATAGGTAAATAGAAGCTAACACAGGAGGACCCATAGGGAGAGTAGTTACAAGATGAAACTTGAGGTCAGGGAGATAGGGACTAGACATCAGGAAAAGAAGGCACGAGGGCAGAATGTTCAGAAAGGTGTAAAGTTGGACTGAGGTTGGGACATTAACTTTGGCACAGGGTAGTGATGTGGTATAAGACCACGGCCAGGAACAATCCAACGTAGACTAGGCCTCAGCCCATATCCGAATTGTACTCAACAAGTCCCAGCATCTTCCAGGACTTTCTGGCAATGGCCAGAATTGCATCTTCTCAGCTACATACCCAGGACTCCCTACCATGCTCTGGCAAAAATGCCCCCATGGGATGCAGTGGCCACAAGTCCTATGGAGGACAAGGCAGCTAAGGGGCCTGCCCTGTGTGTGACCTTTCTGTGGAAGTCAAGGAGCTTGTTTCGTCTTTATCATTAGTAAGGAGGAAGGAAGAAGAGATGTCACAAAATGAAACTTTGAGGGCTACCTGGGTGGCTCAGTCAGTTAAGTGTCTGACTCTTGATTTTGGCTTAGGTCATGATCTCATGGTTTGTGGGATTGAGCCCCACGTTAGGCTCTGCCCTGACAACACAGAGCCTGCTTGGGATTCTCTCTCCCTCTCTTTCTGCCCCTTCCCTGCTCACGCTCTCTCCCAAAATAAACAAACGTAAAAAAGAAAAAGAAACAGGGTGCCTGGGTGGCTCAGTCGGTTAAGTGTCGACTTCAGCTCAGGTCATGATCTCATGGTTCGTGAGTTCAAGCCCTGCATCGGGCTCTCTTGCTATCCGCACGGAGCCTGCTTTGAATCTTCTATCCCATTCTCTTTCTCTGCCCCTCCCCTGCTTCCTCTCTCTCTCTCTCTCTCTCTCTCAAAAATAAACAAACACGGGGCGCCTGGGTGGCTCAGTCGGTTGAGTGGCCGACTTTGGCTCAGGTCATGATTTCACTCACAGTTTGTGTGTTTGGTCCCACATCAGGCTCTGTGCTGACAGCTCAGAGCCAGGAGCCTCCTTTGGATTCTGTGTCTCCCTCTCTCTCTGCCCCTCCCCCACTCACGCGCGCTCTCTCTCTCTCTCTCGAAATAAATGGACATTAAAAAAAAACATAAAAAAAGAAAAAAATGAAATTTTCAGGAGGGTTTTTCAGGAATAACTCAGTAGCCCTTGTAAACAATGACAGGACCCTTAGAGACTGGCACTGGCAGTTTTAAGGAAGTATCTGCTAGAGAAAGACCGCGAATCCATGGCACACAGAGAGACCTTGTCATGGAGCCAAACCCAAAGGGCTTATTGGAAAGATGGAGAGAACTTTGACTCTTCTCCCCAGGCCACCACAAGCCTGGGTCAGCAAAGGTGGAGTGGCTCAGGGAGAGCACAAGCAAGTGCCCACAGCCCAACCTGGGTGCCAACAATTCTGAAAAAGAACACATAAAGAAAGGCAGGAGCTTTACTTGGGAAGGCCATGGGTGTGACGTCACCCAATATCATGTCCCAGTACAGGATTCTCTGGGACTGTGAAGAGCCTCCACTCCTCCCAAGAGAGGTACATGGCCACACCCTTGAAGGTCACCAGGCCTCGCAGTGAGGAAGAGATGATCCTGCAGGGCAATGAGTGGACATCTTCAAGCCCTGGGCCTAAAACCCAGGGCATCTTGCCCTCTCCCTGGCAACCTCTCCCCTATAACACCTCCCAGACATACTAACTACCTTCAGCTTACCCTCTTCCCCAGGCCTCCATTTCTGAGGGGACACTAGTCTGCCAACATCAGTGCCTTCTCCTTCTCCCAACACCCACTGGCCACTGCTTTGGAGCCATTGCATCATGAAGCAGGAGGGCAGATAGACATCACCCAATCTGTTCATGTTCTATTTCCAGATGGTTCCCTGGGCATTCACCACAATGTGACTTATGACCACAATAAGCCCCAGGTTCAACCTCCCCCCTAGGACCCCAGCACCAAGCTCTCCTCCCCAATGTTCTGCCTCCCCTAGACAGACTCATCAGTTGTGACCGCTCCTTTCTTACACCTTTAGGTCCTCTTCTATCCAAGGGCTATGCCCTTGGATCCGCCCTCTCTCTCAAGGCTCCCCAGGCCATTCAGCTCATGGCAGCTAGTGACCCTGGAAATAACAGCCAGGATCCAATTTCAACCTCATCTTGCAACAAAATCTCCAGTGGCACCCAGACCTAGGGCCTGCCCTTGGCCCTTTGTCCAAAGCCTTCCCGCCTGTCACTGTCCTCTGCTCCATCTCTCAGCTACAAACACCTGGATTCCCAAACACTTCTGGCCCTCTTATACCTCTGCCTTTGTCTTAATCCTTTACCAGGTGTGTCCTTCCTGCTCCACCACAAGACAGTCCTTCAAGACCCACTCTAGCTGCACTGTCACTGTGGATAACACATCCTGGCCCCTGCACTTGCAGTAGATTGAACCATCATTCTATACTAGCATACCTACAAGGCCCGCAGTCTCACTCTGGAGCCTCAGCAGTGTGCAGAGCTTCCCTGGGCCCTTCCCCATCACATGCTCCCACAATTTGTCCACCTCAGGACTGGCACCTCCTAAGTGTGACCTAAGGCTGCCACTCTGGCCTAGGGCATCATTACATGCCTGGACTGTTGATGAAGGCTCCTCCCTGGCCTCCCTGCTTTTGCCCTGGCCCCTTAGTCTGTTCACACACTAGGCAAAGAAACCAGTTAACAGCAGAGTAAGAATAAAGGGTCAGCAATTAGTCTCCCTAAAGAAGGCCTAAATTGAAGCCTAAATTGTCCTATGAGGCTCTTTTCTCACAAGATTTAAGAAGGATTTGCGGTTCCCGATGGCTTGGCTGACGCTTACAAACAAGTCTCCGCACATCTCTGTCCCCACGCGTGAAAAACCCTTTCAGGCCCCACCCCAACCCCCTTCTGGCCAGCATACTGACCAGTAATCTGGAGCACGAAGGCACAAAGTGAAAGTGACTCCCATCATCCCAGACAAGGAAATGAAAGCGGCAGGAATCCCAAGGCACACTCATCCGCTAACGCTGGGGCTCCAGGAACTTGGGGGTAGGACTGCCCGGCTTCGGCAAGTGGACCCTTCACTCGCCAAAGACATCGGTAGCGGTGCTGGTCCCACGCCAACCCGTGGGGGGCCGGGGAGGAAGAGGGCGCGCGCGCACCCGTTGGGAGTGGCCCGCTGGAACAGCACCTCCTCCGCCCTCAGTCCCCCGGCACGACAGGAGGACCCTGGGCTGCGGGCAGGCCCTCGGAACCTCGGTCTCTCGCGCATTATGGTGGAAACACGCTCAAGGCCCTTACTGGGAAGCTCTTGCGGCGGTCCCGGCGGACGCCCCACAGGGCCGCCCATTCTATTTCCGTCAACGCCGAGGCCCGAGGAGGCGGGGACGATCGCTCGCAGGCATCGCCCGTAGGCGCAAAGGCGCAAAAAGGAGCCCCACACCTTCCCCACTTGGCGCACCCCAGACCCTGGACGGTGGCGCCCTAGAGTTTCCTAAACGCGTCCTCAAACCAGGGATCGAGGCCTTTTTTCGCACAGGCGCACAACCAGCCAAAGAAAAACCTCAGGGCGACGTCGGATGTCCAGCCCTTGCCCAGAGCGGTACACTCGGGTACGCCCCGCACGGCGCCAGCGCCTTCTGGGGAGTGTAGTTCACATCGCAAATCCTACTTCCGCGGGGACCGCAGTCCCGCCCCCCCCCCCCCCCGCGCCATGTCGTGTCACCATGACAACGACCAAGCGGCAACGCGTCCGAGGCTCGTCAGAGGTGTTGTCAGAGGACCTGACGCCCAGACCACATTGGGTCCGTTGCGCCGGGTCCCAGTCCGGGTCCCCGTCCGAGGCAGCGCTGGTGGACTCTGCACGGGTAGATGAAAGTTTCTTAAGCTTTTGCCTGGCCAGACTCAAGCCCCAGTGTCCAAGTCGCGAAACTGAGGATGTCCGGCCTGGGGTCATTTTTATCCCCCCAGGTTGGGACAGTAGAGTGTGCGCATGGAATGAAGCACGGAAGCTGTTCCAAGCAGAGATACCTGCACGTGCCAAGGCTTGGAGGCGACCCAGAGAGGAGATCATTGGGGAAACTTCAAGACCTTTACTTCTACCAGAAAGCTTCCAAGGAAAAGGGCTCATACTAGGCCTTTATCCTGAGGGACCTGGGAACTGAGAAGATGTGTGAATAGAAGAGGGACCTGATCTAAATTGGCAAGTATAACTTTAGCTTCCATGTGGAGAAGTGATAGGGTGCCAGATGAAGGTGGAGGTGGTTGGGGACACAGGAAGAAGGCAACTGCAACCAAGGAGGCCAGCGATGGTAGTCCAGGCGGCAGCCTGGACTAGGGTGGTGGTCGCAAAAGATGTGGGAGAAGTAGTCAGATTTTGAATCTCTTCTTCAGGCAGAGTCAGCTGTATTTGCTGATGGATCAAAGAGTGGTGAGAAAGAGATGGGAGGTCCAGAAGGACTCCAGGCTTTTAGACTGAGCAGTTGAAAGAATGGAACTGCCCTCCATAGAAATGGGAAAGGGGAAAGAGGAGCAGATGCCAGAGGAAAAGCAGGAGTTGGGATTGTGTCTGAGTTGCCTGGAAGATGTCTGAGTGGAGAGGTGATGGGGGCAAGACTCAGAGATCTGGTTTTCTTGAGAAAGGTCTGGCTGGAAGTGTTCAAGGGTGATGGGTTGGTGGCTGTTCCTTTGCCTATTCCAGGCTCAGAGGAGCATGTGTTGGTTCATGGCTCTTTCCACCTTCAAAGCCAGTAGTGGCAACTTGAATCTTTCTCACATTGCAGCACTCTTGACTCTCTCAATCTCTACTGCCTCTCTATTCCACTTTTAAAGACCTTTGTTATTATATTGTCCGCCCACCCCTCCCTCACCTCAGATAATACAGAATAATCTCCATATCTCAATGTCAGAGCATAAGTAGGGGAGGAGCAGGGAGAAAGGGAAAGAGAGAGAATTTCAAGCAGGCATCACACTGTCAGCACAGAGCAGAGCTGGATGCCAGGCTGAATCCCAGGAACAGTGAGAACATGACCTGAACCAAGATCAAGAGTTGGACATTAAACCAACTGAGCCACCCAGGTGTCCCAAAGGTCAGCTGATTATTAATCTTAATTCCATATACCATTTAAGTTCCCCTTTGCCATGTAATATAACATATTTACATGTTCTGGAAATTAAGACCTGTACATCTTTGGGGTCAGTATATTCTGCCTACCACAATACATGAACATACTTAAAAATTTTTTGAACATTGCCTATATGGCTATTTGCTAAATGAAGGAAGAGTGCATTTTATACTTTGACAGATGTCAACAACGATTCTCTTGAGAAGCATCTCCAATTTGCCTTCCCCTGGCAGTGCTATGAAAGCCTTGGGACGATGATGATGATGATGATGATGATGATGATAAGAACAGTAACAACAATAGCTCTCTCATTTATTTAGTAGCGTCAATCTTAAAAACAAAAGTTACTTAAAAATAAATAAATAAAAGTTACTTTGCCAGCAAAAATGGGTTTATTTGGGATTAGCAGAGAATTGCAATTCTGAACATGCAAGCTACAGCAAAACCTTAGGCAAGTCTAACAAAGGAGAGGAATGTTATTTTATAAGAGGAAGGAGGAAGGTGGGAGGGGCTGTTTTGAAAGAAAGTCCATTGGAGAAAAGAATTCAGGGTGATGACAGTTTCTCATTGGTTGAGTTGCAGGGGCAGTTGATTTCTACTAGGAGATCCAATGTACATCTTTCCTTGTTGGGGCCTGGAATTGATGATTCTTTCCTGTTGAAGATTCTTCTGTCGGCAATTCTTGACTTCCAGTGGTACCAAGTGAGAGCTTTCCCTTGCACTCCATTTTAGTGAGGTTTCCCTTTACTAAGTGTCACAGCACCATGTACCTGGCCCTGTGCTAAGCACTTTTCATGTCACTTCTCATGAGGAAAGTTGTAGTATTTTCCAACTTTCACCACTGGATTTTGAGTTAGAACTTAGTCTGGGTGAGGATACCCAAGAGGGATTGTCAAAGCACAGAATGTTTAGGCTTGTCCCAGAATTTCTGATGAGGGGTTGGAGAAGGGACAGGAACTTGCATTTCTAGCAAGTTCCCCAGTGATGTTGATGCTACTGATCTGGGGACCACTGAATTAAAGACACATTTAATGTTACTAAAACTCTCCATGAAGGAGGTATTATCTTCATTTTATATCCTCAGAAAATGCAGAAGAGGTGTTCCCAGGGGCCCCTTCACAGTGCTGGTCCCTCCATGTTCAGAATGCAGGTCACGGGCGGGACATCTCTGAGGGAGGAAATCGAGAATGACCTCTTTAAGAGGAAGCTATGACACACCATTACCATTCTTAATCTCGGATTCCATTTCCCAGTGCCCCTCCGCTGCCACTTGGGCGTTGCCCACGGAGAATTTGTCCGCGCCCCACTCCAGGCCAATGCGAGGCTGAAACTACACTAACCAGAAGGCCAAGGGGAATGGCGGCGAGCTATGGGCCAATCACAGAAGAAGAGCGACTTCCTGCGGCTCACGGGACTTCCGGCGCCTCCGTTGTGGGCGTTCATTTTGCTCTTGACAGGTCCTTGGGGACCTGAGCTCTGGGCGGGGGCTGCTTTCCAGGCGCCTCCTCGGGACCCAGCGTGGAAGACAGTAAGAAGATGGGATCGGCTGCCGCGTTTCGTCCCCTCTGAGGCTCCGATTGCTACGGGCGGCGGGTGGGCACCTGGCCCAGTGGAGGTGTGGGCATCGGCCAACCTCTCAGGGCCTGCCCGGGTCCAATGGCGGTAGCGGCGGCGCTGGCGGACCCGGACCAGCATCCGCATAGCACGGGCCCACGATAGAGGGGAGTGGTGGGTCCCTGGACTCTTCTCCTCCGCCTTCGCCTTCCTTCCTTTGCTGCTAGGACCCTAGGATTACCCCAAGCCCGAGGTCCTGAGTCCTGGCCAGGGGTTATGTGGAAAGTTTCATAATTCTGGAGTCCAATGGGACAAGGTGTGGAAAGCTGTCTCAGGGTTAGGGACCAGGATGTGAAAGGTTTCCTTCGTGTCTGGTGGACAAGAGTCAGGCCTGACACGGTAGCCTGAGCAGCTTGGTCTGTAATCTGAGGGTGGTGTGAGTCCTGGAAGGTTTGGAGTAGAGGAGGAAGGTGATATGACTCAGGTGTTCATAGGCTCCCTTTGGCTGCAGAGTGAAAAACAGACGTGGGGTAGGGAGTGAAGGTGAGGAGGCAGAAAGGGAGGCCCATAAGGATGCACCTTTACTGGATCAGGTGAGTGATGGTGTCTTGGCTTGAGTGGTGACTGGAGTTGGGAGAAGTGGCTGGATTTGGATCTTTCAAGTCAGCCAGATTTTATGATGTGGATATCCAGGGATATCACCATGGAGTTTGGCCTCAGCTATGAGAAGATGAAATTGAAGGGCATCGACTGAGATGGGGAGGTTGCTGGGCGAAGCAGGTTTCAGGGAAGATCAAGAGGCGGATTTTGACCCTGGCAATGCCTTGCAGACTTCCAGGTGGAGGTACTGAAAGGGCAGCTGGACATGCAGGTCTAAGTTATGCTGAGGAATTCAGCTTGGAGACATCCAGTCAACAGTCAGCCTGTGAACTAAGGTGGAGCTGTTTCAGATTTGGGAGGGGGCATCTTTAGCTTATGGTGAAGGATGTCCTACTGGGGCAGCTGAGGACTGGGTGGCTGGCCTGGGTACCTGGCAGGGTTGGTGGATGTCACAAAGTCAGACGAAGGGAGGAACAGCCATGAGGGAAGGTGTGTGTGGGAGAGGAGGGTCCAAATAGTGACCAAGGTCCCTGGGACAGAGGCTGAGGCATACTGGAGATGCAAGTAGCATGATAGTGGGACCAGGACTGATGTTTATTCACTTCTCTGTGGGCTCACCAACCTTCCTTGGCCACCCTCTTTGGGACCTGAGGGTTTCATTCAGGATGGCAGATTAGCTCAGTGGCAGTCAGCTGGGGATGTTTCAGGCCTAGGGTGGGAGGTGGTGGAGCTGGGCTTTGAATGTGCATCAGGAAGAGAGAGGAATACTGTGGTTGGTGAGAGGACAGCATGGAGAAAGGCAGAGACTTGGAGGTCCCAGAGATCTGTGTGGCCCACTCTGGGTAGCTGAGAGTTAAAGGTAGAAACTGAAGGAAAGGCTGGGTGCTACCTCCGGAAGTTGGAACTTTTGGAAGTCTGGTTCAGGATGCGATCCTGGTTGACTTTACCAAGTTAGGCACATTCTGGACACCCATTTGCAGAGTAATATGTAGTGTGGCTGAGAGGATGAATGGCTCATGGGATGGTGGTGGGGTCTGGAGATGTGGGATACAAAGATGGATGTGTACATGCAGAGGGTGTATGAGTTCATGGACTGGGAGTCCTGGTAGCGGGGACCTATGGGAGATGAGCCACAGTTTGGTTGTTCTGGGAGGCAGGATCTGGGAACCCAGGGGAATTGCCTAGTAGGAGGCAGTGGGCCCCACATACTAGGCCCAGAGCTTGTGGCAACTTATCTGCCTGCCTACTGTGTGAAGGAGGACACCATAATCAGTGGGATACAAGGAGACAGTGGCAGCCATGGCATTGGAGCTTAGGGAGAAGGATGACCTAGGAGTGTGTTGGCAGGAGTGATTTGGGGGTCAGAGACTAAACACCAGAAAGGTGGCAGCATGTGGGGTCACAGGCCTAGGCCTATATGGGTTCATCTGTGTATTTGTTTTTGTTGTTAGTTTCTCTGCTGCCCTTTGGTCTGGTTGACTTAGCTGTCCTCCTCATCATGGCAGGGCTAGGGGACCTTTGAGGATGTGGCCATGTACTTCTCCTGGGAGGAGTGGGAGATCCTTGATGAAGCTCAGAGACATCTGTACTGCGATGTAATGCTTGAGAACTTGGCGCTTGTGGCCTCACTGGGTAAGGCCCTCCCATCCTCCTAGTTTCCTGTTCTAGGTTCTGTCCTTCCCCTTCTAACAGGAGCATCTCTGTCTTCCCACAGCTGAGCATGGGTATTGCTTCTTCCTCTGGATTATCTGCTGTGTGTGAGGAGCTGGGTCACGAGCACAGCCTACTCCTTTCCCTGAGGAGCCCCAATATCTGCTTCTGAAGCTTTCTGGAGAAAGGCTCAGGACTGAGGGTCTGGCTGGCTGCCCAAGTTTGTCCCGATCAGTGGCACTTCTGTGCCCAGGTTCTTCCCTCTTTTTATTTTTTTACGTTTATTTATTTATTTTTGAAAGAGAGAGAGAGTGTGCGTGCAAGGGAGGGGCAGAGAGAGAGGGAGACAGAGAATCCCAAGAAGGCTCCGCACTGTCAGTGTACAGCCTGACATGGGACTTGATCTCACAAACTGAGAGATAATGATCTGAACCAAAATCAAGAGTCAGACACTCAACCAACTGAGCCACCCAGGCACCCCTTCTTCCCTTTTTTAAAAATTTTTATTTATTTATTTATTTATTTATTTATTTATTTATTTAATTGTTTATTATTATTATTTTTTTAACGTTTATTTATTTTTGAGACAGAGAGAGACAGAGCATGAACAGGGGAGGGGCAGAGAGAGAGGGAGACACAGAATCTGAAATGGGCTCCAGGCTCTAAGCTGTCAGCACAGAGCCCGACACGGGGCCAAACTCACTGACCGTGAGATCATGACCTGAGCCAAAGTCAGACGCTTAACCGACTGAGCCACCCAGGCGCCCCTTCCCTTTTTTTTAATATCAGACATTTCCGGAAGCCTGGCCATGTCATGGCCTATAGACAGTTGACATGGTTATTACTCATGGGAACCACTGTGAGATGCTCCTGAGAGACTTATTTTGTAACATTGAGTTTTCTTCCCAGTTGCAAAGATGACATGATCTCCCTTTGGTCGTTCTCAGGGTGGGCTGCTCTTAGCTGGGCCAGCTACTTACCCACCTTATCTTTTTCCCAGGACTTGCAACTTCCAACTCCTATGTGGTTGCTCACCTGGAACAGGGCAAAGAACCCTGTGAGCCTGACAGGGTGGACATATCTCCATACACTGCAAAAGAGGCTGGGACGGGGTCTGGCTCTAGTGAGTGGGAGCTGGAGCAAAGGTTACATTGGGGTATACTCGGCACCTGCCCTGTATCTACTAGTGTTTGTTGCCGGAGCCAGTAGCCCTACCTTATTCCACTTTCCTTCTTCGTTTTAGACACCACATTCTTGCCATTTCTACTTTGTCCCTGGGCCCTGGGTGGTGGATGACTCCACTGATCTGCTCTGTGTCTTCCTTATTCCCCTCCACTCCCCCCTTTATGGGGGTGTCCCACATTAGCCCACAGTCAATGTATTATGAGATGTGCACACATCCTCATAAAGACTTTAAGCACCAGATGCCTGGTTGCAGCTGGATTTTCCTGGGCTTATGCTCACCACTCTGTGTCCCCTTTTCCTAGAGATCTGGAGCCTGTCTGTATTGGGTCCTGATGAAAGCTGAGGAGTTGTGGTCTCTGCCCCTCCTCCCAGCCTGAACCCCACCCCTGTGTTCTCATGTGTTGAGTGTTCACCTTCGGTGGCCCTCCTGGGCCCAGTCCTGCACCACAAGCTCTACCTCATCCTGACTTGATCCTACAGACTCATTCCTGAGTTTGTCAGATCCACATCTGTAAAGGGGCTGCCCCCTCCCAACAAAGCCTACATACACTTCACCAGCATTTCTCTGCTTTTAGGTTGTTGGTATGGAATGAAAAAGCCCCTCTTGAACAGTGTGTTTCAGGAGTGTTTCAGTTCAGAACCCCTAAGGCAGGTCCTTCCACCCAGAAGGACATGTGTGGCCTTCCACCCACTTGTGACATGTGTGGCCTGGTCTTGAAAGACGTATTATACCTGGCTAAGCATCAGGCAATACACCCTAGGCAGAAGCCATACAAATGTGAGACATGTGGGAGAGGCTTCTGGCTCAGTACAAACTCTCACCAGCACCAGAAGGAGCACAGTGAAGAAAAACTCTTCACATGCAGCCAGGACCTCCTCCAGCATCAGACCACTGACACTACGGGGAAGCTGAACAGGAGCCCCGCACGCAAGGAGGCCTTCTAACCCAGCACCAGTTGCCAGCAGCAGCAGGCAGTCCATGCCACACAGAAGCCCTTCAAGTGCAGCAACTGTGGGGGAGCCTTTCTGAAGGCGTTTATGCTCCTTGACCACCTGATAACTCACTCCAAAGAAAGACCCTTCAGATGGCCAACAAGAAATGCCCCTAAAGAGGACTCAACCTTTGTTCATCACAAAAAAAACCACAATGGAGAAACATCCCATGTGTGTAAGGAATGTGGGAAGGCTTTCAGCCAGCTTTTAAAACTGAGGACACATCAGAAAGTTCATACTGGAAAAATGAATCACAGTTGCAGTGAATGTGGGAAAGCCTTCACCGGAAACACTCACTTGTTCAGCACCAGAGAGTTCACACTGGAGAACGGCCTTATGGATGTGGCTAGCGCGGGAAGGCCTTCACTCGCAGCTTCCATGTTTTTCGGCACCAGAAAGTTCACAACACAAAGACCTTATGAGTGTAGACAGTGCCGGCGAGTCTTTAGCTGTGTTGCCGATTTTGTTGAGCACGAGAAAATACACACGGGGGAAAGGCCTTATGAGTGCAAAGAATGTGGGAAAGCCTTCATTAACAGCTCTCATCTTGTTCGGCACCAGAAAGTTCACAACACAGAAACGCCTTTTGAGTGCAGTGAATGTGGAAACGCTTTCCGGCAAACCTCCAAACTTATTCTGCACCAAAGGAGTCATAATGGAGAAAGACCTTATAAATGCAACCAATGCAGGAAAGCCTTCAGTTGCCCCTCCAACCTTGTTCCACACCAGCGAATTCACACTGGAGAAAAGCCTTATGAGTGTTCGGAATGTGGGAAAGCCTTCAGTCAAAGCTCTGCCTTCATTCAGCACGAGAAGGTTCACACTAGAGAAAGGCCTTATAAGTATAGTGAATGTGGAAAAGCCTTCAGCTATAGCTCTAACCTTGTTAAACACCAGAAAGTTCACACTGGAAAAAGGCCTTATGAGTGCAGTCAGTGTGGGAAAGCTTTCAGTGAAAGCTCCATCCTCAGTCAGCACCAGAGAGTTCACACTGGAGAAAAGCCTTACGAGTGTAACAAATGCGGAAAAAGCTTTCCACTACAGCTCAAACCTCTCTAAACACCAGAAGGGTCATATTGGAAAAGAGCCTTTGGAGTGCAGTGGACATAGGAAAGTCTTCAGCCAGAGCGCTAGCCTCACTCAGTACCAGAAAGGTCACACCAAAGAAAACACTTAGGAGTGTGGCAAATGTGGAAAACCACTAACTAGCTGGGGCTTTCACCCTGCTCACCTTAAAAGGATTCACTCCTAAGAAAACTTCTGTGAAAGGAACCTTTGTAAAGAAGCCATAAGCCAAAAGTTGAAACTTGAATATCCTAATACCCCTACCAGGAGATTGCCAGATACATGGAAGCTTTCAGGAGCTTCACCACACTTTCTAACCTGTCCAGGTGCTTTGCCAGATTACGTCACTGCCAGATGCCATCTCACTTCTGCCAGCCAGCAGATCTTCCCACAGCGTGTAACTATCATGTCAACATACTCAGGGAAGGCTGATCTTGTGCTCTCTCATTCCCTGGAGGGAGACATGAGTGATGGAAGCTCTTTGGGGGTGGCCTCATTTTCCATCTTTGCCCTGTCTCTAGTGGTTCAGGCATAGTCCTGACCTTGTTCTCCCCAGGAGGATCTGACCTGGAGTGTGAGGACTTGCAGAAGAAGTTTCCCTTTTATTGTGGCCATTGTTGAGTCTACAGATGGTGCCTGCAATGGAATTGTCCAGTATCCAAATCAACCAACCCTGGAACTGCCTGCCTCCAGAGTGTGTGGTAATAAAGGCCTTACTATTGAAGCCATCTTTAATACTGGGATTCCATCCATTGTGTGTGTGGGAAATGGAGAATGAATTGGGCTCTAACAGGATAAAAAGGGAGAAGGTCTTTTGGGAGGCCTCAACTTGAACAGTGGGATGGCAAGGAATAGATTGCAGTCTAGGCCCAAGGGCTTCCGGGACAGGCTGAAAGTCTCTGGGTCAAATCTTGTGTCCTGGATGCCAGGACAACCTGTAAGACCCAGAGCTTTGGACATTCGCCAGTACTTCCTGGGCAGCAGGAGTTGGGTACCTTGTTCCTGGGAATGTCCCACATTCTCCAGTAGAATTGAGGGGCTACTGTCCAGGAGTAAGGCCCCTGATGTCCAAAATCTGTAGGTAGGTATCACTGCACGAAAGATCTTCAGGAGGCAGGTAGAACCTGTTTCAGTGGGCACAGAAACACTGGTTTTGAGGTCAGGGACACTGGCAAACAGAGGAGATAATGGCTGGTGCTATGCCTGGGCTACATCACACCCACTCACAAGAACTGGTTGTGTTCAACTCAACATTTAGTTGAGTTCAATCAGCCATGGTGGAATTTATACCACAAAAGATGAAGAAACAACAGCTCTTTGAAAACAAACAAACAAAAAGCAATTGAAAAAAACCTGATTTGGATTGTCTGCCAAGTTTGTTGACAGTGACTTTGGCCATAGGAGAGACTCTGCTCTGCAGGTCTTAGGAAGTCCTGCATATTCTCATCTTATCCTCTAGAACAAAGGACATAACAGTGGTATGTTGCTCACTGCCTGAGCAAATGGTGGTGTGGATTCCTGTAGCCTTCCTGCACTGGTCACTTCAAGGCCCTTACTGCACAGGTAGGAACCCTGGGCCTGAGAAAAGGGAGATCTTGTAGTTCAGGATTTTTGTAGCCCAGCCAATATTCCAGGTGAGTGTAGTGTCCATGATCTTCATCATCTGCTATTTTTTGCTGCCACTGAAGCAGGGCTGTCCCCGGGTACAGGAGTCAGAGATAATGGAATCAATATATGCTTGCCCCCATTTTCTGGTTTTCCAAGAGGAGTGAGGGAACCATATGTTTATGTGAAGCCTTTTGATTTCATAAATGTTGAAAGCTTCTTTACAAAACTTATAGGTATATATGCAACCGATATATATGGGCTGCATATCTCCTGGTTCAATACTTTCAAGTGTCAGAAAATAAACGAACCGGGCTGTCTGGAGCCCCAGGATCCCAAGACATGAAGGATTTTGGTGCAGTGTTTACCTGAGAACATGTGGCAGGGGCAACAGTACTGATGTTGCCACTCCACTTAGGATCCTCCAGTTCCCTGAAGCTGACCATATGAGGGATGGCAGGGTCCCAGGCATGTGGTAGGTCTGCCTAAGTGCTCCCCACATCCCAAGGTATGGCACTCCTGGACCTTCTGGGTATAATAATTGCCTTCTGTTTTCTTGTTTAAGTTTTATTTTATTTATTCTGAGAGACAGAGCATATGCAAGCAAGGGAGGGGCAGAGAGAGTGGGAGAGAATCCCAAGCAGGCTCTGTGCTGTCAGCGCACAGCCAAATGTGGGGCTCAATCTCACAAACTGCAGAGATCATGACCTGAGCCCAAATCAAGAGTCAGACACAACCGACTGAGTCACCCAGGTGCCCCAATAATTGCCTTCTATTAACATGGGGGCTTGGGGTTAGAACTAAAGCCCATTTGAACCTTGAGGCCTCAGGCTTCCAAGTAAAGGGATCGTGGGTCATCAAGAGCTCAACTCCTTGAACCCACGTTTTAGCTATGGTTAGACCTCATAACAGTGCTCCCAATGCATGAATGAAGTCTTTTACCTGCCTTCTAGTCTCCTCACCACGGCTCTCTGTACATCAGCCAACTTATTGGAACCTCAATATTTCCCTGGTGGTGCCAGAACATAGCAAACAAAGGCCTGTTGGTTCTGAGAGTTTGATCTCCCCAGAGGACCAATTTACATGGAGCTCAAAGTCTCCCCATCGTGATGAAGTACCCAGGGATCCTTGGTCTGCTCAGGCTCTCCCTCCTGGGTGTAACAACTGTCTCCTGCCAACATGGAAGGGCTCCTTGGGATTAGAGTTAATGTTCAGCTGAGCCATGTGGAGCCCACACCTGCAAGCAACATAGGACAGACATTTGTCATCAGAACTCAATCCCTTTTCCTGAATGGTCACCTAGGTGTGTGTCTTGTAAAACGAAGTATTTTGGCAAAGAGTCCTTGATTTGGTGAAGTAGTCCCAATCTGAATCTGACTTTTGCTCTCCCCATCAGGGTGTGCAAGGCAGCTGGCCTACTCTGTGTGTGTGTGTGTGTGTGTGTGTGTGTGTGTGTGTGTGTGTGTGTGTATGTATGCGTATGCATGTCTGTGTCTGTGGAGCTGTGTGTGTGCATGCACGTGCATGTGCCAGAACATCTAAAACAAAGCCCTCATGGCTCTGAGCACCTATGAACTGGGCTACTAATGTTCATCTTAACTCTACAGGAAGGCTGTCCTTTGAACCAGCCACAGAAGAAGGAGGTATTGAGAGATGGTCAGAAGCAGCCCTTCTGACATCATTTGAGCCCCCAGATCCACTCAGTGCCTGAAACCAGATACCAAGTGGACTTTAGGGTTCCATGCACCAAAACAGACCAAGACAATTCAATAAGAAAAAGGTAATCTTTTCAACCAATAGTGCTAGAACAACTGAATTGCTATATGTAACAACAACAAACCTGTAAGCTTACCTCAAGTCATATGCAAAAGTTAACTCAAAATTGATCATAGATGTAAGCATAAAACTCATTAACAATAAAAAATCTAGAAGAAAACATAGTGATCTTGGATTTGGTGGATTTCTTTTCTTTTCTTTTTTTTAGTAGCAGGCAAAAGTTTATTAGAGGATAAGATCAGAAAGGAAGAATCATTGGAAAGCTCTCTTTACAGAAAGGGGACATTCGAAAGTGAATGCCCGAGAACTATAGGCAAAGGTCCTTGTATTAAAAGGTTCTGGTCAGCCCTCAGATTTAGTGTATTTCTTAAGTATAACAAAAAGCATGAGAAGAAAAAGATAAATCAATTGGACTTAACAAAAATTTTTAACTTTTGCTTTTCTTTTTTTAAAATGTTTATTTTTGAGAGAGAGAGAAACACAGAATGAGAGTAGGGGAGGGGCAGAGACAGGGAGACACAGTATCTGAAGCAGGCTCCAGGCTCCAAGCTGTCAGCACAGAGCCCAACATGGGGCTCAAACCCACGACTGTGAGATCAGGACCTGAGCCAAAGTCAGAAGCTTAAACCAACTGAGCCATCCAGGTGCCCAAACTTTTGTTTCTCAATAGTCACTTCAACAAAATGAAAATGCAAGCCATAGACTGGAAGAACTATCTGCAAAACAAATCCTAACAAGGGATGTGAATCTAGAACCTATGAGGAACACTTACAAAAGACAACCTAATTTTTAAAAAAATGGTCAGTGACTTGAACACTCACTTCACTAAAGAAGACATATGAGGGGTGCCTGGGTTGCTCAGTTAAGTGTCTGTCTTTTGATTTCAACTCAGGTCATGATCTCACAGGTGTGGGATCAAGCCCCATGTAGGGCTCCATGCTGACAACATGGAGCCTTCTTGGGATTCTCTCTCTTCCTCTCTCTCTGCTCCTCCCCCACTTGAGTTTTTTTTCTCTCTCTCTCTCTCAAAATAAATATTAAAAAAGTTATCATAGGGGCGCCTGGGTGGCTGGGTCGGTTGAGCGTCTGACTTCGGCTCAGGTCATGATCTCACCGTCCGTGAGTTCGAGCCCCGTGTCGGGCTCTGTGCTGACCGCTCAGAGCCTGGAGCCTGTTTCAGATTCTGTGTCTCCCTCTCTCTCTGCCCCTCCCCTGTTCATGCTCTGTCTCTCTCTGTCTCAAAAATATATAAACATTAAAAAAAAATTTAAAAAAAAAGTTATCATAGAATGGACCATAAATGGAAATGTAAGAGCTAAAACTATAAAGCTAATAGGAGAAAAATTTTGACTGAGTTAGGCAAAGAATTTTTTAGATATGAACCAGAAGACAAAACATAAAAGGAAAAACTAACAAATTAGACTTCATCACAATGTAAAATATTGCTTTTCAAGGGGCACCTGGCTGGCTCAGTCAGTAGAGTATGCTATTCTTGATGTCAGGGTTGTGACTTCAAGCCCCATGTTGGGCATAGAGTTTACATTTAAAAAATAAATAAAAATAAAATATTGCTCTTCAAAAGATGTCATTATGAAAATTAAAACAAGGGGCGCCTAGGTGGCTCAGTTGGTTAAGTGTCTGACTTTGGCTCAGGTCATGATCTTGCGGTTCATGAGTTCGAGCCCCATGTCAGGCTCTGTGCTGATAGCTCAGAGCCTGGAGCCTGCTCTGGATTCTGTGTCTCCCTCTCTCTCTCTGTCCCTCCCCTGCTCATGCTCTGTCTTTCTCTCTCTCTCAAAAATAAATCAACATTAAACAAAAATTAAAACAAGCTACAGGCTGAGATGAAACACCTGTACATATATATGGAGTCTTAATACAGAATATATAAAGAATTTGAACAACTCAATAAGAAGACAACCCAAGTAGGGGCACCTGGGTGGCTCAGTTGGTTAAGAGTCCAACTTCAGCTCAGGTCATGATCTTGCCGTCCGTGAGTCTGGGCCCCAGGTCGGGCTCTGTGCTGACAGCTCAGAGCCTGAAGCCTGTTTCAGATTCTGTGTCTCCCTCTCTCTCTGCCCCTCCCCTGCTCATGCTCTGTCTCTCTGTCTCTGAAAAATGAATAAACCATCAAAAAAATGAAAGAAAAAAAAAGACAACCCAAGTAAAAATGAGCAAAAAGATTTGAGTAGACATTTTATCAAAGAAGATAAACAGTTAATAAGCACAAGAAAAGATGCCTGACATCATTATTCATTAGGAGAATATACATTAAAATCCCCTTGAGACTATTATTTGATGGGCACAGAGTTTCAGTTTATAATAATGAAAAAGTTGGAGAGATGTTTAGGAGTGATAGTTGTAGAACTGTGTGTTTACTTAATGTCATTGGACTATACACCTAAAAATAGAAGTTTTAGGGGCACCTGGGTGGCTCAGTCAGTTGAGTGTCCAACATCAGCTCAGGTCATGATCTCGAGATTTGTGGGTTTGAGCCCCGAATTGGGCTCCACACTGATAGTGCAGAATCTGCTTGAGATTCTCTCCTCTCTCTGCCCCTCCCCCACTCACACTTTCTCTCACTCTCAAAATAAATAACACTTAAAAAATAGAAGTTTTGTGTATATTTTACCACAATTTTAAAAAATCCATTGAGATACCACTTCACACTAGTATGGCAACACCAAGTATTGGCAGGAAGGTGGAGAAAATGGAACAGTTCTACAGTGCTGGTGGGAATATAAAATAGTAGAGACGCTTTGGAAAAATTTGGCAGTAAAGAGTTAAAGTGAACTTCACTCAGCAGTTCCACTCCTAGAAACTGTCAGGCAGAAAGACCTTCCTCTGCTCTATAATCCTTCTAAATGGACTTAGAACCAAATGGACATGAGACAGATTAACAGGAGAAAATAATATTTAATGAGTGCATATACAGGGAATCCACAGACAGGAAATTTCAAAGACAATGGGGCACATGAAGCTCACATGAGCTGAGGAGAGGGGCAGAGGTCTGAGGATATGAAAAGGAGAAAGCTTTTAGCAAGAAGGTGAAAGATGTTTAGAAACACAAGTTTGCTCTATGAGGCAGACAAATTCCTTAGGCAAAGGGAAGTGTCTGTTAATTGCTCTCTTCCTATTACAGGCTCTCCTTCCAATGTAAATTAGACAGTTGTGGGAAAGGCAGAGAGCTTTTCCTGCATCTGCTGGGTTTTGATTACTTAAAAAAAAAATTATTTATTTTGAGAGAGAGAGAGAGAGAAGCTGAGAGAGAATCCCAAGCAGGCCCTGCGCTGCCAGTGCAGAACCCGATGTGGGAGTTGAATTCCCCAACTATGAGATCACAACCCAAGCAGAAATAAAAAGTTGGACGCTTAAGTGACTGAGCTACCCAGGCGCCCCTAACTCAAAATAATCTTTATGCTGAAGAGGCCCATCTTGGGGCAGCCTGCCCTCAGCCCCTACACAATCTACCCAAGCAGCAAGAAAACATACATCTACAGAAAGACTTGTAAGCAAATATGCCTAGCAGCATTATTTGTAATGGCCAAGAACTGTTGTCTATCAATTAATGACAAATAAAATGTGGTATATCCATACAAGGGAATATTATTCAGCAATAAAATGGAATAAAATACTGATATATAACATAACATGAATAAACCTCAAGAACAGACTAAGCCAGTTAGGCACCCCCAGAATAAAGTTTAAAGAGCAAAAACAAACAAACAAACAAAAAACCAAAAAACAAAACCCTCAACAACATTATGCTAAGTGATAGAAATGACACACAAAGGGATATATATTATATGATTCCATTGATACCAAATATCAGGAAAGGCAAAAGTATAGAGATATAACATGGATTAGTGGTTGCCAGGGGCTGAGGATGGGAGTGGTTTTGGCTATATAAGTGTCCAGGGGCACCTACGTGGCTCACTTGGTTAGGTGTCCTACTCTTGATTTTGGCTCGAGTCATGATCTCGTGGATTTGTGAGTTCAAGCCCCACATGGGGTTCTATGCTGACAGCATGGAGCCTGCTTGGGATACTCTCTCTCTCTCTGCTCTTCCTCGGCTCATGCTCTCTCTCTCCCTCTCTCAAATTAAACAAATAAACTTAAAAAAAAAAAAGTGTCCAACCGCACATTTTGAGGCAATGGGAATGGGGTGAGATAATAATGGTTGTACAACTCTATAATTTTACTAGAAATCATTAATTATGCAATTATAATGGATGTATTCTATAATATGTAAATTATACTTCAATAAAGCCATTTAACAAAAAGGCTATGGGCTGTTCTTTCTCACAGTCCTGGAGTTCCTGACCACATGGTGATGACCAAAAGTATCCAGCCCACTAAGAGATGACAGGAATGCATAAAAAATATGTTGACTACAGCTGTGGGAGATATACAGATCCACACCTGCACACTTTTTTTTTTTTTTTAATATTTATCAATTTTTGAGAGAGAGAGACAGAGCATGAGCAGGGGAGGGGCAGAGAGAGAAGGAGACACAGAATCCGAAGCAAGCTCCAGGCTCTGAGCTGTCAGCACAGAGCCTGACACAGGGCTCAAACCCACAAACCGCAATATCATGACCTGAGCCAAAGTCAGACACTTAACTGACTGAGCCACCCAGGCGCCCCAACACCTGCACACCTCAATCCTGCAAAGGCCCAGACATCAAAACAGTTCACCAGGCTCCCCACACCTTATTTCCTCACACTCAGTATTCTTTACCCATTTACAGTACTCAATTCATCCTTGTACAAACACAAGTGGATGATATATTACCAGGGTCTGGCCTTCAGAGTGCTTCCTTTCACCACTGCTGGGTGGAAGAGACATTTCCTAAAACACAGACCATTATCTTGCTTCTTCCAGACTGCTGACTGGCTTTTCCAGGCGAACTCCAGGTGAGAAGCTTTAGAACACAGAGGCTTTCATTCTTTGTGAGAGAACATGGGGTAGAAATGCAAATTGGGTCACATCTGGTCAGAAATGCTCCATGCCTTACTGTTGTGCCCTGTCAGGTCCTATAGGGAACCTGATAACCAGTCTGAGAACTCTGTTCTGTTTCCAATTCACTCCCGATAAACAGGACTCCAATATCAAAGGTGAATTAATTGGTGATGTATTCAGTATCAAATGGTGCAGAGCAGTCTGAAGTCAGTACCAGAGCTGGGTAATGATAGCAATGCATATAAACTATGTTATGAGTACCTGGAGAAACTCAATGAAGACATCATGGATGTCAAAGGCAGATTTCACAAGGTCCATAAACAATGGGAAAGCTTCCCTAGAAGCCCTCCAGGAACTATCTTATCAGGCCCCTTGCTCAGAGCAAGAGTCATGTCCATGCCAAACTCAGTCATGGGTGAGCAGTAGGACATCACTTCAATGGGTGCAGGGCCACCACCATCCTTCCAGAGGAGGGCAAGCAGGGAACAGGGGCTGCTTACACTGAGTAATAGATGACCATCAAACACAGAAGGACATTTTCCATAGCATCCAGCGGTGTGACAGCTGGTCACAAAGTACAGTATGGCCCCTATAGGGGCCCCTACAGGGCATTCGTGGAGTTAATCTCTGCAGGTAGAAGTTCTGGGGCGCCAGGTGGATCAGTCTGTTGAAGAGCCGACTCTTGATTTCAGCTCAGGTCATGATCTCATGGTTGTGGGCTCGAGCCCCACATCAGGCTCTGTGCTCACAGCGCAGAGTCTGCTTTGGATCCTCTGTCTCCCTCTCTCTCTGCCCCTCCCCCCTCTCAGAAATAAATAAGCGTTAAAAAATTAAAAAAAAATAACTTCTATACAAGGTACAACTTGTGGCTGAAGGCTATTTGTATACGGTATTTTTCAGGTGTTAATTCTTTTATATTGAATGAAGTTTTTAAAACATAATTTAAAAGAAAATGTTAAAAAAAAAGGGGGGGGGCGGGGGCAGCTGAAGACTTTACTAAATTCACTGCTCCTAAAATGGCTTTTCACTAGTGAAGGTTTTGTGCTGGTTGGTGGGCAGGAGCTGTGGCTGAGTCTCCCATACCAGCTGTACACACAGGAGCTTTCTCCAGTGTGAATATTTCTATGCAGGACCCAGCAGGAGCTGCTTTGCTCTCCTATTCACTACACTCACAATGCAGTAACTTGCTGCTGCAAAACTTGATTAAATCTGGGCAAGGAGGCTATCCAACACCAGCTGCACTCCTTATGCCTTTCTCCAGTGGGGACTGTGTGAAAGAGGTTCAGTTTTCCTGAGAGCTTTCAGGTGGTTACTGCATTTGTACAACTGTTCTCTGGCATGAATCTTTTGGTGCTAACAAGAATAGAGCTCTGAATGCAGATGTCCACATTCTCGGCACTTGACTCCTTTGGTGCAAGGGGAAATGCAAAAGTTTGCTCAAGGCTGGGCCACACTCCCTGCCTTAATGAGTGTTTTCTAAGGGGCAAACATTCTCATTCTCAAAAGGAATAGAGCTCTGGCTGGAGGCTTTCTCCCATTACAACAATCATGACATTTGAAGACATGAATGTACTTCTGCTTTCTCAGAATGGAGACAAAGGTGAAGGGCTTCCCATCTTCCCAATGTACTTGGGATTTTTTTCCCATTCTGAAAATTAAAAAAAAATTTTTTTTAATGTTTTACTTATTTTTGAGAGAGAGACAGAGTGCGAGTAGGAGCGGGGCAGAAAAAGAGGGAGACACAGAATCTGAAGCAGGCTCCAGGCTCTGAGCTGTCAGCACAGAGCCTGACGTAGGGGCTTGAACCCATGAACCGCGAGATCATGACCTGAGCTGTAGTCGGCCGCTCCCATCGACTGAGCCACCAAGGCGCCCCCCATTCTGGTATTTTTTATTGATTGAACACCTCTCCATATACCATGTGTTTACTGGGTGTCTCTTCAGTGTCAGTTCTCTGTGAGTTCTGCAAAAGGGCCTCAGTGTCTGGTGACAGGCAGGTGCTATGCAGTGAGGGTGGTCCAGCCACTGACATTATATCCACCTTCCTTAGAGGAAGCAAGCAGTCCCATAAAGAGATAAATTTTATTTTTCCTTAAAAAAATTTTTGAGAGAGAGAGAGAGAGAGAGAGAGAGAGAGAGAGAGAATATCTCAAGCAGGCTCCACACTCAGCATGGACCCAGATGGGGGCTTGATCCCAAGACCCTGGGATCATGACCTGGGCTGAAATCAAGAGTTGGACATTCAACTGACTGAGCTACCCAGGCACCCTTTCAAGAACTACTTAAGGATACGTATCAGCTCAGAACATGTTAAGGGGAGGCCAATGGTGGAGGATCTGACCATAAAAGGGGAGAAGGCGAAAGACTGAGAGGAAAAGGATACAGAGGGATCAGCCAGGAAATATGAGTCAAGGGAAAGTAGAATGAAGTTCCAGAATGACAGAAAAGAGGCATGGCTACTCACTTTGGCACCAGGGTAAGAGAGGGCACAGGCCAGGTACCAGGTGAGAGACAAGCCCGCTGCCACAGGCCCTCCCCTACCAGTCTTGCACGGACCAGGACTGGTCCTCCATGGGCCTCTCTGGTCATGGACTGATTCAAGCTGCCCTGTTCAGGTCTCCTGGCCATGTTCACCTTGGGTGACCACATTGATGGTAGTGCAGGCAGTCATTCTTATGGGGGGTCAAGTGGCTTGTGAGAGGCCAGCCCCAGGTCTGTCATGATTCACCCATGACAGACTGAGGTGGATAAGGATCACTTATGCATCTGGAGAACTGAATCTCACAAAATGAACAACCAGGAAAGATCTCAGGGGAAAGGTGCATTGTCCCCACAATCAGTGATCGTGTCTGTGTCCATGTGCCATCACAGGGGCTGACAAGGGGCAGCTGGCAGAAAACCTGCTGGAATGAGGAAGTGTGACAGAGGAGAAAGAAAAGCAACACACCTCGACTGGGTCACTTGGCCAGATAATAACCAAGCTGGATGTGATCTGCTATGCAAGTTGTGATACTTTTGACCCTTGACCTAAAAGATACTGGAGTTGTTTATACAGCAGTCTGGGAGAAGATGTATCAAGACATGGGCCAGCACCAGGACCAGCCGCATATCCCATGGGGAACATAGTGGCCTAACCTGGTGAGGACAGCACCATGTCATGGTAGTAGCCCTACTGTGTCTCATGAAGGAGCCCCACTTTTTCTGAGAGCAGTATGTGACCTTCTTAAAAGTCACTGGGCCTTGCTATAGCAGGCCAGGGAGCAGATGGATGCAACCTAAGCACTGGGCATGGGACCTGGGACCCCAGTCTCTGTCCTGCGGCCACCTCCCTTTATGTCTCCCAACCTTGTCCCCTGACATGCCTGCTTACCCTCTCATATCTGAAAGGGTGGGCCCTCCTCCTGGATGTGCCCTCTCCCCGGATCCATTGGTCTTTGGACAGTGCTTCTCCTTTTCTGCACCCATCTCCTCCACCCGGCCACTGGTCCTTATCCTGGACACCCCACACTCACCTCAGGGCCACTTATCTGCAACCACAACCTAAGACTCTCCTTCCAAAATGCCATTCTCAGGCCCTTCCTTGGTCCAGGCCACCAGTGAACTGCAACCTGGAGATCGGAGGCCAAACCAAAACTCCCTATGTGTCCATGGCACGTAGTCACTTCCACTTAGAAGTCCACATCTACAAAATCCAACTGCTAATCTTCCCCAAAATATCCTCCTCTTGCCAAACTCCCATCTCCATGTACAATATCTCATTCTTCCTAAACACTCGGGATGGTCTTTTATCCACCACTTACGTTCACTCGTCACATGTAGCAGGAAATCCCATTAACTTCATCTTGAAAATCTAACCGAAATCTGATCACTTCTCTCACCTCTCCTACTTCTACCCTGGACAGGCCATCATCATAACTGTCTGGAAGAATATTGCAGCAGCATCCTCACAACCCCTGGCCACAACCCCTCTCCCACCGGTGTGTTGACTCAGTATGTTTACTTGGTATTCATTGGGATACTTTCAAAATCCTAAATCCAGACAATGGATATCCCGCTTCTATTCAAAAATTTCTACGACTCCCAGCACATTCAGCCAATGAATAGAGGCAGGACTCCTCTCTTCGTGCAGTGGAAGAATGAGAATTTTCCTGAATGTTCTCAGGTCAGTCTCACCTCCGAATCTTTGCACATGCAGATCCCTCTGTCTGTACCCTCTACATCTTAACATACCGAATTCTGGGATGAAGACTCCCCACCTGCGAACGCTCCATCATCCAGAACATCGAGGCCTGTAGCTCAGTCGGGGACTCAGGACACTGGGACTCCAAGTCAGGTCGGGTGGAAGAATCCTTCAGCCGTGACTAGTTGATCGGCTCACTCATCACGCCCGTAGTCCAGCCACAAGCTGGTCATGAGCTCGGAACGCGTGGCTTTGAGCCTCCGTCCCCCGCTCTGTAAAGCAGACACAACGCCAAGGGCGACGACTCCCGGGCGGGCTCCAAAGGAGGTCCTTGCAGACATCCCCGCGAGGTAGCCCCCCCTACTGCCAAGGATATCCGGGCTTGGGTAGTCAGGACATTCTCTGGGGTCAAGGGATGCACAGGGCACGGAGACGGAATCTCCCCGACTCTCGAATCTTCCCTGCATCCGTTCCCGCAGGCCCAGTGAGCCTCCCGGCACCATCCACGGCCAGGCAACTTGATTCCTCCTCCAACACCGATAAAACGGCAAGCTGCCAAAGAAACAACCGAAAACCAGAAGCCACCACGCGCTGGCGCGGCGGTTCCGGAAACGCCTCTCCCCTAGGCTATCATTGGCCAGAGCCCAGACCGCGGCCTCGGAAACGCCCCTCGCCCAGGTTCTCCCTGGGAGGCTCTGAGAAGACGCTTGATGAGAGGCTTTCTGGGGAATGTAGTTCGCGACGCGTGAGCAGTGACGCGACGTGTGTGTGTGTGTGTGTGTGTGTGTGTGTGTGTGTGTGTGTGTGTGAGTGTGTGTGTGTGTGTGTGTGTGTGTGTGTGTGTGTGTGTGTCCTGATCACCCAGGCAACGACCCGGAGGCACAGCTACTAGTTGTAGAAACTAGCGTGGTTGCGAGCGGCGGGCCCAGAGCATTTGCCCGCTCAGAGTCTGGGCGTTTCTGCGCTAGCAGCAGAGGACAGGGCGGGACTTCCGTCGTCGCCATTGCACTCTTTGCCGCGCAGTTGGTGGGCTGGTTGGCAGTCGGCTGCTGGGACCAGAGATGGGCATAGGGAAGTCCCGGGACTGTCACCGCACCACTGCATGCACTTTTACCCCTCGGCTAATGGTTCCTCCTTCCTGAGCCTTGGTTTCCCCAGATGTAGAACGGAGGTAATGTACTCCGCCTTAGCCCCACGGTCCCCGGAGACAGCTCCCAGGTCCTTGGGCGCATTTTATACGGGGGAAGACTTACTAAAACCCTGAGTGCGACCGTCAGCACGCGGTCACCCCAGGCAGTGGGGGCGTAGGGTTTTGGATGACCCCGCAGTGCTTGTCACTGTCGCTGCCTTGCACGACCCCGCCCACTCCACAGACTCTGACCAGGCCAGCAACCTCGCTGATGGACCCCGGGCAGGTGAGTGGAGGGTGCCCCAGTTCTTCGCCCGCTGGTATCCCTGCCCTCCCGATCCTGGAGCCCCTGTACTAGAGAATGACGGTGTCCTGGACTCTTCGCCTATACTTGAGTCTGGAGCCCAGGGTCACTCTTCCTAGCATCCTGAATCCAAGCTGGACGTTATATGGATGGGTTCACTGTAAGTTAGCAACCTCCTCAGGAGCTGCCCTGGTGTAATCTGAAACCGACCCCAGAGGTGGAGGGTAGGGAGAGAGTGAAGAAAGAGGCACGTCACTCCAGACTGGTTGGTGCAGGTTTAATAAGCAAGGACAGGTACATAGGAAGCTTGCCTTGGGCAGCCACAAGAGTAGATCTCCACACCAGGCCAACAAATCTTAAAAGTTTATATGGAGACTTTAACTTGGTTCAGTCAAGTATACCATCCAGATGGTGTCAGTGTCAGATCACAATCTCAAGGCTATATCCCTGGGGGAATTTCTGGGAGTGGGGAAGAATACACATTCCAAGGACAGGAGATGATGACAAGCCTCCCATTGCCCAGGTCCAGGTCATGGGTCAACTGGCAGTCACATCCTCTTGATGACTTCCCCCCCCCCCCCCCGCCAAAGGTTCATATTTCTGGAATCCTATGGGATAAGGTCTGGAAGGGTATCCCAGGCACAGGGACCAGCATGTGCAAATTTCTTGAAGGTGAGTATAAGGTGGAAGTGTTCAAGGAACTGCAGGTCTGCATTTCATCTGGTGAACATAGAAAGCATGGGAACAGGTCTCGGCCTGGAATGGCAGGCTGAGGAGCTGGGTCTCTATTCTGAGCATGGTGAATCCCGGAAAGTTTAGAGCAGAGGAGGGAGGTGATCTGATTCAGATCTTAATAGGCTCCCTCTGGATGGCCAGGAGAGAACAGAGTTCTCTCTGGAGGTGAAGTTGGAGGCAGGAAGACCACTGAGTCTTCCATTGAGTGACAGCAACAGTTCAAGTGTGTGCTTTGGTGGCTGGACCAAAGGTAGAAGTAGGAGAAATTGTTGGCTCCTGAATCTCCCTTTTAAGTAGGGTGGACTAGATTTCCTGCTGTGAGGCAGTGAGATATCAGGGTTGACCCAGACAGGTTTGTCAGGTGTGGAAGTTGGCATGAGGAGTAGATTTCAGAGGGAAGATGAAGAGCTAGGTTTTAGCCGTATTGTATTTGAGGTGTCCTGTAGACTGCCAAATGGAAGTGCCAAGTATGCTTTATGCTGGAGACATCCAAGGGAGACTTGTGTGTTGACATTATGTGTGGCTGGGGGTTGACCAGAATGGTGACCAAGCCTCTACCTAGAGACTAGACCTGGGATGAAAAAAATGAAGCATGAAAGTAACAGAGGTAGGATGACAGTGGGGTCTGAGATGAGACTGGTTTACCTCTCTACAGCTCACCAGGTTTTTGTGGCCATCCTCCTTGGGGTCTGGGGTTTTTTTTCAGGGTGGAGGAGTAATCAGGGGCAGAAAGGGTCAGTCTAAACTAAGAGTCCCCAAGCCTAGGGTCTGGGATTTGTCTATCTGTGAAAACAGCTACGACTGCTGAAGGGAAAGCATGTAGAGGGTGGAGGTGGAAGAGAGCAGGGGTGTTTAAGATCTATTCATGATTCTGGGGAGCTGAAGGCTGAAGCAACAAGGCAAAGTGGGGAGGCATTAACCAGAAGTGATGATTGTCTCTGGCAGTGGCGATTTTTGGAGATGTGGGGCAAGCCAGGCTTAGTATTGAATCCTGGTTGCCCATTTTATGTTGGGTATGCCATGTGCACAGTGGGATATAGGAACTAGGGATATGCCGGTGGTGTGGACAGGAAGGGAAGGTGGGGGCTGGGGAGTGGGTGTCCAAAGAGTGACATGTACAAGGTAAGGGAATGTGAACCAATGGGCCCAGGGCCCTGGCACTAGAGGCTTAAGGGAGGAAATAGAGTCCAAATTTTCTTATACTTGGGAGGTGTGATCTGGGGGACACAAAGGAGCTTGTTTAGTGTGAAGAGTGGGTTCCTGGCTAGCACAGAGCACAGACAGCATCTGTATCAGCTTTTTGTGCCTCTAGATTGGATTGGATTGGTCTGGCTACAGTAACTAGTGAGACGACAAGGATAAAGGGACATCTGTGGTGACAGGGCCTCTTATCTCCTCTGAGGTGGGGGCCTGAGGAGGAGGAGGAGCTGTGGGTGGGTGAGGGAAGGATGGACTGAGGGAGTCACAAGAAGAGAAGATGCCAGTGGTAGATGTAGCAGAACTCTGAGTCATAGGTCAAGGAACTGGATGTGTCCATTTGACTTTTTGTTTGCTTTTCAGCCCATCTGTTGGCCTTCTAGCTTAGCTGTTTCATCATTGCAAAGCCCAGTGACCTTTGAAGATGTGGCTGTGTACTTTTCCAAGGAGGAGTGGGGGCTTCTTGATGCAGGCCAGAGGGACCTGTACCACAATGTTATGCTGGAGAACTTTGAGCTCATGACCTCACTTGGTAAGGCCTTTCTGCCCTGCCCCAGCATGGTGACCAGCTTCTTCCCTTTTACCTTCTTCCCATAGAGAGTTTTCTGTTCATCCCAAAGTTGGACCATTGGCACTGGTTCTTCCCAGGTTTCCTGTTATAGATGCTGTGGATGCTAGGACTGGGCTGTGTGCATTCTCCTTGTATTTCTCTGAGCAGCCTCATAAATAGTCCTAATAGCTGTTGCCCAGGGGCCTTGTGGGAACAGAGGTTGGGAATCAGGGACATATGGTGTGCCTCATGGATCCCACTAAGCTAGACCAATTTCTGGCTCGGTGACCCACAATGGGGCCATGCCCAGAATCTGTCCCTTCCCCCATGGGACTTTTTTTTTTAAACTTTGTTGAGCTATACCATAAAATTCATACTTCAGAATGTATAATTCAGTGGTTTTTAGGTATTTGCAGAGTTGTATAAATATCACCATAATCTAACATTTTTATCACCTAAAGAGAAATTGTACCCATTAACAGTCATTCCTCATCTTCCCTCATCTCTTCTTCCTCAGCCTTAGGCAACTGCTAATATACTTTATGACTATATAGATTTGCTTATTTAAACATTTCATATAAATGGAGTCACACAGTATATGTTTCTCTGTGAATGGCTTTCAGTTAGTGTAATGTTTGTAAGGTTAATCCACGTTGTAGCATTTACCAGTACTTCATTCTTTTTTATGGCCAAATAATTTTCCATTGTGTAGATATACAATGGTTTGTTTATTCATTCATCAGTTGATGAGCATTTGTCTTGTTTCCACTTTTTGGCTGTTATGAAAAACGTTGCTATGAACATTCATGTACAAGTTTTTACGTAAGTATGTTTTCATTTCTCTTGGGTAGATACATAGTGGAATTGCCAAGGTGTTTTCCAAATTGGCGGCACCATTTTATATTCCCACTGCAGTGTATGAGTGTTCCAATTTTTCTACTTCCTTATCAACACTTGTTATTGTCTGTTTTCTTATAGATAGCCTAGTTGGTGTGAAATGGTATCTCACTGTAGTTTTGGTTTGCATTTCTCTAATAACTAATAATGTTGAGCAACTTTTCATGTGCTTGTTGGCCATTTGTTTATGTGTATGTATATATACATATCTCCTTTTAGGAAATGTCTATTCAAGTCCTTTGTCATTTCCTCTAGTAAGGCCTCCTTTATTCTGTAGCTTGGCTATCCCTGTCCTACACAGTGGGCCCTTCACTCTTCTTCTGGCCCCCTTGACCTGTCACCATCCCTTGGACCCATTGCTGTATATGTCCAGCCACACATTTCTAATGAAATCACCCTTTCCACCAAGTGGAGCACTCAGGTTACCAGAAATTTCTCTGCTTTTAGGTTGTTGGCATGGAGTGGAAGATGAGGGGGCCCATTCCAAGCAGAATGCTTCTATACAAGGGATGTTACAGGTCAGGATCCCCACTGCAAATCCTTCCATGCAGAAGGCTGACACCTGTGATATGTGTGGCCCATTCTTGAAAGACATTTTGCACCTGGATGAACATCAAAGAACATATCCTGAGAGTACCCTCTATACATGTGGAGCATGTGGAAGAGAGTTTTGGTTCAGTGTGAACCTTCACCAGCACCAGGAGGAGCACAGTAGAGAAAAGCCCTTCAGATGGGACAAGGACAGGGACTCATTTGTGGAACGCTCTATAGTCCATCTGTCAGAGAAGACTTTCACTTGTGGGGAAGATGGTGAGGATGCCTTGGACAGCCATGACCGCTTCCAGCATCCAGCCATTGAGAGCAGTGGGAAGCCATATAGAAGCACAGAGTGCAGGAAGGCCTTTTCACACAGTTCTAATCTTGAGCAGCTCTTAGAAGTCCATTCCACCCAGGAGCTCTTCAAGTGCAACGACTGTGGAAAAGTCTTTCAGAAGAGCTCCACCCTCCTCAACCACCTGAGAATTCATTCTGAAGAGACACTGTTTAGATGCCCAACAGTTGAAAATTCCTTAGAGGAGAAATCAACCCTTGTTAATCACCAAAAATGTCATAATGAAGAGACATGTCATGTATGTAAAGAGTGTGAGAAGACCTTCAGTCACCCTTCTAAACTGAGGAAGCACCAGAAATTTCACACTGGAGTAAAACATTATAAGTGCAATGATTGTGGGAAAACCTTCAGCCACAAACTCACACTTGTTCATCACCAGCGAATTCATACAGGAGAAAGACCTTATGAGTGCAGTGAATGTGGGAAAGCCTTTAATAACAGGTCACACCTCACTCGACATGAGAAAGTTCACACTGGAGAAAGGCCTTTTGAGTGCAGCAAATGTGGAAGAGCCTTCAGCCAAAGCTCTAATTTCCTTCGGCACCAGAAAGTTCACACCCAAGTAAGACCATATGAGTGCAATCAATGTGGTAAAGCCTTCAGCCGTAGCTCTGCTCTCATTCAACACTGGAGAGTTCACACTGGAGAAAGGCCTTATGAGTGCAGCGAGTGTGGAAGAACTTTTAATAATAACTCCAACCTTGCTCAGCACCAGAAAGTTCACACTGGAGAACGGCCTTTTGAGTGCAGTGAATGTGGAAGAGACTTCAGCCAGAGCTCCCACCTCCTTCGACATCAGAAAGTTCACACTGGAGAACGGCCTTTTGAGTGCAGTGAATGTGGAAAAGCCTTCAGCAATAGCTCCACTCTCATTCAGCACCAGAAAGTACATACCGGGCAAAGGCCTTATGAATGCAGTGAATGTAGAAAGGCCTTCAGTCGCAGCTCCAGCCTGATTCAGCACTGGAGAATTCACACCGGCGAAAGGCCTTATGAGTGCAGTGAATGTGGGAAAGCCTTTGCTCACAGTTCCAGTCTCATTGAGCACTGGAGAGTTCACACAAGAGAAAGGCCTTATGAGTGCAGTGAATGTGGGAAATTCTTTAGCCAGAACTCCATTCTCATTAAACATCAGAAAGTTCACACTGGAGAAAGGCCTTATCAGTGCAGCGAATGTGGGAAGTTCTTTAGCCGAAAGTCCAGCCTTATTTATCACTGGAGAGTTCACACTGGAGAAAGGCCTTATGAGTGCAGTGAGTGCGGGAGAGCCTTCAGCAATAATTCTCACCTGGTTCGTCACCAGAGAGTTCACACACGGGAAAGGCCCTATGAGTGCAGTCAATGTGGGAAAGCCTTTAGTGAACGATCCACACTTGTTCGACACCAGATAGTACACACCAGAGAAAGGACTTATGAGTGTGGCCACTGTGGAAAAATTTTTAGCCGTCTTTGCAATCTTGCTCAGCATAAAAGGATTCATACCTGAGTGGAGTCTTATGGAAATGGTCCTTCTGAGAAGATTTTCAGCCAAGTCAAACTTGGAGCAGAATACCCACAGAGAAGTTACCTACATGTACCACTAATTTGGAAAAGTCTTCAAAAGCTACCCTGGCCTTTCTCAGCAGCCCAGAGCTGAGCTCTCTCCCCTATGGAGCACAAATCCGTTTTGAACCTGCCTGGATCCAAATATTTGCAACAGTCATCTACATATGCATGGAAAAAACAGCTCCCTGTGCCTCCTTTCCACTTTCCTGGAGGAAAACAAACTTATCCTGGGCCCATTGGAATGGCTTCATTCCCACTGCCTCTGAGAGGGTTAGGAAATGAACTGACCCCAGGCTGGTTGAGGGGCCTTGAGGGATGTCCAGTTTGGGCTTCTCAGGAAGACGCACATTCCTCATGGATGTTGTCATGTCTGCATGTAATCCCAATGATGTGTCCACTGAGCCCACACATTACCCTTCCCTGGAACCATTTACCCTGGTCTTCTCTATCCAGCATGATAATAAAGACTTCATTGATCAACCCAGCTTAATCTTGGGGGTTGGGGTGGGGTAGGTTGAAAAAAGAAGCAGGTAGAGTGGGGGAAGGCTGATACAGGGCACCTGACAACATCTACCTCAGGGTATAAAAGGAACATAGGGAATTGCTCTATGATCTTTTGTGGCCCACTTCGCATTGCATTTGAAGGACTGGGGAAAACTGAAGGGCTCATAAAGTAAACATAGTGGCCTGTGTTTCAGAGATACCTGAAGGCCCAGAGCTCACCCTGAAGAAGGAGGATGTTAGTCTGCAACATTAGAATGGTCTATTGGATTAGAGGGCAGGTCCCTAGTTCACAGAGAGAACTCTGGGTTCCCCCATGTGAGGAGAAGCTGTCTTCTGGTTCCTAATAAGGGGGTATGACCCTGGGAGGCCAGTAGAGGCCTATTGAATACTGTATCCACCTAGTGGATAGAGAAACACTGGGTGTGAAGTAATAGGGAGTTGGGGAGACTAGGAAACTATAGGCCCATAAGGATAAGGAGTAACCACAGTTCTCCATTAACTGTGGCTCTGCAGGTGAGGCACGTATAACTTAATCTGAGACCCACAGGGGCCATTTGGGAAGCCATCATTAGTACAGAAACACTGGCTGTGGAGAAGAAGACTAGTAAACTAGGGGGAACTTGGCTGTTCTAAAGGTACATCAGAAAATTCCAGGTGACTGGCCAAGTGAGATAAGAGTGCAGAACTACTACTACTACCTCCTCCTCCTCCTCCTCCTCCTCCTCCTCCTCCTCCTCTTCTTCTTCTTCTTCCTCTTCCTCCTCCTCCTCTTCCTCCTCCTCTTCCTCCTCTTCCTCTTCTTCCTCTTCCTCTTCTTCCTCTTCCTCCTCTTCCTCTTCCTCCTCTTCCTCCTCCTCCTCCTCTTCCTCCTCCTCCTCCTCCTCTTCCTCCTCCTCCTCCTCTTCCTCCTCCTCTTCCTCTTCTTCCTCCTCCTCCTCCTCTTCCTCTTCTTCCTTCTTCTTCCTCCTCTTCCTCTTGTTCCTTATTCCTTCTTCTTCCTCCTCTTCCTTCTTCTTCCTCCTCTTCCTCTTCTTCCTCTTCTTCCTCCTCCTCTTCTTCTTCTTCCTCTTCTTCCTTCTTCCTCTTCTTCTTTCTTCTTTCTCCTTCTTCTTCTTCTTCTTCTTCTTCTTCTTCTTCTTCTTCTTCTCATCCCCTCCCCCTCCTCCTCTTCTTCTTCTTCTTTTAATGTTTATTCATTTTTGAGAGAGAGAGCACAAGCCAGGGAGAGGCAGAGAGGGAGCCGCAGAATCTGAAATAAGCTCCAAGCTCTGAGCTGTCAGCACAGAGCCCAACAAGGGGCTCAAACCCACAAACCGTGAGATCATGACCTGAGCCAAAGTTGGGTGCTTAACCAACCAAGCCACCCAGGTGCCCCAAGGGTGCAGAACTTCTTAAGATCCGCAGACCTGTGTAGCACCCATAATGCAAATCCAAATAAGTGTTTTATGAATTCCTATATTCTTCCTGAGCTGTTCACCTCGTGGCTGTCACCACACAAGAACTCTGACATTGAGAGGATAGAGCTCATGGTCTGGAGAGTGTTTATGTGAATAACCAGAGTTTCTAGAAGATTGCATAGTCATGGCCTTCATTACCCCATTTCGGATAGCCACCAAGGAAGTCTGTCCTTTTTAAGGGATGGGGAGACAACATGGTTGAATTAATATGGGTTTCTTAGATGTCTTGGCTTTCCAAGAAGAGCCAGATATGCAGATTTTTATGTGGCTTTTGGTTTTATGCTAGAAGCCATTTGAAAAAACATTTTGGTACAAAAGCAGTTTGACAAAACATGTATGTGGGCTATATACATTCCCCTGTGTCCTTCCATGAGACCTGGGGGGAGAAAGACCTGGAGTTTTCTGACATGAGAGGCTTCAGCATGCAGTATCCATCCATAGTGCTTGGTGGATGAGAAGGCATTGTTGCTGCCTCCTCTTCGCGGTGACTTTTCCTAAAAGCCTAAAGGAAACAAGGAATGATAGCCACATCAGAGGCAGAACCCAAGACAGGCTTGCAGTCATCAAAATTTGCAGTAGGGCTGCTCAAGTACTCTCCAGCAGAGATGTTTGGGGGAATCCCACTCTGCTCAGACCTTCCTTCCTGGATGTAAGAATTATCTTTAATCAACATGGAGAACTCATGTGAGATCAGAGTTAAAGGCCAACTGAGCCACAAGAGGATCAAGCCTTCCAAGCAAATGGGGTAGGATAGACACTGGTCATCTCAATCCTTTGTACACTGTGTGGATGGCCATGGTTAGATTTCATAAATGGCCCCCAATTCATGGGTGAAGAATTCTTCTGTGGGTGAAGAACCTTCCTTAGAACAGCCTGGTCTCCTACTGGGGCTCAGTACACAGCAGCCGGTCTGTTGGAGAAGGAAGATTTTTGCCAGCAATGCCAGAACACTCCAGGCAAAGGCCTCATGGCCCTAACCTTATAGCTGTTCTGGATACCAGCCTATATGGGGCCTAGCAGTTACAGTGCTTTCAGTCTATTGTCAATCCACTGACACTGTACATTCTGCCCTCACTAGTGATAGCTCTTCTCTGAGCTCTGTCCAGTAGTAGTTCCCTGAATTTGGACCTTTGCCTGTGACCTCCCCCATGAGGGACACCCTCTGTAGTCTTCTCAACCTCTCCCAACTTTTCCTCTCCTCTAAGTCTGCTGTACTTTTCCTCCTCCAATTTGGTGTTAGCTTCTCTCTTTGATGCCTGAACCTTTGGCCTGATGCCAGCCCTCTGCTACCCTTATGTTTTCTTACATGGTTGTACCCACAGGTGCAAATGTTTCAAACCTCAAGGGTATATTTGTCTTTCTGAAATCATTGATCTTGAAGACTAGTGCTAAACAAGGTGTTCTTATCATTTTAAAGGTCACATGACTTAGCTTGGGCTGCAATAACAAAATACCATAGACTGAGTGGTTTAAACAACAGATATTTATTTTCTTATAGTTCTGGAGGCTGGAAGTCAGAGATCAGAGTGCCAGCATGTTTGGGTTCCGGTGATGACCCTCTCTGTGGCTTGCTTTCTTGCTGTGTCCTCACATGGTGGAGAGAGAGGAGAGTGTGACCTTTCTTCCTCTTCTCACAAAGGCACCAATCCCATTATGGAGCACCACCCTCATGAACTCATCTAAAACTAATTACGTCCCAGGGGCACCTGGGTGGCTCAGTGGCTTAAGGGCCCAACTTCAGCTCAGGTCATGGGCTTAGGTCATGATCTCATGGTTTGTGGGTTCAAGCCCCACATTGGGCTCTATGCTGACAGCTCAGAGCCTGAAGCCTGCTTTGGATTCTGTGTCTCCTTCTCTCTCTCTGCCCCTCCCCCACTTGAGCTCTGTCTCTCTGTTTCTCTCTCTCTCTCTCTCTCAAAAATAAATAAACATTATGGGGGTGCCTGGGTGGCTCAGTCGGTTGGGCATCCAACTTTAGCTCAGGTCATGATCTCACGGTTTGTGGGTTCAAGCCCTGCATTGGGCTCTATGCTGACAGCTCAGAGCCTGAAGCCTGCTTTGGATTCTGTGTCTCCCTCTTTCTCTGCCCCTCCTCACTCACACTTCATCTCTCTCTCTCCTTCACATATATATAAACATTAAAAAAATTTTTTAAATTAAATTAAAATAAATAAAAAACATTAAAAAATAAATAAATAAACCTAATTATGTCCCAGAGCCCTCTTGTCTAGATACCATCACTGGGATTAGGGCTTAAACATATGAAGTTTGGGGACATGCAGACATTCAGTCCATAACATCTATGGAAGGAAAGTGATTCTTTATGACCAGTATATGAAGTGCTAAGTCTTCAGGGTCACAGGACACAGTGTCAGTTTTATAGAATAAAACCAGTTGGTGACAGTAGTGAATATTAACACAAGGCGTGCCTGGGTAGCTGAGTCGGTTGAGCATCGGACTTCGGTTCAGGTCATGATATCAGGGTTCATGAGTTTGAGGCCCGCATCGGGATCTCTGCTGTCAGTGCAGAGCTCACTTTGGATCCTTCTCTCCCCCCTCTCTCTGCCCCTCCCCTGCTCTCACTCTCGCGCGCTCTCTCAAAAGCAAAACAAAACAAACCAAGAATATTAATGTTTATTATTTATTTTTCAGAGACAGAGTGTGAGCAGAGAAGGGGCAGAGAGAGAGGGAGACACAGAATCCGAAGCAGGCTCCAGGCCCAATGCGGGGCTCGAACTCACAGGCTGTGAGATCATGACCTGAGCTGAAGTCAGACACTTAACCGACTGAGCCACCTAGGGATGCCTGCTCCTTCATTTTATGAAGGGAAGGATAATAGCACAAATTACTTTTGTCTGGCATCCTCCACATTTAATAATTTGAAAGCACTTTTATCTACCAAATTGCAGATAAAAGAAAAAGTTAAAATTGACAAAATGAAGATGCCACCTTCTTAATTTTATTATAAAAGTAAAATGTTTCAATGATTTATCAATTTACAAGAAAAAGACTCAATTTTTAGCACAAAATATAGAAAACAGCCTTCACAGATATTTGGCTGCCAGGATTCTAAATATAAATGATTTTGCTGAAGGGCGCCTGGGTGGATCAGTCGGTTAAGCGTCCGGCTTCTGCTCAGGTCATGATCTCACGGTCCATGAGTTTGAGCCCTGCATCAGGTTCTGTGCGGACAGCACAGGCCTGGAGCCTGTTTTGGATTCTGTGTCTCCCTCTTTCTCTGCCCCTCCCCTGCTAATGCTCTGTCTCTCTCTGTCTCAAAAATAAAAACATTTTTAAAATTTTTAAAAAACAAATGATCTTGCTGAAAGCAGACAATTTCTAGTAAGTGTTATGAGAAGGATTAAAGAACATAGTGATATATTGGGGTACCCATGGTGTCTTAACCTTTTATGTATCACTTTTCTCACTATAGCAGCTTGAATCCAGCAACTTTCTTCCCCAACTTGAAGGGGAGAAACCTCTCCACTATTTGGACCTCTGTTAGAACATTAACTACATCTTTGTAAAAGGAGATTTCAAAATGGAGCAAACAAGACTGGCTAAAAGGTCTCTTTTTAAAATAGAGTCAGGTGGTGGGGGGATGTGGGGGGGGGTTACTCACAGAGCTGGATGTCCTGGTGGACCTGATGTGAAATTCCTGTGGAACAACAACACTTTTAAATGGTTTGCTAGGATTATTTACGTATTGAAAGTTTCTAGTTACGCTTTTCTAAAAATTAATTAAAAATTAATTAATTATTTTTAATTTATTTAAATCCAAGTTAGTTAACAGTGTAATAATGGTTTAAGGAGTAGAATTTAGTGATTCCTCAGTTACATATAACACCCAGTGCTCATCCCAACAAGTGCCCTCTTTAATGCCCATCACCCATCTAGCCCATCCCAACCCACCTCTCTATAATTATGCTTTTAAAAAAATACTAAAAATAAAGGTTCAATAAAAATTTTTTTTTTTTTTAGTCAGCTGCAAGCTCTCAGCCTGGACTTAATTTACTCCTCACCATGACACCTGAATCATCCACATTCTTCACTTCAAAAAAAGCCAGTGTGATTTAATAAGTTTCAATCCCTCATTTGCATATTAACTCTACCAATCTCAGTTAACCGAATTTAAATCCCTGTTTTGCCTAGAGGAACTGAACATTTACTACACTCCTACCTAGCTTTTTGCCTGTATAACTCTACCCCTTCTTTGTCTTCTTTAGGATCCAGTCCAAGTTTATACCTGAGTCTGTGTCTCCCAAATTGGAATTCTCATTGCTCAAGTATATGCTTATTTTCTTAAATTTTCAGTGAATTTTTGTTGGTTGACATCTTGTACACAACTTTTTTTTTTTTTACATTTTTAATTTATTTTTGATAGAGACAGACATAGCACAAGTGAGGAGGGGCAGAGAGAGAGGGAGACACAGATCGGAAGCAGGCTCTACACTCCGAGCTGACAGCACAGAGCCTGATGCGGGGATGGAACTCACAAACTGCGAGATAATGACCTGAGCCGAAATTGGATGTTTAACCGACTGAGCCACCCAGGCGCCTTGAATTTTTTTTTTTTTTTTAATGTTTACTTTTGAGAGAGAGAGAGCGCGAGCAGGAGAAGGGCAGAGAGAAGAGGAGACAGAGAATCTCAAGCAGGCTCTGTGATGACAGCAGCGAGCCCCATGTGGGGTGAACCATGAGATCATGACCTGAGCTGAAGTCGGACTGATGCTCAACAGACTGAGCCATTAGGCACCGCCCCCCACCATCCGCCTTTTTAAAGTTTAATTATTTATTGTGAGAGAGAGAGTGCATGCAAGTGGGGGAAAGGCAGAGAGAGAGAGAGAGAGAGAGAGAGAGAGAGAATCCCAAGTAGGCTCCACACCATCAGCACCATCAGCACCCAGCCCCATGTGGGGCTGGAACTCACAAACCAAACTGTGACATCACAACCTGAGATGAAATCAGGAGTCAGACACTTAACTGACTGAGTCACCAGGTGCCCCCAGAACTTTTTTAGACTCTTTTGTATAACCTCATTTATTTTTTTCTTGATTGTTCATACTTAAAACAGAAGCCGACGTTTGCCCAGAAGGCTATCACAGATCATTCATTTTTAGAAAATAAGTCTTGGGGCACCTGGGTGGCTCAGTCGGTTAAGCGTCCGACTTCGGCTCAGGTCATGATCTCAGGGGTCGTGGGCTCGAGCCCCGCATCAGGCTCTATGCTGACAGCTCAGAGCCTGGAGCCTGTTTCAGATTCTGTGTCTCCCTCTCTCTCTGCCCCCCTCCCCACTCGTGCTCTGTCTCTGTCTCTGTCTCAAAAATAAATAAACATTAAAAAAAAAAAGTCTTTCCCAGAAATTCAGTTCACATTGATGAATTAATTGCCCTCATCCACACCTGCCAGTAGACAAATAATGAGAAAAAATAGTAATACTGATAGTATGTATGCTTTGAGGCATGACTTCAGTATGATTTGGAAAATGCTCTACTTATGGACCTCTATAGGAACCCATATAAATAAGAGACCATTACAGAACTTTTGATGCTCTGCTACAACTAAGGAGGTAGCTGTAATAAAAAGTGGACTTTTGCAAAACTGTTTCATGATATTACCTATAATGCAGAGTACCAGCAAAAATGGATTTATTCAGTAATAGCAGAGAATTACGATTGATTAGAGCAAGCTGTGACAAAACTTTATCCAATTCTGGAGATCAAAGGAAAGGAGGCTTTTTTATATAAGAAAGGAGAAGTTAGGAGGGGCTGTTGTAAACCAAAATTCCATTGGGGTAAACTGGGAGCTCAAAGGTGTAGTGTCTTCTCATTGGCTGGATTGTTCTGTTGTGTTTTTTTCTCATTGACTGGATTGTGACTGTCTCTCATGTCTCTCTTAGGCTGGGCTTTTGCCAATGTCAGGAAGGAAATCCTCCTTTCTTCTGCTGGAATGATGAACTACTGGTTTCTTCCTGTTGGGTCTGCCATTGATGACAGTGGTAGGGCATGAGGGTCCTCTTCCTACCTCCCAAGTCCATTTTATAAGGTTTCCTTTATAAATGTTCATATTTACCCCTTCTGATCAAGATCTTTCCTTAAAAGCATCACAGATCAAGGATCAGATTTTAGTGGTTTTGTCACTCAGTGCCAGAAAAAGGACCTTTCCTGGTTGTCATGTCCTAAGTTGGAGGGAAAGTGGAAACCGGTTGGAAACCACTTAAGGCCACATTTGAGTTAACATGGAAGGTTAGGAGGGAGAACTCCCAGACACTTCCCATCTATAATATAAATTTACCAAGATCATAAATATTGGAGATCATCTCTTTATTGGGTACATCATTCTTATAAAAGTTTGACCAGCAATGATATACAAAACTTAAAATTATTAAGTTTACAAAACAGAGGAAGTAACGTGATAATTCCAAATTGTATGATAGTTCTAAACCAGGACCTTAGGTCTGAAAGTAGCCAATTGAAATATTTATTGGCACTCTTTCTGACTCAGGGGAGTAAAGCTCTCACTATGGAGGCATACCTGGAGTGTGTATCCTCCTGGAAGTCTCCAATTAAGAGACGCCATGAAAACAGAAGAGTGAATACTGCAGGAGCACATTGAAAGAACTAACCAAGTGAATTTGGGAAGATACAGTGCAAGTATAAACATGAAGCAATAGTTGATCAACTTTTTGCAAAACAGCAAAGTTTCAAAGATGTTTTAAAACAGTATCATTATCTCAAAAGAACTGTGTGGAACCAAATATGTTATTGATAATACAGCCTATAACCTTTAAATTCAGAAACCATGAATTTCAGTAAGAATCTCTGAATATCGGTTAATAGTTCATATTAAAGAAAGATTTTGTGAAGGGATGCCTGGGTGGCTCAGTCAGTTAAGGATCTGACTTCAGACTTCAGGTCATGATCTTACAGCTCATGAGTCCAAGCCCCACATCAGGCTCTATGCTGCCAGCTCAGGGCCTGCTTGGGATTCTGTTTCCCTCTCTCTCTGCCCCTTGCCCCCTCAAAATAAAAAACTAAACTTAAAAAATATATATATACGTGTGTGTGTGTGTGTGTGTGTGTGTGTGTGTATACACATATATATGTGTGTGTGTATATATTTTTAATATATATATTAAACATAAATTTTTGTGAATTCTGAAGCTTCTAACCCTTCAGAAAAAGCAAGAGAAAAATTAATTTGTCACAGGATCACAATGAGGCTGTTTCCAAAAGGCCATAGTCAAAAAAAGAGGTTTCCCCTTTCGTGAGGGCTTAGAAAATGCAGACAGGGGTCCTTTCTTCCCATAAAAGGGAGAGAAGAAGCAACAGTGAGAAAAAATGCATGCAAGATCCAAACATCTTGGGAAAGCTGTCTCATCAGATGTTGTCTGCTTCACTTTGGGAAATCTTTACTTTCAGATTAATAGGTGGTGTGCAGGTCCAGTCGGGTTTGGTTATTTCTTTAGCTCCATCATGTAAATCCAAGAGTCTATTGCCTGGAGTTTGGTGGCACAAGACTTGGTGTGAAGTTCCTGATAAAGGCCTTTCCAGTGAGGCAGTAGAGTCTTCTGGAGCAGTCTTTTCCTGGTTGTAAGGTGTGATGCTTAAGGTCATTGTCTTCCAGGAGCGCACTGTGAAAAGACGGCTCTACCGAAGCATGGTTACTTTTAATAGAACCAACTAGGCTTTTACAATATTGTAGTATATGTTCTTTGTTCTTTTATCAACTGTGGATCAAAGGAGGCATGGCCAAATGCATTGGCCATCCTGTGACTATCTCAAAGGGTGAGTCTGTGTTCCCAAAGGGGTGGATCTGAGGTTTAGAAGGACTAACAACTATGCTTTCAGCCAAAATATTTGGAAGACCTCTGTAAATTTTGCCAATTGACTCTTTTTTAAAGCATATTTATTCATTTTGAGAGAGAGCATTGTCAGCACTGAGCTCAACATGGGGCTCAACCCACAAATCGTGAGATCATGACCTGAGCTAAAATCAAGTCAGAGGTTTAACCGACTGAGCCACTCAGACTCCCTACCAATTGAGTCTTAACCATGCTGTTAGTGCATTCAGTTAACCCTGAGGATTGAAGATGGTATGCTAATGAAAGTTTTGTAAAACCAGCTAAACAGTGCAGAGTTGTCAAAGCACCTGTCCAGTGAAATGGGTTCCCCTCGCACTATAGAGTTGGAGAGGGATTTTCCCAGGTAGGGATAATCTCTTCTGAAACAATTTTAGCCATGGTAGAATGACTGACCTGTCTACAAGGGAAAGCTTTGATCCAGTGAGAAAACATACAAACCATGATTAAAATATATTTATATCCACAAGATGGGGAAGCTGTATGAAATCCATTTTTTTAACAGGTTTCCCTGGATTATACTTTGGACAGATGGGATGAGTGAGGTAGGTACTTTGTGAGACCTTATTAATATTTCCCAACCAAAACTGGTTCATGAATGTTGTCATTTTCTCAGTAAACCAATGGTTTGATGCATGTACAGTTGTAAGTAGGGAGAATTTTAGAATTTCTGGTAGAGCTGGATTGTTATTTGCTCCAAACCAAAGTTCTCTATTACTATTGAACCAACAATTATTAGATTTTCAATACTGTTTTTCCTTTGGGTGTTTCTGATCATTCCTCGCCACCCAAATTATCACTTGGGATAACATCTCTTTGGACCAAGACAGAGGTTTGGCTACTGGCCTCCTTGCAAGCAGCATTTTTGGTGGAAATATCAGTGAGGCGCTTTCTTTTGGCCTCCAGGGAGTTGAGTGTGGAATGCCTGGAAAGCTTAATAATATCCAGAGCAGCTGGCAAAGGTATTGCATCTAATAAAATTTGGACATAGGAGTCATTTTTAATGTTATCCCCATTGGAAGTAGGGATATATTGTTGTTTCCATAATATTCAAAAGTCATGAGTTACCCCAAAGGAATACTGACCATGGGTACAAATGTTTGCAGTTTTACCCTTGACTAAGGGTACACAAAATACACACACACAATTAACATAAAAATACACAAAAATAAACTCAAAATGGATGACCTAAATATGAGACAGGAAACCATGAAAACCCTAGAGGAGAAAACAGGCAACAACCTCTTTGACCTCAGCTGCAGCAATTTCCTGCTCAACACATCTCCAAAGGCAAGGGAAATGAAAGCAAAAATGAAGTTATTGGGACCTCAAGATAAAAAGCTTCTGCACTGCAAAGGAAACATTCAACAAAATTAAAAGGCAACCGACGGGATGGGAAAAGATATTTGCAGATGACATATCAGATAAAGGCTTAGTATCCAAAATCTATAAAGAACTTACCAAACTCAACATCTGAAAACAAATAATCCAGTGAAGAAATGGGCAGAAGACATGAATAGACATTTTTCCAAAGAAGACATCCAGATGGCCGACAGACACTTAAAAAGATGCTCAACATCACTCAGCATCAGGGAAATACAAATCAAAACCACACTGAGATACCACCTCATGCCGGTCAGAGTGGCTAAAATTAACAACTCAGGAAACAACAGATGTTGGGGAGGATGTGGAGAAATGGGAACCCTCTTGCACTGTTGGTGGGAATGCAAACTGGTGCAGCTACTCTGGAAAACAGTGGGGAAGTTCCTCAAAAAACTAAAAATAGAACTACGCAGGGCGCCTGGGTGGCTCAGTCAGTTAAGCATCCGACTTCGGCCCAGGTCATGATCTCCTGGTTCATGAGTTCGAGCCCCACGTCGGGTTCTGTGCTGACAGCTCAGAGCCTGGAGCCTGCTTCAGATTCTGTGTGTCCCTCCCTCTCTGCCCTTCCCCCACTCGTGCTCTCTCTCTCTCTCTCTCTCTCAAAAATAAATAAAAACATTAATTAAAAAATTAAAAAAAATAGAACTACCCTATGACCCAGCAATAGCACAACTAGGAATTTATCCAAAGAATACAGGAGTGCTGATTCATAGGGGCACATGTACCCCTATGTTTATAGCAACACTTTCAACAATAGCCAAATTATGGAAAGAGCCTAAATGTCCATCAACTGATGAATGGATAAAGAAGATGTGGTTCACATACAACAGAATGCTACTTGGCAATGAGAAAGAATGAAATCCTGCCATTTGCAACAACGTGGATGGAACTGGAGTGTATTATGCTAAGTGAAATGTCACTCAGAGAAAGATAGATATCATATGTTTCCACTCATATGTGGAACTTGAGAAACTTAACAGAAGACCATAGGGAAAGGGAAGGGGAAAAAATAGTTTCAAACAGAGAAGGAGGCAAACCATAAGAGACTCTTAAATACAGAGAACAAACTGAGGGTTGATGGGGAAGGCGGGGGGAAGGGAAAATGGGTGATGGGCATTGAGGAGAGCACTTGTTGGGATGAGCACTGAGTGTTGTAAGCAATGAATCATGGAATCTACCCCCAAAACTAAGAGCACACTGTATACACTGTATGTTTGCCAACTTGACAAAAAATTATATTAAAAAAAAAAAGACCTAAGTTATCATATAATCTAGAGCAGTATAAGGTGGTATGTGCCAGGGATGAGTAAGTTGAAGGCTGGACAAATCCATGACAAATGTCCTATGTACAGTCAACAATGTCCATAAAAAAGATAAATCTCTGATGGAAGTCCTCAGGCCATCCCTCGTCAGAGATGGGCCCCCGGACAGGAAGGGTCAGGTCCTGTGGGAAATGGGCAACCAGGGGGCTGGATCTCCAGTTACCTTTGGGAATTTTACTTTGCTGCATGGAGAAGAGATGGGGATGAACCTCTGAATGTGGTGGCATCCATGAAGGGTGACATTACACTACAGCAAATCCAGCTGCTCTTCTAGGTCTCAGACTCCAGGTCCGCCCAGTGCAAACTATGGGGAAATGGAAATATTAAAATTAATCATTAGTACTGACAGAGTGATAGATACATAGATTAGTGGAACAAAACAAAGAACCAAATGAACCCACACATAAAGGCCCAACTGATTTTTGACAAAGATGCAAAAGAACTTAAATGGAGGAAGAATATGCCTTTTAACAAATAAATGGTAATGGAGCAAATGGACGCCCACAGGTAAAATATAAGTAAATAAACAAAAATTAAACCTTACCTAAATTTCACACCTTGTAAAAAAACTCACTCAAAAGGAATCATAGATTTAAATATAAAACAAAACTATAACATTTTAAGGAGAAAATTGGGGGGACTTAGGATCAAGTGAAACGTTCTTAGACTTGACCTTAAAAGCACAATTCATAAAAGGAAAAAATGACAAATTGGACCTCATTAAGTCATTTTTCTTAAAATGAGAAAATTCCAGGGGTGCCTGGGTGGCTCAATCAGTTAAGCATCTGACTCTTGATTTCAGCTTAGGTCATGATCTCACGGTTCGTGGGTTCGAATCTTGCATCGGGCTGCACTGGCAGCGTGAAGCCTGCTCAGGATTCTTGCTTTCCCCCCTCTTTGTCCCTCCCCCACCCCCAAATAAATAAATAAACACTTTTTAAAAATGAGAAAGCTACAGAGGTGAGCAGATTAGTGGCTGCTGGGGGTTAAACATGAGGGGGTTGTTATAAAGGAGTAGAATGAGGGAAGTTGTCGTGGTATTTCAGCAGTTCCATATCTTGATTGAGGTGATGTTACATGAAGTTACACGTGATAGAATTGTATAGAACCACACACACGTATCTGTGTGCATATATAAACTGGTGGAATTTGAATAAGCTCTGTGGACTGCAAAAAAGTAGAATCATTAAATATTAGATTAAAAACAAAGTCACAGGGGAGCCTGGGTGGCTCAGACGGTTAAGCACCGGACTTTGGCTCAGGTCATGATCTCACAGTTCGTGGGTTCAAGCCTCGCGCTGGACTCTGTGCTGACAGCTCAGAGCCTGGAGCCTGCTTCAGATTCTGTGTCTCCCTCTCTTTCTTCCCCTCCCCCACTCGCACTGTCTCTCTCTCTCTCTCTCTCTTTCTCTCTGTCTCTCAAAAACAAATAAACATTAAAAAAATAAACAAATAAATAAAAACAAAATTACAGCCACACAAAAGAAGCTGCCATGATGACTAAAAGCCATGATAACTTCCTTTCACTAGAAGGTAAAGGCCAATTGCAGAGTCACTTGAGTTCCCAGTAGACAGACATGACGACAAACCCAGAGGTCCTGAAATGCAGAGAACCAAGAGGGGGCTCAGTTGATACCCTAAAGGATGTCCTTTCATAGCCCCTGTCATAGTTGCCAGTTGTATGGTTTCTTGAGGGATATCTGTCTCCCCATGTCTCAGTCCACCATAGACCAGGTAGCTTACAAACAACAGAAACTTATTTCTTGCATTACTAGGGGCTGGGAAGTCCAAGATCAGGGTGGCAGGAGATTCAGTGTCTGGTGAGACTCCAGGAAGGAAGGAAGGAAGGTGTTCTCAGGGGATCTCTTTTCTGAGGGCACTAATATAATTCATGAAGGCTCCACTCTCAGGACCTAAGCACCTCCCAAAGGCCCCACCGCCAAATATACCACACTGGGCATTAGTTTTTAATCCATGAATTTGGGGTGGGGGACTTCAGTCTATATCCCCCTACTAAAATGTCAGCTCCATGCCCTTATGTGTTTCTTCCCTGATGGGCAAGTTCAATCTCAGCATACAGTAGCAATTCACATAGCATGAGATAAATATGTAAGCAGACTCAGGTAACTTACTTGAGTGCAGAAAGAAGGATTTACTACCTTTTTCTATGGTGTCCTTCTCTCTCCCTCCCCAGAGTCAGCTGTGATGATGGGGCTGTGGTCTGAGCCCAGCACAGTCCTGCAGGGCAGCCAAATACTAGCTCAACAAAAATTCCATTTCCTGGGGTCCTACTGTGTGTCAGACCCTGCGGCAGACACACTTTATCTCAATATGATGTGCAATACAGAGATTTAATGTGCAAACAGATCAGAGAACAGGGCCATAGCAGAGAATGGTTGGAGTTCGAAGGAAATGAAATAGGGGGGTGACAGAAAACTACAACCACTACTTCTGAGGAGGTGACTCCAGGGGAAGAGGATTCTGGACAGAGGCAACTTCAGGGCAGAGGCCTCAGGCAGGACTGAGATGGTGCATTTGAGAGCGAGGAGAAGACTCTAACCCATGCTGGAGGAGGAGGGCATGGAAACCAGGTCATGCAGGCCCTGTAAGTGGGGATGAGGAGTTTGGTTTGTTCTAAACCAAATGGGAACCACAGATGGACATGCTGCTCTGAGGGAGGCCTGGGCTGCGTGTGGTGATACTGGTGGAGGGGGCCAGTTTCTTTGTGCAGGTGCCATGCTGCTGGGAGCTTCTGGAGCGGGGAAGGGCAACTCAGAGAAGGCAAGTGAACACTTGATAGACCTTTAGGTTGGTGGAATCTGAGCCTCATGTCTGACATGGCTTCGATCTGTCCATGGGTACTGTACCCCAGGAGGCTCTGCCCTGTGATGTCCTTGGCAGGAGTAGTGGGGGGAACCACTGCAGGGAAGGACTACATGTTAGGCAGAACTCTTTTCCTTCCAGGGCACTTAAACCCAAATATAAGTGGTTTTGCCAAAATAAAATTATTGATTCATTCATCAAGCTCACAGGACAGCTTTAGGCACAACTGGAGGCAGGGCTCCGTGAGATCAAAAGGGCTTGTCTCTTATCTCCACTCAGCTGCCTCTTTTGGCTTAGTTTTCAGGCATGCATCTCTTTAAAGAGGAAAAGTTGCTGCTGGCAGCCCCAACTTCCAAATCCTGGTGCATGAACTCCAGGGTCTACAAGAGGGTTCCCCTTTCCTCACAATTCCTTGCAAGTCCTTTGAATGCCTCTCATTAATGCACCTCAGGTCACATGACCACCCTTGACCCCCATCATTATAGCTTTGGGTTGAATATGCTCTGATGACCAGGCCTGATGCATATACTCAGTAAAAACTTGAATGAGTGAACGAACAAGTAATTACTGGACATACTTGTTCACTGTTAAAAGCCAACTTTTCTTTAGGCTCTTCTTCATTTCTCCCAGTAAGTTAGCTATATTGGTCTGCTTAGGGCTTGAGGTGCTAAATGATTAAGTTCCAGAGCTTGGCTTAAAAAATGAAAATCACCAATATTAAGGAGACTTGTTATGAACTGAATGCGTCTCCCAAAATTATGTGTTGAAGTCCTAAACTACTATCTGATGGTGCGGAGATAGGGCCTTTGGGAGGTAATTAGCTTTAGATGAGGGTGGGTCCTCTGTTACAGAATCAGCATCCTTATAAGAAGCATAGAGACACCAGAACTTTCTTTTTCTCTACTATGTAAGGACACAGCAAAAAGATGGCCATCTACAAGCCAGAAGAGCTCTCATCAAAGAACCAAATTGGCCCACACCTGGGTCCGGGACTTCCCAGTCCCTAGCACTGGGAGAAATAAATTTCTCTTGCTTAAGCTGCCCAGTCTCTGGTATTTTCTTATAGCAACTGAACAGACTGAGACACTCACCAAGAGATGAAGGAGGTTCCCCTTATGGGCATCTGCAGAGCAAGATGGTGTCTGTTCTCATGAACCAGTTCACAGAGTCTTTTAAGACAAGGTATCAAACTGAGAATATTCAGAATTTCAACCTTGCTCTCCCGCTTAATTACTGTGGAGATACACACATTTACTCCTATCACCAAACTGTTTTGTTGACTGTGAGAAAATAAACAGACACCTGCCCTGCTGACCGGGGACCAAACACGTCACACAGCACAGTGAGAAAAGAATTACTATTGCCTCTGTAGATGAACTTAAAAATCAAGAAACACACTAGTCCCAATCTTAGTGAAGACTTCTATGTTGCTAAGTCTTTAACAAACCCAAATGTATCCCTCAATTTCAAACGTGCAGCAGATGTAATCGTGAGGACAAACTTAGGGGTAGCACTGGGTTTGTGTCCGGCCAGACATCAAAGCACAGAGAGGGCAGAGAAACAGGAAGAAGGTCACTCCAAATGAGGAAGTGAGGGGTCTCATGAAGAAATACCATCTTGGTTTAACTGTGGAAGGGATACTCTTGAAAGAGGTAGAGAAGCTGGGGAGGCATTCCTGATAGGCTGAGGGCACATATAAAAATGCCCAGGGGCACAGAACTGCTGGGTGGACTCCAGAGGAGAGCTACCCCTGGCTGCGGGAGAGGGCAGTCTCAGGGCAGCCAAGACAGAAGCTGCAAGGATGGGCTGCTGCCACTGGCTTTCCAGGTGAGATTTGAGCTAACTGATACCCAAACTGATACCCTGGGCAAGTCAAAGGGTCAGAGCCACCAAGAACCATTTGTCTCAGATGTTCCAGCATCACCTGGAAAACATTACCCTTCACCCCCTCCCCAGCAGGTTGGCTGCTATACAAGCAACCCCAATGGGAGACCAGAAAGCTGGTTCAGAGGACCCTTCACCCATGTGCTCAGGGCCATCTGATCTAACCAAGGCCACCCATACAAGGTACAAAGGATTGAACTCTAATGACTGATGTCTACCCTACCCCAAGAACTGAGCCCTACTTGGCTCAGCTGGACTTTAACTCTGCTACAACACAGACCAACCCCCATCCCCACCCCACCATGCTGCAGGCAAACAATTACTATACGCAGGGAGTAGGGCCTGAGTAGGCCTGGAGGTGGGCATATACTTCACAGTGTTGGGAAGAAACAGAGCAGACTGGCCAAAAAGTCTCCTGACTATAAGCCTGCCTGGGCTTCTACCCTATTTCTACCCCCAGTCCTCCTGCCATCAGGGGTGGGGGAGAAGCATCACTCCAGTTATAGGAGGCAGCAGTCATTTCCAACCCCAACACATGGTAATGGCTGAGCACTGTGGCTCAAAGCCCCTTAAGCCTAGGGTCACCATTCTCTCTCCAACGTGCTTCAAACTAACATTCTCTTCTTGACAAGAAGCATAACTTTTGGAACAGGGACACAGCTACAACCAACATACAAGTTTTACTGAACTGACATTTTATTGACCTTTGGGAAATTAGTTTCCAAAACTTTTTAAATCAAAAGACCCCACAAACCAGAGGATACGGGTCCATATGTTGGTTCGACCACTTCTTTCCTCTGTGCCCTGGCACACTGGCAGCAAAGACAATGAAGGCCACAGTATGCAGAGACACTAGGAACATTGGCCACATCCCAGGACAACAGGATCTTCCTTCTCTCAGGACCAGGGTGATGGCCATGAGGTGAACATCCTGCTATCCCCAGTAAGGCAACAAAAATCAAGGACCCCTTACCACAGAAGCCAGTCCTTCTATTCATGAGCCCAGTTTTGTTCTCAATCTCTTCACACACAGTGATCAGAACCCCCAATATTAAAGATGGCTTAAACAATAAAGCTTTTATTACCATACATTCCAGGGAAGTGTGAGACAGTCAGTTCCAGGGTTGGATAAATCCATGACAGGTACCATGCGTAGTGTAAACGATGTCTATGGAAAGGATTAACCTTCTCTGGAAGCCCCCAGTAGACACAGCTCAGCTACTCTTGACCAGAGCTTGGTCACAGGCATACCTGAACCAGTTGGAGGGAGCAAATGAGGCCCATCACGGACTCCACCACTCATGATTCTCTCCTTTAAAGAGTGGCGACCATGGAGGTCTTGCTGTTCCAGAGCACATTGCGGTGCCTGATGCACACCTTGGGCACCTGCCAGGTGGTGGAGCTGAGATGGTTTGTATCATGGTAACTGGAAGCAACTTAACACTGCCAACAGCCTAGGCAGGTCCAAGTGCAACCTAGCTCCTGAAAACTTCCCACACACCTGCCACCCCAGCGCATGTGTTGGGGTGTGCCAAGTTTAGCTTTCAAATGGCTACTCTCCTCTCCTTTCTGGAGTGAGGTTTTTCATGTTGAACAAGGTGCCAGCCCTAGCTACAGGCTTTCCAACATCCCCTGTCTTCTTATGGCCTTTCTCCAGTGTGGACTTTCTTGTGCTGAAGAAGGGTAGAACTATGTTTGAAGGCTTTCCCACATTCTGTACACTCATAGGACCTCTCTTCAGTGTGGAACTGCTGGTGCCGATTGCGGTAGGACCTGGTGGTGAAGGTCTTCCCACACAGGCTGCACTCATAGGGCCGTTCTCCAGTGTGAACTTTCCAGTGCTGATACAGGCCAGAGCGGGTCACATACGTTTTCCCACATTGCTTGCACTCATAAGGCCTTTCTCCAGTGTGAACTCTCTGATGAAGAATGAAGCTATGGTTGTATTTAAAGAACTTCCCACATTCCCTGCACTCATAGGGCCTTTCTCCAATGTGAACTTTCCGGTGCCGAATGAGAGTAGACAGAACGCTGAAGGCTTTCCCACATTCGCTACACTCATAAGGCCTTTCTCCAGTGTGAATTCTCTGGTGCAGAACGAGCGCATCTTTGCGGTTGAAGGTTTTGCCACATTCATCACACTTGAAAGGTTTTATGCCCATGTGAACCTTCTGGTGCTTCCTCAGTTTAGAGGGATAACTAAAGGCCTTTCCGCACTCAGTACACACATGGGATGTTTCTCCAGTGTGAATTTTTTGGTAATTAACATGGGTGGATTTCTCCTTGGGGGCATTTCCACCTTTTGGACATCTAAAGGGTCTCTCTTTGGGGTGGGTTACCAGGTGGTCAAGGAGCGCAAAGGCCTTTGGGAAGGCTTTCCCACAGTCACTGCACTTGAAGGCCTTCTGTGTGGCGTGGACTGCCTGCTGCTGTTGGCTACTGGAGCTGGGTTGGAAGGCTTCTCCATGCTCGGTGCTCCTGTGTGGCTTCCCCTTGCTGTGGGTGGCCTGGTGCCGGAGAAGACCTAAGGTGGTAGGCATGTCCTTCCCAGACTCCCCAAGCAGAGAGGGCTTCTCTGACAGGTAGACTCTGTAACTCTTCATCTGCTCTGTAGGGGTTTCCCCATCCTTCAGGCTACATGGACAACCTGAAACATAAAAGCCAGTTACCGAGAGCTGGATTAGAGAGAGGAGGTACCTACATCACAAACACACATCAGACATACCAGAAAGCAGTCCACAGAATTGCCAGGAGGTTGCTAGAAGTCTGGGTGAGAAACGGCTGGCCCAGTAGAACAGGGCTCTGCCAGATCACAGAGCAGGAAAGACTTCAGCAGGGATGAGAACACAAAGATGGGAGCAGTGCCAGGAGAAGAGGTGAGGCCACCAGGTCACTCCTTGCAATGTGTTTCAAGTAGGGCCTCCACTGCTGGTGACAGTGGGCACTGTGAAGAGGATGTGTCTGCACAGATGAAAAGGCAGCTGTAACAGAGTAGCTGGTCTTGAAGTATTATCTAAGGATGTGTGCACATCTCAAGTCACTAGTAGCTCTACACTGGCGTGGAGAACAGGGAGGGGGGTCATCTAGGTCCTGAGAGTCATGGTAGGGACAGAAATCACATATTGTGTCCACAAGGGAGAGGAAAGGTGGGAATAGTGTGTGGTCACTGGCCTCAGTACCAAAAAGCCAAAGCACACAGATGAGCAGCATGCTGTGAGCCCATCACTGAAACCAAGACATGTCCCAGCCCTACTCACCAAGACCAGGACCCCTCCTGGCCTCAACTCTGCTGACCAGAGTCAGGTCCACCATGCTGGGAACCCAGAACTCTTCTTCACTCTCCAGCTGGGCAACCACATGGCACCTTGAAGATGCAAATCCTGGGAGGGAGAACAGCAGTAAGAGGCCAACCCAAGCCAAGGCTTACCCACTCCATCCCCCACCAAAGGAAGCTCATGTCACCATGGCAACCATGAAGGAAACAGACTATTAGAAAAACAACATCCTTGGGGCACCTGGGTGGCTCAGTTGGTTAAGCGTCTGACTTCAGCTCAGGTCATGATCTCACGGTTCCTGAGTTCTAGCCCCACGTCAGGCTCTGTGCTGACAGCTCAGAGCCTGGAGCCTGCTTTGGATTCTGTGTCTCCCTCTCTCTCTGCCCCTTCCCTTCTCATGCTTTGTCTCTCTCTCCCACTCTCAAAAATAAATAAGCATCAAAAACATTTTAAAAAAAAAGAAAAGAAAAAAAATCTTCTGCACAATTAAACATGTGTTAAGCAGGTAGACCCCATGTTGTGTTTTACCATAATCTTTTAATAGAGCCTCCCATGAAGTAAAACTGACATAACTTAAGTAAAAAATAGACAAATGATAATAGTTGGAGAACTTTCAATAATGGACAGAATCACTAGGAAGAAAACAAATAAGTATACAGCACTTGAACAACACTAAAAATCAACTAGACCTAACAGACATCTACAGAGCATGCCACAATACAGCAGCAGAATGCATATTCTCACATGCTCACATGCACATGGAACATTCTCCAGAACAGACCACTTGATGGGAAATAGACTTTCGAGGACTGAAATCACACAAAGTATGATCTCTGATCACAAAGGAATTAAAATAGAAATCAACAACAGAAAGAAATTTGGGAAACTCACAAATTTATGGAATATAAATACAACACTCCTAAATGACCAAAAGACAACTACAGAGCACTCTGAAATGAATGAAAATGAGAATACAACATGCCCAAAGTAATGGGACATAGCAGTGCTTAGAAAATAGGAAATTAGAGCTATAAACACCTCTGTGCTGTTTCACTTCTAACAATCCGACACCAAAAGTGGGTAGGTACAGGGCAGGTGTTCCACACCACTTCTCCAAATCTCAGACATCAAGCTGGTGTCCAAGGATTCCATTCAATTCTCATATTAACTACACAGAGTCAGCATCAGATCCCACAGATTAAGGGCTCAGTCCCACAGGACTGCTGCTATTTCAGACACCAGTTGAAAGTCCCAGACCTCCCACACTTCTGACCAAGTGGCTATAAATCAGGGATTCCCACAATTATTGATCCCTTCTCAGGTTCAATAGTTTGCTATAATGGCTCACAGAACTCAGGAAAAGAGTTTACTTACTATACCAGTTTATTATAAAATATACAACTCAGAAACAGCCCAATGGATGAGATGCAAAGGGCAAAGTATGCCAGGGTAGAGATGGGGGTGGGGGTTGACGAAGTAGAGGGTTAGAGGCATTCATGCCCTCTGGTGGTGCCACTTTTCCCAATAACCTAGAAGCTCTCTGAAGCCTATTGTTTAGGAGTTTCTATGGAAATTTCATTATGATGTATAATTAATTAAAGCATGGGCCACTGGTGATTGGTTCAGTCTCTAGCCCCTCTAATCTCCCTGGAGGGTAGGGTTAGGGGACTGGGAGGATAGGGGGTGGGGGCAGCTCAATTTTTAACCTTCCAATCGTGCCCTAGTCTTTCTGGTGGCCACCCCCTATCCTGAAGCTATCTAGGGGCTCCCAGCCACCAGCCATCCCATTAGCACACAAAAGATACTCATCATTTCAGAGATTCCAACAGTTTTAGGAGCAGTGCTAGGAAGTGGGAACAAAGACAAAATATATATTTCTTTTTATGTCACAGCACCCATATTTAAAAAGAGCTCAGGGGCACCTGGGTGGCTCAGTCAGTTAAGCATATGACTCTCAATTTCAGCTCAAGTCATGATGTCATGGTTCATGAGTCCAACCCCTTGTCGGGATCCTGGCTCACAGTGTGGAGCCTGCTTGGGATTCTCTGTCTCCCTCTCTCCCTCTGCCTCTCTCTCTCAAAAAGAAATAAATAAACATTTTTTAAAAAAATTTTTTAACGTTTATTTATTTATTTTTTTTGAGACAGAGAGAGACACAGCACGAATGGGGGAGGGTCAGAGAGAGAGGGAGACACAGAATCCGAAACAGGCTCCAGGTTCTGAGCTGTCAGCACGGAGCCCGATGCGGGGCTCGAACTCACGGACCGCGAGATCATGACCTGAGCCGAAGTCGGACACGTAACCGACTGAGCCACCCAGGCGCCCCTAAATAAACATTTTTAAAATAATTTAAAAAAATTAAAAGATCTCAAACCAATAGCCTAACTTTAGTCCTCAAGGAACAGGAAAAAGAAAAGCAACTAAACTCAAAGCTAACAGAAGAAAGGAAATGGTAAAGAACAGAGATAAATGAAATAGAGATTAGAAAGAGAGAATCAGTGAAACCAAAATTAGGATCTTTGAAAAGATTAGCAAAATTGAAAAACTGCTACCTAGACTGACAAGAAAAAAATAAAAGAATCAAATTATTAAAAAGCAAAATGAAAAGGGAGACATCACTAACAAAATTACAAAATAGAAAGTTAAAAAAAAATTTTTTTATAGAAAGTTAAAAAAAATTTTTTTTAACGTTTACTTATTTTTGAAAGAGAGACAGAGTGTGAATGGGGAAGGGCAGAGAGAGGAGACACAGAACCTGAAGCAGGCTCCAGGCTCTGAGCTCTCAGCATACACCCTGACATGGGACTCGAATTCACGAACCATGAGATCATGACCTGAGCCGAAGTCAGACACTTAACTGACTGAGCCACCCAGGCATCCCTAGAAAGGTTTGTTTTTTTTGTTTTTGTTTTTGTTTTTTACATTTATTTATTTTTGATAGAGACAGAGTACAAGTGGGGGAGGAGCAGAGAGAGAAGGAGACACAGAATCCGAAGCAGGCTTCAAGCTCCCAGCTGTCAGCACAGAGCCCCACGTGGGGCTCGAAACCACAAACCGTGAGATCATGACCTGAGCCAAAGTCAGACACTTAACCAACTGAGCCAACCAGGTGCCCCACCCCTAGAAAGGGTTTTAAGGAAATACTATGAACAACTGTACTGTATGCCCACAAATTAGATAACTTAGATAAAACAGACAAATTCCTAAAAAAGACACAAACTACCAAAACTGACTCAAGAAGAAACAGAAAGTCTGATTATATTTAAACAACAACAAAACTTCCCCCATGGGGGTAAGAAAAAAAGTCAGCCCAGAGGGCTTCACTGATGAATATTAACATTGAAATAAAAATTTCCACCAATACTTGACACACTCTTCCAGAAAACAGTAGAAAAGAGAACATTTCCCAACTCATCCATTGAGGCCAAAATTACCCTCATACTCAATTAAAAAAAAAAAAAAAAGACATTGTGAGAAAACTACACACTGGTAACTCTTCAACAAAACTCTTCAACAAAACTCTTCAACAAAAGAGATGCAAACCTCTTCAACAAAATACTAGCAAAGCCAATCCAGAAATACATAAAAGGATTATAAACTACGACAGAGTGAAAAACGTCCTAAAAAAAAAAAACAACTATTAGAACTAATAAATGGGTTTAGTAAGGCCACAAGACACAAAATCACTATACAAAAATCTATATTTCTATACACTAGCACTGAACAATCTAAGATGAAGTTAAGAAAACAATTCCACTTAAAATATCATCAGAAGGAATAAAATACCTAGGAATAACTTTAGTCTTATATGCTGAAAACTACAAAACACTGTTGAAAAAAGTTAAAGACGACTAAATAAATGGAAAGACATTTCATGTTCTGAATTGAAAAATATTAAGTGGCAATACTCCCCTAACTGAGCTACTGATTCGAATTCATGGCTCAAGCTTGGACCAGGGAGGACCCTATAAATTTTCTTTTGAAGAAAGAAGGCAAAACCCAGAGCACAGAGAGGCCATGACTTCAGCAGACTCACAGAGACAGTCAGGGCTGAGTGGGATTTGTTGGGCAAACTGCAAACTTCTGAACCCCAAGCCCTACTACAGGAGGCAGTGGGGCAACAGCTATTGAGGCTGCTAACAAGGCTGCTCAGAGAGAGGCAGGGGAAGAACACACAGCCCATTGCCAGTACTCACAGCACCAACCACAGGGAACCTGGGAAGGAAGCAGCCTCTGTGGTGGGGTTTTAGGATGAACACAGCTTCCTATGGGTAAAAGGCAGAGGCGGTCTGTTAGGAAAGAGTGTGAGAGACTTACCCAGCGAGCCAATAAGTGCAAAGTTCTCTAGCATCACATCACGGTAAAGGCTCCTCTGAGTCAGATTAAGGAGCCCCCACTCCTCCCGGGAGAAATACACAGCCACATCCTCAAAGGTCACCAGCCCCTGTAATGATGGATTGAACTGAGACTTAGGGGTCAATAGTGGGCAGACAAACCAACCAAAACACAGACAGAGGAACACATCTAGGCCCTTGATCAGTGTCCCAAGGTCCTGCCTCATCTCTCACTGACATCAACTTTCCCTTTGAGCCCCAAACCCCTACTCCCACTCGACACATACCCTCTACCTCCCTCCTCCTAAGACTCTTACCTCAGAGGATTGCCAGGGCCCCCAATTCCATTGGTGCCTCTCTCCTCATGTTACTATTGGACTCTGCATCCTGCCCACAGCAACAACAGGCTGGTGACCAGATAGATGCCATCTATGTTCCCAGCCAGACACACAGGTCTCACCCTATCTCCTGCTAGCCAATTCCCTCTAAGTCCCAGAGATCGGCTCCCAGAGACAAGCAAACCTAGGCTCACCCTTCTGTCTTAGGTCCCAGACCCTTCAGTTTGCCCCCGGTGTCTGACATGCACAGAACTCTTTGTACCACAACTTGTTAGAGCTCCACACCCCAACACAATCTCACCCGTTCAGCCCATTGGCAACTCGCTGGACTTCCCTTACATGCCCATTCTGCACACAGTGTCTCCGGTAACACCACTGAGAGCAACCACAATACCATCCTCACTCAGTCCAGCCCCACTCCTCCATGGCTCACATGTTTAGGGCATCCCCGCCTCCGCACTCTGCACTGAAGACCGCCGTACCCAGGCCTGTCCCTCGCTTCAACTCTCAGCCGACCAGACCACACATGGATCTCCAAGACCCCTCTTCCACCTCTGCCTCTGACCAGGCTGCCCCTTCACCTGCACAGCCTTCCCCGCTTCTCCTGAGCTCATTCAGAACCCGACCCACTGGGTGGGGATCAGGGCTGTCAGAGCCTCTGGCACCTTCCACTTACCAGCGCCTCCTCGGCCATCGGAAGCTGTGGACGGAGCTTGGCTGCGATAGGCGCCGAATTCCGGTCTACTCAGCTCAAATCCGTACCTACCACCCCGCCTTGGGCGCAGGAACCTCCGGCCGACCGCGGAACCTTCGAAGCTAGGTCTCCTCCGTGTAAAATGTGTTCAAAGACCAGGGAACCGCCCGCGGGAGGCCCTGACCCTCCGGCACCCGTTCCGCAGTGGGCGACACCGAGTCTTAGAAAAATGGGGTTATTTCCGAGGGTCACGGCGCGCGCACAGGTGCCACGAGGGTCCCCGACCCTCTTCTCGGCAACGCGGCTCTCCAAGTGCTGCCCTCCACCCACAGCTGCAAGAAGAGCACAGCTAGAGCAACGCCGGAAGTCCGGCCGCCTCCAGACGCCTTTATTAACTTAGCTCCAGCGTCACTTTAGGGCCTCATTTCCCAGCTCCCCTCGCGGTGCCGCTTGCTCGTTGCCAAGGCGACAGGGGAGGGCGCTGCTGTGCGTTCGTACCGACGTAGCCAATGACGGCCCCAGAGAGGAGCTTTCCCTCGTTCCGTGGAGGTGGGACTTCCGGCGTCGCCCTCCTTCGGAACCACGTCCGGCAGACGGACTGCGTACCTGCGCGGAGGCGGGAATTTGGGAGGCTCCTCAGAACGGTGGAAACTGGAATATAGAGGGCCTGAGACGAGGCTGCGCGCTCTGTACGCGGCTTAAGCTTGGCAAGTGTTTTTGGCGGTAAAGAGGCATCACCTTCGCGTCTCACCTCCATCAAAGCCCATCCGTGCCCGCCGCCGCCCTGGAGTCATCGCCCCGGACGCGGTGTCTGCTTCACGGAGGAGGAGACGGAGCTCAGAAAAGCCTCTCCAGCCTGAGTTCAGTGAGGAGCTGGGGACCAGCGGCCAGGGAGCCTTGGCAGGAGGAGGAAGTGTTGGAGAAGATCCGCAGTTGGACTTTACAAGTGTTGAGTCTGGTGGTGCCTGGGCCACTGGACTCAGGCAGGTCTGGGGTACCGGGGATGGGTCTGGAACATGCTCAGGGGACAGTAGGCTGATAGCCTGCCCCGTGTAAGGCCATAGTCAGGTAGGGGGCCTTGTGGAGGAGGGTGAGCGCGTTGTTGAGGGTGTTAGGGAGAAAGGTCCTGGGCACATCAAGATGCGAGGCCAGCAGGAGAAGGACCCGGCTCCTGGATGTCGTGCAGTGGATTCAGATGCACTCATCCTAGAGGATGTGGTGCCGAGTCTCCTAGGAAGAATGGAACACTTAGACGAGTCTCAGAGCAACCTACCCCAGGGTGATGCTTGAGAACTTTGCACTGGTGACCTCTGGGTCGGGCCACTGGCTTCCTTACTCCCACACCTAGAACTCTGTTTTCTTTGCTCTTGCTGTGTTCGCCTTGCAAGTTTGTGGTGGTCCTGTAGCTGCGGCCCCCAGGCTATGTTTCCTTCTCTCCCTGACTGCTGTGAACAACCCCCCCCCCAAACACACACACACATTCTATCAAGGGGCCATGAGTGGCTGAAATCGGGTCAGAAGTCTAAATCTTTGCAGCAGGTCATGTCCAGCTCAGTCACTTTCTCTAAGATACCCAGCATTTCATGCACTGACGTGGTGATTGTGGGGCCACTGGGCTCTGCCTTGGAGACCTTCCCTGAACATTCAGTTTGTGGATTTTCAGTATTGTTCATATACAGATGATCCTCATGGGTTATGGTCTGTTGAGGGGTAGTTTGGTCCTCTTGGGGTGGATTCTCACAAACCTCATCAGCTCCCATGGCTCTGTTGGTTTCTACGTTCCCTGTGGTTATCCCAATGGAATTGATGAGGAGACCTGCCCTGGTGACTGCCCGAGGTGGGCTATTCTCACACCTAGCGTCTGGTCCATGCCATCTCAGGTCTTGGTGCCTCCCTGACCCCCTAGTGTTTTTTCATCCTCTTTACAATCCTGACTCCAGCCCCCTGGCTGTGCAATGTTTACCTCCTATTAACAGGTCCTCAGTTGATCAGATATCTTCAGATAGTCCTCGCAACCCTGTTCCTCAGTTACACCTGTGTATTCTCTCCAAGAAGGCAGGCACAGGTGGGACTGCCCTCACCACATGGTACATGCCTGTGGTTAGTGGCCACAGACTACTGTCATTGGGTGGATTGTTCTAGCCTAGGCTGGACTCTGAGCCTAGGACTATGTATTCCCTGCATGATTATCACCTTTCCACTCCATGAGGTCACCTGATTAGAGTACTGTCAAGAGCACTGATGGACCAGGTAGACTTGAAACCAAGGATGCATGAGAGGTCCTGAAGAGGCTCACCCATCGAGATTGCAAGCTGGGGACTGGAGTGTCTCTGGGGTTAGACTATTCTTGTGCCTGGAGCCTGAGCTGTACCTCTGGTGTCCAAGTGCCATGGCCACTACCCTTGTGACTTTTCTATCTTCCTGACTTAATGGACAATCTACCCTCTCATCTACTTCCCTGACTCCTCTATCCTGGCTGTCCCTCACCTCTCTGTCTTCCATGTCTCACCTCCCCTCTCCCTTCTTTCTGCTGAAAACATTGGCCATCTTCAACATGTCTTGGGCAGATACACATTCTTAAGTAGTTCTAGAAAGCCCATTCCTCAGTGAGCCAGGCTTCCCTGTCTTGGGTGTGGGCAGACGCTCATGCTTACTTGGTCACAACTGGTAGGCGACAGCACTACAATTTGAACCCAAGTGTTCTCGGACTGAAGTTTCCTCTCTTTACTCATCTTTCTTGGGCTTGCATTCACAGCTCATTATGGTTTTTATTTGTGTTACTTCCTGAGGTTGACTTCTTGGACCTCAGTAGTTTTACTTTTCAGATTAAAGGTTTAGTGCTTCTTTAGGGACCACAAGGACAGGTAATGAGATAATGGAGTCTTACTGGGAAGGTGGCAGGGTGACCCTAAATGTAGGACATCTTTTTTTGGCGGTGGGGGGGGGGGGGGCGGGGAGACAGCACAAGCAGGGGAGAGGGACAAAGGGAGAGAGGGAGAGAGAGAGAATCAGTGTGGAGCCCGACATGGGACTCAATCTTGAAACCACAAGTTCATGACCTGAGCCAAAATCAAGAGTCGGATGCTTAACTGACTGAGCCATCCAGGCACCCCTAAATGTAGGACATCTACTTAGGACTGGCTTCCTGAAGGATGGCAAGAGGAGGGTGCAGTTTGGGTTGCCACAGCAGGTGGACACCTGGAAATATCCAGATCACAGTGCAGCATGGGAGGCTGTTAGCAGTTGGGAGATACTTCCTGCCAACCAGTTGTGAAAGGTTGTGGAGTGTGACTGAAGGTGGGAGTGTCCATACAGCCATACAGAGACTGAGCAGTGATTCTGAGCTTCCATTGCTGGCATTCAAATGTTGGTATTCTCACCCACCATGGGCTGATTGTAATTTCCCCATTTTATTTTATTTATTTACTTTTTAATGTTTATTTATTTTTGAGACAGAGAGAGACAAAGCATGAACGGGGGAGGGTCAGAGAGGAGGGAGACACAGAATCCGAAACAGGCTCCAGGCTCCGAGCTGTCAGCACAGAGCCCGACGTGGGGCTCAAACTCAAAGACCGTGAGATCATGACCTGAGCCGAAGTCGGAAGCTCAACCGACTGAGCCACCCAGGCGCCTAATTTCCCCATTTTATACGTAAGGAAATGGACACAGAGTGGTGAGGCATTGTACCCACAGTCACATGGGAGCCCAGGTACAAACTCAGCTCAGCCTGACTCCCTAAGTTCTGACCCCCTTGCCTCTGTGTACCATTTTGCATGTAGCAGGACATGGTGGTTACATATGATGCAAGTTTGAAGTGTGTGGATTTGAAAGTATAAGATACAGAATCACATTTTATACATTGAATTTGAAACAGTGTAGACCCTTCTCTCTGCATAGTCTAGGGGGAATTATTCTTGCATGTCTCTAGTTGGGAATGATATAGCATGTAAGAATACATCCCTTGGGCAAGAGTCCTGCCTGTATTTTGTGATGTGCTCCCTTATCAAAGTACAAACATTCCATATAAGTCTTCCTGCTAGGTTGAGGGGTCAGTGTACTTTATGGATTGACAGATGAGACCAGTGACCCTGTGGAGAAGTGGCTCTGACCCCCTATTCTACCTCCCATATAAAGCCCAGCAGTGTCTGTGAGGGTCTTACAGCAATATTAATCCCAGTGAGCTTCCTCATGTATGCCACAAGGACTGTTTGCCTGGCCCTTTTGTAAGCACAGTAGTATGTGTGTTTACCTTACACTAGCCATTCTAATAGATATGTATTCTTATTTCATAGTGCTTTTTTTTTGTTTCCACACTCAATTGGACATATACATTCAAGGAATTTTTTAAATACTTTCTATTTTGAAGTACTTTGAAAGATGTTGCAAAACCGATCCCATGTACCCTTCGTCCAGCTTCCCTCAATGTATGTAACCATAGTACATTGTCAAAGCCAGGAAAATAGTATTAATACAGTACTTTTAACTCAACCACAGACCTTATTCAGATGACAGCAATTTTCACATATACTCTTTATGTAGTTCTACGAAATATTATCATATGTTTAAATTCATATTACTACCACCACCACCATCCACTACAGAGCTGTTCCATTTCACAAGGGAGCTCTTCTAACTAACCCTTAGGTCACACCTTCTCCCAATCCTAACGACCATTGATCTGTCCCCCATCACTATATTTGTGCCACATCACGAATGTCCTGTAAATGGAATCCTATAGTATGGATGGGATATACTTTGGGCTTTCACCATTCATCATAATGCACTTGAGATCCATCCAAGTTGTGTGTGTCAGTAGCTTGTTCCTTTTTAATTGCTGAATAGTGTGGCTATACCACAGTTTGTTTAGCTATTGACCTATTGAGGGACATCTGGGCTGTCTGCATTATTATTATTATTATTATTATTATTATTATTATTACAAATAACACTGCCACTAACATTTGTATTCGGTTCTCTCTGAACATGTTTTCATTTTTGTGTGGACATGAGTTGTCATTGTTTGTGTCAGGGAGGTGATAAACCCAAGAATGCAATTGTAGAGTTGTACAGTAAGTGTATACTAAACTGCCAAATTGTTTCCAGAGTAGCTGTACTATTTTACGTTCCCACCAGTAATTGCTATTGAACATCTTTCCATGCATGTATTTGCACATATGGATATATAGGGATATATGGATATGGATCATATATCTGCTTTAGTGAAATATCTTAAGTTTTTGCCCATTTTCTAAGTGGAATTTTTTTAAGTCAACTTGATTAATGTGTAGCTTATGTACAACAAAATGCACTCCTTTCAAGTGCAAAATTTGATGAAGTTGGACAAATAAATACGCCCATGTGTTGAATTTGAGATACTCACTGGAGCCATTTCCTTGAGCCAATATAGCTGTGTCCCACTCACCTCCATTGTGTTGCTAATGGAAAGTATATTTCTATTTGTTATAAGCCAAACAATACAACTAATATAGACATAGATATAGATATAGATATAGATAGATATATAGTTGTGTGTGTGTGTGTGTATATATATATATATGGTTTTATATAGTTACTTTTAACAATAAGTTAAGAAATATACATTTCTACTTATACTTACATAATTACTGGTGCTTTTTTGTTTTTTCATGTGGATTCAGATCATTGTCTGGGGTCACATACTTTCAGCTTTAGTACTTACTGGGTTGGTTGACATGGACAAGGAGATAACCCCAAGCGCCTGCTCATCAGGAGCAGGGAAGAGAGAGTGAAAACATCCAAGTCACCAGCTGGGACTCTGTCTATTCTTTAACAAGCGCATGATGTGTTCTGATTGTCCAAGAATGTTTAGAAGTATACTTGCTGATTACAAATACAATCATGTTTGGTGCCAACATTTTTTAATGGAGATACCCTAATCATTTCCCGTAGTGCCTGTTGTTAGGTAGTTTCCCCTCAAAACAGTGCAGCTCTTAAGTTCATTGTATGAGTCTCCTTGGGCCTGTCATTGGGATAACTGTTTTAAATTAGAGTAGACAATGCTTCACACTGGTCAGCTGTGTTCCAAGTAGGCTACTATGAACTACAAGTGAAAATCACATGATTTTCCCTTTGTCTCTAGTCTGGCTCATTTTTCCTTTGTAATGTTTATTCTTTTTTGAGAGAGCGTGAGCAGGGGAGGGGTACAGATAATCCAAAGAGGGCTCTGTGCTGACACCAGTGAGCCTGATGCAGGGCTTGAACTCACGAACCGTGAGATCATGACCTGAGCTGAAGCCGGACACTCAGGTGACTGAGCCACCCAGGCGTCCCTGGCTCATTTTTTAAATTTCTGATGTTTCCCAATATTACTCTAGTTTTTATTAATATGCATTATTTTTAGAGCAGTTTTACGTTTATGGAAAATTGAGGTGATAGTACAGACTTCCCATATTCCTGGTATCCCTGCACAGTTTCCCCGACTGTTAACATCTTTAGTGTGGTATGTTTGTTATAATTGATGAACCCATGTTGACACGTTATTAACTAAAGTCTACAGTTTACATTAGAGTTTATCCTTTGTGTTGTACATAATATGGGTCTTGACTCTTGACAAGTACATAATGTCACGTGTGTCAGTCATTCCGGTACCATACAGAATAGTTGTGCTGCATGAAAAATCCCCTGTGATCTATCTGTTCCTCCCTCCCTCCCTCCCTCCCTCCCTCCTCCAAGTCCCTGTCAACCACTACTTTACTGTCTCTATGTTTTGCCTTTCCCAGAATGCCATAAAGTTGGAATTATGCAGTGTGCCTTTTTCAGACTGTTTCACTTAGCAATATGCATTTAAGATTCCTCCATGTCTTAAGCTTGATAAAACTTGATAGCTCAGTTTTTTTTTTTATTGCTGAATAATATCCCATTGTATGGGTGCACCATAGTTTCTTTATCCATTTACCTATTGAAAGATATCTGAGTTGATTTCAGTTCTGAGAAATTACAAATAAACTTGCTATAAACCATGTGCCTGTTTTTCTGTGGACTTAAGTTTTCAGCACATTTGGGTATATACCTAGGAGGGTGATTGCTTGGACCATATGCTAGGACTATATTTAACTTTGCAATAAACTGTCAAACTCTACCAAAGTGACTGTACCACTGAATGAGAGTTCTGGTTCCTCCTGCTGTCAGTAGTTTGGATTTTAGCCATTCTAATACATATGTAATGCTATTGTTTTAATTTGCAATTCCCTAATGGCATACGATGTTTAGCATCTTTTCTTTTTTTATTTTCTTTTTTTAATTTGAGAGCACAAGTGAGTGAGGGGGCAGAGAGAGAGAAAGAATCCTAGGAGGGGCAGACAGAGACAGAGAGACAGAGGGAAGCAAAGCTCACCATTAGAGGCACACAAGCTCAACTGATGTGGGAACTGAACTCAGAAATCGTGAGATCATGACCTCAGCTGAAGTCAGATGCGTAACGACTGAGCGACCCAGGTGCCCAAGCATATTTTCTTGTGCTTATTGGCTGTCTGTGGAGGTGTCCCAATCTTTTGCCCTTTTTAAAAAGCATGGTGGGCATGCTTTTTAAATTCTAAGCCCCCAAGATTTTTCTGTTGTAATTCATGAGACTGAATGGATTTTTTCTCTAGAACCTCCAGAGAAGAACTCAGCCTAGCCAGCACCTTCATCCTAGTAGGAGCAGAAAACTTAGCCATGTTGTGCTAGAACTCTGACCTCAGAACTGTGAACTAATACATGGATGTTTTGGTAATTGTGATTTCTTACACAGCAATAGAAAACCATTACACAAGGTTGAACCTTTGGCAGTGGCTCCCTCGCAAAGACTTCTCTTTGGGATGAGGCCAAACAAGGTGACAGCCATGGCTAAAGGCTTTCCCACTTTCATTGTACTTCTAAGGCCCTCAGTGTGAACTTTCTGGTGTGGAATAAGGTTGGAGCTGCAGCTGAAGGCTTTCCCACACTGGTTGGGCTAAAGAGGATATTCTGTGGTAGGAAAACTTAACATGTAGAACAAATTTGGGGCTTTGGGGTAAAGGTTTTCTACATTCATTGCATTTACAAGTCGTTTTGGGGTGATAAATTTCTCAGTACTGAATGAGGTTGGAGCTATATCTGAAGGCTTTCCTGTAATTTCTGCTATTAAAAAGTTTAGAGATGCAACTAAGCTCTCACGCATGTGCTGCGCATAGGTCAACAAGCTGGAGACAGGCTGAGATTGGTGGGATCAGTTGGATACCTGTGAAAGAGCTGGCCCCCCCAAACTCTACCCTATGAAGCCTTCAGGTAATACCTTGGGGCTACTCAGGGGGCTGCTCAAAGAAATGCAGGGAGAGTACACCTGGCCCAGTCACAGCACCCACAACACCCACCATAGGGAACCTGGGAAAGAAGCAGCCCTCTGGTCCAGCTTTGGTATAGACAGAACTTCCCATGGGAAAAGGCAGAGGGTGATCATATACTTCAGGAGGGCGTAAGGGACTTACCCGGTGAGCCGACGAGCTCAAAGTTCAACATCACATCATGGCGATTACATGGGGTTACATTAAGGAGCCTCCACTTCTTCTGGGAGAAATACAGGGCCACATCCTCACATGTTACCATACCCTGCAGTGGTGGGTTCAACTGATCCTAGGGGTTGATGACTAGGCAGAAAAAACAACCAAAATATGGACAAAGGGACACACCCAGCCAGGCCTTTGACATGGAAGGGTAATATATCTCTCACTGACATCCTATTTCCCCAGAGGCCCAAACCACCACCCCCAAACACATCCTGATGCTCCCCCTTTCCCCAGAACTCTACCTCAGAGAGAATACCAAGGTCACAACACCATTGATGCTGTTCTCCTCCTGTGACTATTGGACTCTGTATCCAGCCCACAGCAACAACAGGATGGATGCCATCTATGTTCTGGTCCAGCCACACAGGCCTCACCCTTTCTCCTCCCAGCCCATTCCCTCTGTGTCCTTCAGATCACACCTCTCAGATGCAACCAAACCTACACACGCCATTCTCCCTTAGGTCGAGATACTTGCTCCCAAGGCCCTTCAGTCTGCCCTCCCCCCTATCAGGAACATAACATACTTGGCATGCTCATAATTCCACACCCCTAGCACAACCTCACCAGCTCACCCCATTGGCAACTCCCTGGCCTCCCCACAGGCCACTCTCCATGTGGCGTCCTGAGAGTCTGTGGCATAGCAACCACAATCCTATCCTGCCTCAGGCCTGTCTGCGCCTGCACCTCCAATGGCCCACTGCCACAGGAATCCCCCACCCCTGCATTAAAGACTCCCCACCAGGCCCTGCTCCTAGCTTCAATATTCAGCCACTCAGAAGTACAACTGGATCTCTGAGATCCCGGACTTCCTTCAACTCTGCCTTTGCACAAGCTGTCCTTTCACTTGCCGTGACCCTCCTCTCCCCTCCTAAGGCACATTCAGAGTCCAGCCCGCCGGGCCTGGGACCCTGTCTCTCAGGTGACCCCCATCGGCCACTGAGTGCCTCTGCAACTCTGAATGAAAAGCCTCAGGCCCCAAAGGGGGCAGACATAAAAGCCTAGAGATCCCACAGAATCAGCCCAATCCTGGGCCCACTTACCACCAACATCCATCACTGTCATGCCACAGGCTCCACCCCAGGTCCACTTGTCTCTCAGGTGCCTTGGCCCCCTGCCACTCCCCCTCTTTATTCCCCTGCTAACATTGGCCCAGCCTTCACAGTGACTTAATGACACCTACCATCACCTTCCAACTGCATAGTCAGGACATCTGGTCCTTGGTTCTCAGCCTCCCCTTCTCCAACCTGTAGGGGTATTCTTTACCATCCTTCACCCATCCCACATTGTTCCTAGTTCCACTCTCTAGCCCCACCCTTTGGATGTTCCCAACCCTGATCCTGCAGAATTCCAGAGTTGCGTATCCGGGAGCCTACACAGCGCCCCCATTCAAGAGTACTTGGATATATCATGCTTAAAATCTCCAAAACCGCACTCCAGATCTTGTCCCTGGAAACTGCTCTAGACATCAACTTCCACATCTGTTGATATATCTTCCATCCATCAAACCACTGAGTCCAAACACCTAGGCTAACCCTTGATAGCTCAGTGTCTTTCACTGCCTCACATCAGGCAGTTGGGCTGGTCCTACTCAAATAACAGATCCAGAGTACAAGCATATCTGCCATCTCCACTGCCACCACCCTGGTGCAGCCACCTGTCACCAGCAGCCTCTTCATGGGCCTTCTTCAAGTACAGTCTGTTCTCCCCTCTAGCCAGAGAGAGCCTCCCAACACCTGAGTCAGATCATCTTCCTCCTCTGCTCTAGATCTCCCATGGCGCCCAGCATCCTCAGAACAGAGGTCTAGATCCATTCTCCGCCTGACTCCTGTCCCTGCTCACTGTTCTCAAAAGACCTAAGTGGGGCCTGTGGTTCTCTTAACATTCCCTGCTCATCCTCACTGCCAAGGATTTGCTGGTCTCTGTGTCTTTAACACTTTCTATATCACATCCTACTGACTGACAGAAATGGGAACTCTCCTGCATAACCGCTGAATTATGGGCCAGATGGGACTCCCAAAGCCCAAGTAATTAAGGGCAGAGAGGCAAATGCGGCGAGGAGGAAAAGTCTCAGGATACCAACATCCCAGATATCGGGGTCTGAGTTAGCGAAGGCCAAGGGAGCACCCTCAACTCACCTGAGCCGGTCTGTCATCACCGCCAACGCCTCGGGACCCTGGGGGCGGAGCTGCACACTGAAAGGCGGCTACCCCGGTGGGTCCCGCGGGTCGGCAGACCCGACCCCAGCCCTGCCAAAGGATGGATGACCTCAGGCTGACCGTGGCAGTCTGGGCCTCAATCCTCACCCCTTCCTGCGTAAAATGCCTACAGGGCCCTGGGTGCCGCTAGCCGGGGCAGCGGGGACAAGGACAGGGTGAGGAGGCTCGGGAGAGCGCGCGGCCTGGGCGGATATCTCCGTGACAGTCAGTCCATCCCATAGTCGGGACAACGAGTCTCAGGGAGACGGAGCCAATACTGGAGGCTCACGGCTCGGCAAAGATACGACAACGGACGCTGCCCTCACCCAGCCTGTAGAGCACCCACAGGACTCAGCCAGCCGGGAGCAGAGAGCCCCGCCGCGCGAACTACGCTACCCAGAAGACACTGCGACGACCTCTCGGCCCTGACCAATGAAGACCCAGGAGAGGGCGTTTCGGGAGGGCTTCTGGGGCGGGACTTCCGCCGCCCGCCTCCGACGGTTGTTTGTCTAGAGTTCCACTTCCGACAGCCTCTGGCTTAGGGATCGGGTAGCAGCACCGGGACGGCGTCTGTTAGGCTCCCTGAAAGGGCAGAATCAGGAACAGGGACAGCACGAGAGTGTAGGGGTGGGGGTGGGGGGTGTCCCACCACGCCATGAACGCGCCTTTACCGCGACGAATGTCCCGCCTCCTCGATCCCCGGCGTCCCCAGCCATAGTGGGACCGCCCGGGGGCTGTGCAGCCGCTCAGAGAGGGGGCGTCCTCCGCGGCCACAGCAGAAGCCGGCACGTGCCCGCGGCCGCCCCCGAGTCGTTCCCCGTGGCGTGGAGCAGCTGAGGACTAATGCCTGGGGAACCTCTGCAAGAGGAAAAGGAGGTGTGGGGAGGAAGACTGACAGTTGGATGTAGGCAGAGATGCAGATGGTGCACCGCCCGGGCCTTCCTACTGCTCAGTATGTGCCCTTATCGGGCAGCTAAGGCCTCAACAATCCCTATGCAGAACATCCCGAGAGTGGACGCGGAAAACTCGCCCTCTCAGTGCGTGGCTTATGGAAAGTCCTTGGAGAAGAAGCAACTCTCTTTTACTACTGAAGAGATCACGGAGCAAAATCTTGTGTGCATAAGGAGTTTCGGAGGGCCTTGGTCATATCTCCCACCTCTGAAGTCTACTGGAGCAAGTTCATATCAGAGAATTTTACATGCGCAACCATTGGGGAAAGACTTAAGTAAAAAATGCCCCACATATGTTTATTGTCCATTTTACAGAGAAAAGAACAAACGTCTGGTATCTCTGGCACCATGCAAGGCATTGAGGTTGATGCCCCCTCTCTGGGTAGTCAGAGGCACCAGGACCTAGAAGAAGGAGCAAGCCTGGGGCTGGTGAGGGGTGGTTATGCAGCGGGGATGCAGTGGGCAGAGAGAGGGCTGGGAGAGCACAACTCTGGGTGGCCACATAGGCTGGTAGGCAAGGATGGGAAGGAGTCACCCAGTGTGGTTTGGGGCAGCTCCTTTTGTTTGTGGGCAGCAGGTGGGCAGGCATCAAGGTAGTAATTAGTGGACAGGAATGCTCAGGACCCCTGGGATCTGTCATCAGCCTCATTTAAAGGAAAGAAAGACTGAGGCTTCAGGTTTCCATTTGTGAGAGTGGAGAAGCACTCTCTTACTCTCCCTAGCCCCTAAGAGGAAGCTAGTTAGGACAGGGGGGAGGGGCCAGCCCTGCCCACTGCCCTCAGTCACCACCTTCCTGTTCCAGGTCCCTTTACCTCGATGCCAGCTGTTTTGAAGATACATTTCTAAGGTCTCCTTCCAAGCAGACAGCATTGTCTCTCCCCCTTCTGTGCACCACCAGTTAAGGGCCCCTTTCTGACACCCCCAGCTGGGCCCAACTCCTGACCCTCTCCACTTTCCCAGCCTGGGGTGGAGGAGGGAAGGAATGAGAAGAGGGATATCTGAGACCCTATGCTAAGCTGAATAATGTCCCCCAAAGATAGCCACATCCTAATCCCCAGAATCTGTGAATCTGTTACCTTACATGGCAAAATGGACTTTGCAGATGCGGATGTTGAGCTGAGGAAATTGGGATTATCTGGGTGGGTTCAATGCAATCACAGTGTCCTTGTAAGTGAAAGAGGGAGGCAGATCAGAGAGAGATCTGAAGCTGCTAGGCTGCTGCCTTTGAAGACAGAGCGTGCTGGTTCAGTCAGTAGAGCGCAGGACTCTTGATTTTGGGTTTGTGATTTTAAGCCCCACGTGAGACGTAGTTACTTAAAAAATAAAATAAAATAAAATATGAAGATAGAGGAAGAAGCCAAGGAATGCAGCTCAAGAAGATGGAAAAGCTAAGGACATTCTCTCTTGGAGCCTCCAGAGAAGTTAGCCCTGAGGACACTTGATTTTATCCAGGCAAAATTGATTTCAAGACTCCAGGCCTGCAGAACTATAAGATACTTAATGTGTGTTGTTCTAAGGAACTCAGTTGGTGGTAATTTGTTGCAGCAGCCAGAGAAAACTAATACAGACCACCAACCTGTTCTTGCCTGACCAAGTCCCCTCCTTCCCTGAGTGGGCTGGGCTATGACTGCCCAGTGACCCAGCACACTGCCCCCAGCCCCTGTGGGTGACGTTGACACCTGGGTGTGCAACAAGAACTGGTCTGGGAAGACACTCCCTTCAATGTCCTGATGTTCCCCCTCTGGCTTTCCACCTGGAAGGAGCAGCTTGTATCAAAAGGAGCTCTGCCGACATGACTAGATCGGGGTGACTGGGAGACAGTTGGGCCTGGAGTGCCCATAGGCATTCCTGGGCTGCCTCTTTGTCACCTGCAATGCTGTCACTCCCCAGAATACTATTTGGCTCCCCTCTGTATGCCAGGCACTGAGGACACAGATGTAAACAAGTCAAACAGGAGCCTCCAGCCCCATAGCAGTCATTTTGCTCTCTGGAAAATGCTGGATTCCCACCCACAAAACACAGAACCCCAACCCTGGGCAAAGTGAGACAGGATGTGGGCTCCAGGACCTGGGGGGAACAGACAGTTTGTGTAGCAGGCGGCTGCCATCTACCCTGCAGTGACATTAGCAGGGAAGCCTTCTGAGAGGAGGAGGACAGGAACCCTGCAGGCTGCCGTCCACAGGGAGGGCTGAAGCTTCACCTAGGGGAATGGCAAGGATGCCAAAAAAGGTTGATAGAGCCCTGGAGGAAGAGGTGCAATAACTGAGTGCAGATGGGGGTGATGGAGGTTCTAGAACCTAAGGTGGCCAGGATACCTGCCAGCAGGCCAGGGAGATCCAGGAACACCCACCCCCAAAATCATGTGACATTGACCTAGAGGGCAACCTTAGCCTCTTTAAGCCTAGGTGACCAGAGCTGCCCCTACAGCATTTCAGGAGGGTCCCAGAAGCCATGACCCATTGGAGTTGTGGAGGCTCCCATTGCAAACTGGTACTCAGGACCAAATGGGAGCTAGTCTTTGAGGCTCAGGGTCTATCTGTCCCTCCTAAATCCTGGCCAGGCCACTGCTGCCCCTCCAAGCTCAAGTCCCAGCTATGTCTACGGAGAGGCAACAAAGGACCAGCATGGAAACAGCTGGATGCCACCCAGACCCAGCCTGTAAGCAGCAGAGTGGAAAACTCCACAGCCTCGGTAGGGATTGGTGGGGAAGGGAGGAGGGGGGAGGGAGGAGGGGGGAGGGGGAGGACTACAATGGGCTGGGCCAGACCATGGCCAGAGACTAACAGCAGCAGCAGCTTTGCCTCCAAAGATGGGGGGCCCCAGCAACCTCCAGTGAGTCCCAAGGGTGGGTAAATCAGAGCCTTCAGCCCCAGCTGCTTGCTGAGGGTGCTCCCCCAGGGGACTGATGACTGGGGGTACACTTAGTCGAGCCCTGTGATCAGGGCTGATGGTGTCCCTAGCAGGGTATCTGCACCATTCTGGTCAGAGGGGCTCTCCAGGTGGACTGCCACGAGGGATGAGGATCAAGGGTATTTCCCACTGGATCCTAATGGAGACCAGGCTTTGGAGTGGCTCCCAGCAGGACCTTTATAAAGATGGGGATCTTTATAAGCCTCAGCTGCCGGATGTCCACAGGGATTGGGGTCATGGGTGCTCTCTGAGGGCCCCTTGTGGGAATGAAGGCAGGGGGTAGTCCTTGAGAGGGTCCCTGCTTTTGTGGTGATGATGTCTGGAATGATCCCACCAGGCCTCCTTCTGGAGAAGTGGGCGATCGGTAAGGGATGCACCTTACCAAGGCCTCCACGAGAATCATGGCAAGGGGTCCTGGCAGGGCCCCACCAAGAGTGACACGGAGGTCCCCAGGCCTGAAGATAGGACCCGGAGCACAGATGCGTTTACTGCGGCCCCCACACCCTCCTCGCGCCCCTTCCCCGCGGGTCCCAGCCGGGCCCAGCTCCTGCCCTCCACGTGCGGCTCGGGGCCCTGGCCGGCGTCCCCTCGCCCTCCACCGTGTCCTCGGAGCCCCCTTCGGGCTGCGGCGCGTCCTCCGCAGCCCCCGGCAGGGCAGTGTCCAGGTCACGGCCCGTGGGGTGCGGCGTCCAGGCGGGGGTCCAGGGCGCCCCGGGCGCGGGCCGCGGCGGGAACCAAGAGAAGCCAGGCGCGGGGGCGAGCGCCACCAGCTGGGGCCGCGCGGGGCCGGAGGAGGCGGCGTGCGGGATGAGGAAGAAGATGTAGACGCCCGACACCACCAGGCCCGCGGCCACCAGCACGGCCAGCGCCACGGCCGCGTTGAAGGCCCAGGCCGGGCTGCTCAGAGAGAGGCGGCGGGACAGCGGGCGGCCGAGGCGCAGCGGCGGCGGCAGCGGCTGCGGGCGGGCGGCGCGGGACTTGCGCGGCCCGGGCGGGGGCGGCGGCGGCCGCAGGTACAGCAGGCCGCGGCGGCGGTCGAAGCGCACGGAACCCCGGCGCGGGGTGGGCGCGCGCGCCTCGCGGGGCAGCAGGCCAGGCTGCGTGGGCAGAGCGGGCAGCCCGCGGCGCGGGGCCAGGCGCGTGGGCGCTCGGCACACGGGGCACGCCACCGCGTCCCCGCCGCCCGCCGTGGCCAGGGACAAGCGGGCCAGGCACTCGAGGCAGAAGACGTGGCCACAGTCCAGGCGCTTGGGCAGCTTGAACTCGCCGTTGAAGGGGGACACGCAAATGAGGCACTCCACGGGAGACGCGGGGGACAGGATGGGGCCCGAGCCCGGGCTGCCGTCCCCTTCTTCCTCCTCCTCCTCCTCGCCGTCGTCTTCACCCTCCCCCCTGCCCGGGGAGCGTGGCACAGAGAGTGAGCCCGGGGAGCAGGGGCCTGAGCCTTCAGCGGCCCGGGGGCGGCGGAGCCAGGGTGGCCGAGGGCAGGGCATCCGGACGAGGCCTGAGGGGAGAGGCGGTCAGCCAGGGAAGGAGGTGGTGGAAGAACGAAGGCCAGGGGCTGGCCCAACCTAGAGCAGGGGGCATTCAGAGAAAGGGTGGTTGCCAGAGCCAAGGAGCAGAGAGGACGGGAAAAGTTAGCGACTCTCTGGGTTGGAGCAGAGGAAAAGGGTGTCTGAAGTAGGAAGTAGAAGATCAGGACTAGGGAAGGGGGGGAGGGGCAGGACAGATGAGACGACAGAGGATTGGGGACAGGGACAGACACTGGGATGGACTCAGGGGGCCCAGTAGATCCTAAGTTACAGACTCAAAAGGTCCCAGAGAGGATAGCAGAGAGGACCTGAGTCACCAGGCAGGAAGGACCCTAGGCAATGAGGAGGATCCAACACCAAGAGGAGCAAAGAAGGGGATGCCCCCACCCACCAAAAGAACGGACTCTGGGGAGTCCACAGACTCCAGGAGAGGAAGATGAGGGAAGAGGACACCCAAACTTCAGGATTGGGAGCCCAGCAGCACAGAGCAATGTTGGAAGCCCAACAGGTGACAGAGGGTCCCAGCTAGACAATGACAGACCCCAGCTGACCTTTGGGCTCTTCCTGTTGATGCCTCCTACCTTTCGCTGGCACGTCCCTTCCAATTCTGACCCCAGTCCTCTGCCTCCCAGCAACTGCATACTAGGTGCCCCTCCCTGCAGGAGGGTGCTGCCTTGGTACCACTCCCTCCAGATCCCAGGTTCCCAAGGTACCCACCAGACCTGTTTGACCACCTGCCCCGCCCCCCCAGACAGGTCCCTCCAGCATGAACACCTAGCCTGACCTTGGCCGGATGTTGGGGGCGGCAGGTGAGGGATAGCAGGCTGACAGGGCAGGGAGAGTCTGGCCTCGTGGGTGGGCAATAATCCCCCCCCCAACACCCCACACCCCTGCAACCAAGCCTTCAACACCTCAGGAACCCACTTCCCAGCCACCTAGTACAATCAGAAGCCTAGTGTGGCAGTGGCTCTACAGGATGCCCAGGATTGGGTTGCAGTGTTGACCACCCAAAATGACTGGGGAGGCAGCCTGGAACCCCTGGGGGAACCTGGCCAGAACTAAGGAACCTCTGGAGTCCCGGGGTGGAAGGTGGGCAGACACAACAGTGGACCAGACAGAGCTGGCCCCTTTCAAACAAGCAGACAGAAGGCTGGAAACGGTTGTGGCCTTGGATTCCTCTCCCTGGAGCTCCTTCCAGGGAACATGCCTCTCAGGATGGTGGGCAGCCACCCAGATATCATGGACAACCACCAAGCCCCTCCCCAGACTAGAGTGACATCTCTGCCAGGACAACCCCACCCGTCTCATTTCCAACATCCACGGAACACTCCAGGTGGCCAGGCTTGCACCCCGGGGTGCCATGGTCCTGAGTCAGTGGTGCTTCCTGGACAGAATATTTCCCTGGTGATCCCAGGTCCCCACAGACCAAAACACATGCCAGAAGTGTGGGCAGCTCCTCAGAACACTGCCATCCCCACTCCAGTTCCTGGAGCCACACAAGGACAGACATTGGCACAGGTGGGTGAGGCTGCCCCAAAAGCAGACAGATTTATTGGAGCCATAGCCAGGAGATCAACGGTTGGACTTGGCCACACGTTCCAGCTCATCCTTCTTCTTGATAGCATAGGAATTGGAAGAGCCCTGCAAGGAAGTAGATGGTTAGTTTGGAATGTTGGAAGAGCCTTTTCTTGAACTGACCCCCCACCCCAGTGTCCTCACTCACCTTGGCTGCATTGATGAGCTCATCTGCTAGGCACTCAGCAATGGTCTTGATGTTCCGGAAGGCGGCCTCACGGGCACCTGTGCACAGCAGCCAGATGGCCTAGGGAGCACGGGGGTCAGTTAAGCCTGGGGGCAGGGGTGCCCCAAAGCAGATACGACCACTGTCCTCCAGTACACTCTGTGATCCTAACAAATGTCAGTTACCATGTTGCCATCCACTGGCCCACTGAGTCAAGACACAGCAGGAGCCCACAGGCTGCCCAGGTGGCCTGCTGCCTATCTGGGATCAGACCAAGGGCCACAAAAACAAGCGTAGACACAAAAGCTCCTGATTACAGGAGATTTGAAACCCACCACCCCAGGGAAATGCAATGCAGTGTGTGCTCTTGACCTGGACCTCCGATTAAAAATGGACAGCTATTATAGGGGCACCTGGGTGGCTCAGCTGGATAAGCATCTGACTTCGGCTCACAGTTCATGAATACAAGCCCCACAACGGGCTTTCTGCTATCAGCGCAGAGCCCAGCTTGGGATCCTGTCTCCCCTTCTCTGCTCCTCCCCCACTCGTGCATGTACTCTCACAAAAACAAAGAAACATTAAAACAGGCACCTGGGTGGCTCAGTTGGGTAAGCGTCCAACTTCAGCTCAGACTATGTTGTCACAGTTTGTGAATTAGAGCCCTGCATCAGGCTCTCTGCTGTCAGCACAGAGCCAGTTTCCAACCCTGTGTACCCCTCTCTGCCCCTTTCTCCCCCATCTCTCTCTAAAATAAACATTAGGGTCACCTGGGTGGCTCAGGCATCCGACTTTGGCTCAGGTCATTACCTCAGTTTGTGAGTTAAAGCTCCACAAAGGGCTCTGTACTGACAGCTCAGAGCCTGGAGCCTGCTTCAGATTCTGTCTCCTCTGTCTGCACTGCCCCCTGCTCCCCCCACCCCTCCCCCGCCGCTGACTCGTGCATGCTCTAAAATAAACATTAAAAAAAAATTAAAATACACGAACATTAAAAAATAAACATTAAAAAAAAGAAAGTAAACAGACAACTGTAAGGTATGCTAGGGACAGCTGCAGTGATGGGATGATCAGATAATTCTACCACTGTTAAACTCCTTGAGGATGATGGTGGGGACAGAATATCCTTGTTCCTAGGAGACATCCACTGAAGTGTTAAGGGGAAAATGTTTACAATGCCTGCAACTGATTCTCAAATGGTCTGTGAAAAAATATATACCCACACATGGTATGTAAAAATACACTCAAATGAAACTGTGCCTCAGGCAACTGTTGCTCAGGGAAGGGGCCAGAGCTAGAATCTGCCATCAGAGGGATGGAAATGCAGGAAGGCTTCCTGGAGGAAAGGCCACTTTGAGTAAAACACACAGGCAGAACAAACCTTCCCACTTGCCAATCTGCCCCAGGCAGAACCACACCGGAGCCCAGTGGTGTTCCCATCAATCCATATGTGCCTAAAGCCCCAGGCCCACCTGATTCACACGGCGCAGGGGGGACACATCGACAGCCTGACGCCTCACTGTTCCAGCTCGTCCAATGCGGGTTGAGTCCTCCCGGGGACCGCTGTTAATAATCGCATTCACCAAGACCTGCAGGGGGTTCTAAGAGAAGGCAGCCATGAACCTGACACCCAACCTAGGTCCCTCCCCGTGTTCTCACTCCTAAAACTTGGCAGACCCCGGCATGTTTGTCATGGGGTAGCTGTTGGGCTTATGGTGTACTAAGGGCACTCTCTGCCTCATCAGGCCTCAGAGCCCTACCTCACCAGTGAGCAGATGGATGATCTCGAAGGCATGCTTAACAATGCGCACGGTCATGAGCTTCTTGCCATTGTTACGGCCATGCATCATCATTGAGTTGGTGAGGCGCTCCACGATGGGGCACTGTGCCTTGCGGAAGCGCTTGGCTGCGTAGCGTCCTGCACTGTGGGGCAGATACTTGGCATACTTCTCCTTCACCGCAATGTAATCCTAGGGCAGCAGGGAGAGAGGATGGAGGGATCATGGTCAGGAGCAGGAAGGCCAGGAACCAGAAGGACTGAGCACCACCTCTGGGGGCTTGACTGTGAGGCCTGTGTGCCACAAAACAATAAATCCCCAAAAAGTAACTTTACCAAGTCACTAAAAAGAGTGTTTCCCTTATAATAGGAGGAAGGAAGATGGAAAACCAAGATTACAGCTCATGATCTCATTAAAAAAATTTTTTTTTACATTTATTAATTTTTGAGACAGAGCACAAGTGGGGGAGGGGCAGAGAGAGAAGGAGACACAGAATCTGAAGCAGGCTCCAGGCTCTGAGCTGACAGCACAGAGCCCAATGCGGGGCTCGAACTCACAAACTGTGAGATCATGACCTGAGCCGAAGTCAGACACCTAACCGACTGAGCTATCCAGGTGCCCCTCATGATCTCATTTTAAGGTGCTCCTTGGGGTGCCTGGGTGACTCGGTCGGTTAAGCTTCTGATTTCAGCTCAGGTCATGATCTCATGGTTCGTGAGTTTGAGCCCCATGCTGGGCTCTGTGCTGACAGCTCAGAGCCTGGAGACCACTTCGAATTCTGTGTCTCCCTCTCTCTCAGTCCCTGCCCCACTTGCACTCTGTCTCTCCCAAATATAAAAGTAAACATTAAATAAAGTGCTCCGCAAACTTTGCAGCATAGACATTTTAAATCAGAACATTCTTTGTGTAAGGGCTGCCCCACACACTGCAGGATGTTTAGCAGCATCCAGTATGCTAGTAACACCCTTCTCAGTTTCAACACCCAAAAATGTAAGCCAACATTGCCATCTGTCTCCTAAAGGAGGTGGGGGGAAATCACTCCAGAGAACTACTGTTTTAAAACAATTATTTGGGGCACCTGGGTGGCTCAGTCAGTTAAGCGTCCTACGTCAGCTCAGGTCACGAACTCATGGTTCACCAGTTGGAGCCCGTGTCGGGCTCTGTGCTGACAGCTCAGAGCCTGGAGTCTGCTTTGGATTCTGTGTCTCCCTCTCTCTACCACCTTCCCCACTCTCTCTAAACACACACACAATTATTCGTCAATCTCTCCTATATACACATGTATCATTTCTAAAGAAAATGTCTAGAAAACACCAAAACGTTCAGGGGTGTTGGAATCAGAGGAACTACATGTACATGAAGACGACTATTGTCAATTGTTCCGCTATGAAATACACCCAAAGATCATTCCATCACTTACACTCGCAACACATATCTACCACATATGACCCACAAAGACTAAAATATTTGCTATCTAGCCCTCGCAGAACAAAGAAATGAAGGAAAACAGAACTACAAAATATCCGGGGTGAAAAACAGGACCGAATCCTCCATGAGGCACAGTGCCCAGATTCCATGATATGTATGGAAACAACAAAAAATGTTTTCGTTTCTTTTAAAATGAAAAAGGAATAAAAACAATCCAAACCGTATTTGCCTTTATACCAATGAAATTACAAAATGTAATTTCTTTTTAACAAAAGGCCCACAAAAGTCCTAATGAGGCCCAGCGTAAAACAATATAGGGGTTAAGACAAACTGGGAGGACCCCCACTGATTTCCTGATTTCAAAACCTACTACAAAACTACAATGATCAAGACAGTGTGGTACTGGCTTAAGGATAGATTTACAGAACAGAAAAGAATTGAGTCCAAAAATAAACCCGTATCATATAGCTAGGCTCAACTTATTTTCAATGATACTAAAACCAATAGGGGAAACATTCTTTTCAACATATGGTGGCATTCAGACAAACTTCTTATAATGTATAAAAGATTTAACTTAAGACAACTTATAGCCTAAATTTGCTAAGTAAAATGCACAAAACTCTAAAAACAAAAACCAAATAGTGTTGGGACAACTGGATTTTCACATGCAAAATAATGATCCAAAAACAAACAAAAAACCCCAAAACACCCACACAAAAACTCTGTGGGATGTGATGTGACCTCTGAGAAAGGAACCATCTTGTGTACAGATGAAAAGAACACAAGGAAAAAATGGACATGTAGGTGTGATGGTCCAGGGAGCCCTCCTTTACCTGTCAGGTTTTCAACTTTACAGCTACAAGTTTCCAGGGACCCCTCCTGAAAGAATCCGTGTGTGCCCCAAAACCCAACTGGGTAGCACAACCACCACACAGCCCCCTCACCTGCAAGGAAATGTCATTGATCTGCACATCATCGGTGCTCCATTTCCCAAAGAGCTTGATGTCAGGGGTCTCCGCCACTGCAGGTGCAGCTGTCTCCCACTCCGTCATCCTAGGAACAGACTGTCAGAGCCCAAGCACACCCACCACTGTGAGACTAACCCACAACCTGTACGTTGGGAAGTTATGTGGAACCAAGAAAGGCTGTAAACATCCGGGTCCATCTTTCTGAGTCTTAGAAGAACCAGTTAGCTGTCAGCAAGAACAGCTGTCTCTCACCAGGGAGAGCTGGTGGCAGGCCTGGGTCAACAGCTACTGCGCGGGCCGTATGGAGACAGTAGATGCCAAATACCGTAACACTGCACCCGCTCAAGTTCAAATCCCAGCCACGTCATTAACGAACTCTGCCACGCTAGGAGTGTCAAACTAATTTAGACTCTGCTCCCTCTTCCATAAAATAGAACCGTTTATCTGTCATCAAGATCACTACACGAATTCCGTGCATAATCAAAGCAAATACCGCTCGTGTCCGACACCAAGGGGGCATTTGGCAAGCACCAAGGGGCTGCTACTAAAGAGAAAACCGTGTATATGCCACAAAGTGCATCACGCATATAAAAATAACAGCAACGTCCTATTTCAAAGTATGCCTGCAGGGGCCAAACCACTACATCCGACCCCTGCTGCAGGGTAAAGCTACGGAGGTAGCGGAACGCCAAAGAAAGAATAACTTTCCTTCGCCTCCCCGTTTTCTCAGCACATTTTCCAGAGAAAGGAAAGAGCCCACCCCCCAGGGAAGCCCCGGGCCTCGAGGATCGATGAGGACTCCCCAAAAGATCCTGAATCGTCCCTCGGACCCCTAACCCCGCAGCCGCCTCACCTGAGGGCGCAGCCGGGGAGTCACAATCGCACGGCGTGCACCACGCGCTGCCCTGGCACAGACAGGAAGAGAGCGCGAGTCGCGGGCCGACGCTTTTAACTAAGGTGAAAACTTCCGGGTCAGCGGGGACAATGCGTGCGCAAAACGACACGGTTTGTTCAAGGGCCAATCCGGAACAAGAATGTGAAACCGCCTGCTGGGCCAAAGGAAAGCCGTAAATCCTTTGCGCACGCGCACTTGCAGAAGCGGCCCCATAAGCGTGCCTGGCGGCTGTTCTAACCTTCAGTACTTTCCTTCTTGGGGCGGGTGGGGGGGGGGGGGAAGGAGGGGCTTGCACAAGCTCAGAGAATTCTCTGAGGCCAAGCCGCCATGTCTAGTGACGGCGGAAGTCAGGCTCGCGCTCTCCACCGTGTTCCGCCGCGGGCTCCACGCCCCACCTGCCGCCGGTTTTGAGTAGGGCATCCAGTTCGGTACTCCTCTCGCTCCTCGTCCAGGTTACAGTCGCTTCACAGGCACGCGCTCGCTGTAGGCTCGGGAAGGAAGAGTGAGCCTGGTGGTCACGCTTGCCCTCCGCTGGTCCTGCCCCCCCCCCCCCCCACGTGCATGCGCGAGCCCCTCTCCCAGGTCGGCCTCCCCCACGCTTGCACGCCCGGGGTTGTTGCGGGCCTGAGCCTCCCAGAGGAGACCCTTTCCGGTTTGACCTCTCTTCACCCCATGCCAGAGTACCCCCATCATTTCTCTTCGACCCCTGCAGCTCCAGCCGCCTCTTCATAGCTTGAGGGTAGGGGAGGAGCTCCGGACGTGGGACCAGGTGCTGTGCCCAGCAGGTGGCTTGGGGGGCAAACCCCACTGTTTGATGCATCTCGGCCATGCGTTGATGCGAGATCAATGGACGGGTGCAGGGGGGTCGGCACGGGTAGTGGGTGCCCCACCCTTGACCATGTGGCCAACTCGAAGATCTTGTGCCGGTCCTACACATCCCCCTCCTGTTTGTCGCCTCCTAAACCTAGACCCTGGAGTCTAGCTGGGACGTGGACTTGTTTTGGTTGGCTTGCCAGAGGCAGCGAACACTGTGGTTGCTCACCCAAGCTGGCTGGTGAGAGGATAATGGGGCAGCATGGAGCTCCTTACCTCCTGATGAGGTCTCTGCCTCCAAGGGGATGTTCCCTCTAGCCAGACCCCAAAGGGCCCAGCCACTTGACCGAAGGGGTCCTGCATAGATAGATCTCCAGTGACCCACTTGCCCACCACCCTGTGAGCAAGCTTATAGTATGGGCTTAGTAGCTGTTTGTTTACCGATTGTAAGGGCCTGCCCCTGCCCCTACCCCAATTTCGGGAGTGTTTTAGACCAGAGACTCTGGGCCTCCTTGGACTGTTGCCAGTCACAGTTCATGCCATTGTTCAGAAGGACATACCCTGAAGGTGGCCTAAGCAGGGGGTTAGATCCCAGGCTGCAAGGGGGCACCAATATCCCGAGCCCCTGCAGCCTCTGACCCTTGTCGCTTCCCTGTCCTGGTGCGTGCAAACAACAGCCTTGGGCCTACCACTGGGGTCTGTGGGGGATGAGGAGGGGATAAGTGAACTCCTACCTGGTCCTGGCAGAATACTTTGTGATCCTTAGGGGCCCTACCTCGTCCTGCGGTTAGGGTTTCTGGGGAGGTGCTAGCTGGGGAAAACAGGGAAGCTGAGAAGCAGAGGCACCAGTTACCCTTGCACTCAGCAGGATCCAGAGGGAGGCTCCCAGCCGTGCCCCTTTCTCCTCAGAAGCTGAGAAGGCACCACCCCCTAAACCTCAGTTTCCCCCTTCAGCATAGAAATGAGAACAGAATCAGACAAGGCCAGTTTGGATCCTGTGCCCTGGGCTGCTGGTGGTTACTTGATAATGGATGTCTGTATAGAACTTGAAAGAGTGTCCTGCTGTGCATTGGAGAGCAGGAGGGAGGTCTTGCCATAAAACCCCATGGGGTGGGAAATAGCAGGGGGGATGGTCACCTTTAGCATAGCTAAAATTCACAAGAGTCCCTGAGACTGACTCCAGTGAACTGCATTGGGCCTTTAGGAGAGACCCAAGGTGGAGCCAAGACTCCTGGCAGAGGACAGAGATGTGCTATCCCCTTTCAGGTAAGGGGTCTGTGTAAAGGGCGTGGCAGGTGACCAGACAACTTTCCTAGGATGCAGGCTCGGTCTGTGACTTTGGCACAAGCCCCAGTCCAGTGACCTGACAATTTGAGGGAGTTGGGTTCCTCATGTGGGACTCCCACTTCCTCTCTAGTAACCTGCATGACCAGGGTTCTCACTCCTGAAGCTCTGTGTATGTGACCAGTGAATGTAGTGAGGTGCTTTCCTGGTGCTGCTCCCAGCATTAGCCCTGGGGTGTGGGTCAGTGCACTTAGGCAGCAGAGTTCTATAAAAATGGGGAGGGCATGCAGATCTTCCACAGACCCTGTAGCTAGCCCCCATCTAGACACACCCCCAATGCCAGTACCCACCTTCAATTGGGGCTCCAACCCCCTGAGTGCAAGCAGACTCATGCCTGCCTCAACAGCAATAAGGCCTTTGTGTGGTGGGCAGAAACCGGATAATTCATTCTGAGGAGAGGCCCTTTTTGTGGAGCCAGAGCAGAACTTTTTTTTGCAAGAGCTTGAAGCTCCTTCAACAACAGTGCACCCATGGGCATGAGAAGTCCCAATTTTCATAATCCTCATCGAGCACCAGAGGACCCGGCAGTGAGAAGCCCCAGGGAGTGCACGGGGCCTTTGGTTATTGGTGGAAACGGCTCACTCACTGGGGCACCCACATAGCCAGCGGTTGCACTCCTTCGTGTGCGGCAACTGTGGGCAAGTCCTTCGTGTGTACCTGGGTAGGCACGTGGGCAGCGGCCCTCCAAGTGCTCCTCAGTGACTGCTCCATCCATCATCCTTCAGCATGGTAGGTTCCACACAGGACTCCATACCGAGCCCTGACTTTGTCCCTGGACAGGGAGACAGAAGACCCTGAGTCAGAGCATTCAATGTCCAGATACCCAGAGCATCAAGAAAGGGAGTGGGATAGGCCCAGTGCCCCCTGAGACACACACACACAGCATGAGCAGAAAGTTGGGACAGCCAGGATGGGTTGCTGGATGCCATACGTGAGGTGAATCAGCTCAATAAAATTAGATGTGTTTATGTGAGGCAGGAGCCACGAGATAACGAGCAGAAGATGAGGGTGACATAAATGGGTGGGGAGGCCTCACCAGCCCATCCTGAGCAAGCAGGGTTAGCGTCACCTTTGGAGCTGGGGGTTCTCAAATGGGGCACATATTAGAATCAACTGTGGAGTTTTGACACACATGCTCGAGCCCCAACCCAGAGGTTCCAGCGATTTCATTGGTCTAGAGAATAGCCCGCTCACCCAGGCTTTTCAGAGCTACCCACGTGTCTCCCACCCCCAACTCTTCTTCCCCTAGCGAGGCTGCAAATGGCAGATCGTTTCTGGGTCCCGAACTCCCAGAAGTCTGACTGGAAGCAAGGGCTATCAAACACCCGCTTGGCTCGGACAGGCGGCACTGCTCGTTTGTCTGGGCCGCCGTTTCCTGGGCGACCACGCAAGTTCACGCCTCGCCTACTGGGTGTGGATGGCCGCGGTTGCCATGACAGCTGGGAGTCCTGGGGTTGGACAGCCGGGGCGGCGGAACTACGTTTCCCTACAGCCCCCGCGAGGGCTCCGGCTCTCCGGCGGAGGCACAGTGCCGCGACGGCCCGTAGGAAGAGGGAAGAAGGCTTCGTGCTGCGTGCGAGGCGGGGACCAGGGCATCCGTGCGGGCCGCCCCCCAAGCTGGTATGTGGCGTTCGGCGCGTACCCGCGACCCCAGCTTGCGAGGCGGGCTCCTCCGGGCGCTCAGCGCGGCCGCCGCCCCCTGCTCCCTGCACACCCTGGCGTGTAGGTCTCCCGGCAGAGGCCGCGCGTTTCCGGTCCGCTAGCCCAGGGTCCGGGCTGGCCACTGCAGGTGCGGCCTTCAGTTCCGGCGGCGGGGCGGCCCTAGTTCTGGCTCCCGCGTGTCCAATCTTGAGTGTGGAGACTGAGGCCCACGTGAGAGGCACCAGGCCCAGGACCCGTCGTCGCGACTCTCAAAATCAAGCCCATATCCTCCGCTTGGCCGACGCGGCCTCCCGACTGCCTCCAGTCCAGCCTCCCGGCCTTTGCGCTTGCCGTTTCCCTTTACTTGTCCCCAGACACAGCGGCTCCTCTTCCTCCTTCAGTCCCAGTTAAGTGTCCCTTCCTCAAAGAGACCTAAGAAGCCATTCTTTCCTACGTACTGGCGCTACCCCGCGTTTGTTCTTTTTCACCTCACTAATTTAATTTTCCTCCATGTTCATTCACGCCCTGTAAGGATCCCCCGGTTGGCTCCGCCGCATCCACCGACCCAGACACGGTAGATGGCCTGAGAGTGCTGAAACTTCCGTGTCCTCCAGGGCCAGGGCCAGGAAGATGGAGGCACCGTGGGGAGGACAGGCACAGAACGGAGTTTTGTCCGCACTCGGGGCACTCCTGCCCTATGGGGTCATGCACTGCGTGTACAGTGTAGAATAGGGCAGATGGTTATCAGCCTCAGTGGGCTGTGCCCAAGCTCTGAGGAAGGTCACCCCCACTAACCTTTTTCCGGTGTGCTGTTGTCATGTTCTTCAGGGCTCAGCCTGGGACACGTTCATCTCTCAGCCCCCTGTTTGCCCCAAGGTGGCTGCTTTGTGCCCTGGTCCCATCCACCAGCAGCCCCGGAAACCCATAGAAAGACTGGGTGAGCACTCAGGGTGCAGGGCATGCTCATCCAGGGCAGATGGGAGGTCACTGGGACAGCTGCAGTGCAGGGTTGGGGACAGGCTCCCGGGAGCCCTTGCCGAGCTCAGCCTCAGTTGTCAGGTCTGTGACTGGAAGGAAGGTCATCCAGGGACAAGTAGGGCAGTTTAAAAGTGTAGACTGGGAGCAGGGCAAGAGAGGCAGGGAGACTCTTCCCTGGTCTGCAACTTCCATCTGCCGTCTAGTGCTGGGAGGCAGGTTTCTGTCACCGTAGATGAACAGAGGAAGATACCTATGGGAGCAGGGTGTCTGCGGACAGTTCTGGAGATGCCCTGGGTACATGGCTAATGGATGACTCTTGGTCCCCACATCCTGTAAGTTTGGGGTGCCTTCCTGCTAGGTGGGAGCTGCTCCTTTTTCCTGGGACCACCCAGTCTTACCTGATCCTCTGCATCACCACGGATCAGGAGAGCTCCCACACATAACCCACTCATCCTATGAAGGGTGCTGGACCAGTCTCCATATTAATATTCTGTGGCTGTTATAATAAATTATTACCAATTAGGTGGCTTAAAACAAGAGAAATTTATTCTCAGTTTTGGAGGCCAGAAGTCTGAAATAAAGATGTCAGCAGGGCTCCACTCTTAAGGCTCTGAGGTGGAAACCATCCCATGCAACTGTCCTGGCACCTGGTGGGTCCATTTGTAACTTGGGTCATGGCGCCAACACTCAATCTTGGCCTTCTCTTCTCTCTGTCTCTCTCTTATAAGGATTCTTATTTTTGGATTTAGGACCCACCCAGGGAGTTCAGGATGATCTCATCTCAAGATCCTTAACTACATGTGCAAAACTCCTTTCCCAGCTAAGGTACTTTCACAGGTTCTGGGGGTTAGGGTATGGATGTATCTTTTGGGGGGGGGGGGACCATTCAGTCCACTACAGCTTTCTTCAGTGGCATCTGTCCAGTCCTGAGTGACCTGACACTCCAGACCACCCATCCCGTGGCCTGTCCACTGATTCCTTGGTGATTGGCTGTCTCCAGTTGGCCAGGCTGTCCCAGATGTGTTCTTCAACCCTGGTGGGTCCTTGGGCTCTGGGTCCCTAAGGTTCCAGGAGGTCATGTAGAATGCTGGCCTGGGGACCTGCTCTGGCTGCCAGCTATTGTGCAAACCAGGGTATGAGGCCAGCAGCCATGACCCTGTAGGGAAGCATTTACTGGAAGCCCTGGGGCGGAGGCATGGCAGGCACCCAGGTCCCACTCACTGTCCTTCACACCTGGAATGCAGTGACCTGGTGTCCTGTCAGAGAGACCTGGATCCTGGCTAAGAGGCTTCCAGGATGTACATTTGTGGAAGCCCTGGTTCCTCCCCAGGGATGATACACAGAAACCTGAGTGCCTTCCCTCCTGCTGCATGGCGCTCACTGTGGGGCCCTCCTCTTCTCTGTGAGGGGCCAGAGTTCGCTCTGGAGTGACAGCTGTATGAGGAAGAGAGGAGTGATAGTCCCCACATCCGTGCTTATGGCTTCCCCCACAATTCTGTAGTTGGCCCCCTGCAAGGTCAGCCTGATCTTTGGGAGGCTGACCAGGGAACTCTGCAGAACTTTAGGTGCCTAGAGGCAGAGGCTGAGGGGGTGCAGAGGACACTGGGGAGGTGGGTGGGATGGGCCTACTTTTCACAGCTCTCTGTGACTGGCATTCACCCACCAGAGGTCGAAGCCCATGCCTGTAAGAGGCAGAAGCTGAATGCTGTGCGTGGCAGTGGGAGCCAGTGGCTAAACTGAGTGTGGAGGACACGGCTCCATGGTCAGACAGAGCGGGGCACACCCTGTGTCCTGCCCTTGCCAAGTCACAGCTTCCCACCTGTAAATCAGTGCTGGCAGTGCCCAGGGGCTTGAGACACCATAAAGCATCACCCCGTGCTCCAGCTTGTGGCCCATCACGCACAGCAGATGTGTCTAGCTTCCCATGAAGAGTTTTCTTGAAATGAGTGGATTAAGAGACCCTTGGCTGAAGAAAAGTATGGGCCTGGGGAGAATGCAGAGGTTCAGCCTCTGATGTGAAAACTGCTTGGTGTGCAGTCAGCGTGGCCAGTGGGAGAAGTTTTTATTTTATCTATCTATCTATCTATCTATCTATCTATCTATTTTCAAATTTAACCATGCATCCTGTATATATGTTTTTTACCATTTAATTTAATTTTAAAATTTACATTCAAGTTACTTAGCATATAGTGCAGCAATGATTTCAGGAGTAGATTCCTTAATGCCCCTGACCCATTTAGCCCACCTCCCCTCCCACAACCTCTCCAGTAACCCTCTGTTCTCCATATTTAAGAGTCTCTTGTGTTATGTCTCCCTCCCTGTTTTTGTATTATTTTTGCTTTCCTTCCCTTATGTTCATCTGTCTTGTGTCTTAAAGTCCTCATATGAGTGAAGTCATATATTTGGCTTTCTCTGACTAATCCACGTAGTTGCAAATGGCAAAATTTCATGCTTTTTGATTGCCAAATAATACTCCATTGTATATGTATACCACATCTTTATCCATTCATCAGTCGATGGACATTTGGGCTCTTTCCATACTTTGGCTATTGTTGATATTGCTGCTATAAACATTGGGGTGCATGTGCCCCTTTGAAACAGCACATCTATATATTGGATAAATACATAGTAGTGCAATTGCTGGGTTGTAGGGGAGTTCTATTTTCAATTTCCTGAGGGACCTCCATACTGTTTTCCAGAGTGGCTGCACCAGCTTGCATTGCCACCAACAATGCAAAAGAGGTCCTCTTTCTCCGCATCCTCGCCAACATCTGTTGTTGCCTAAGTTGTTAATGCTAGCCATTCTGACAGGTGTAAGATGGTATCTCATTGTGGTTTTGCTTTGTATTTCCCTAATGATGAGTGATGTTGGGCATTTTTTCATGTGTCAGTTGGCCATCTGGGGATCTTCTTTGGAGAAGTGTCCATTCATGTCTTTTGCCCATTTCTTCACTAGATTATTTGTTTTTTGGGTGTTGAGTTTGATAAGTTCTTTATAGATTTTGGATACTAACCCTTTATCTGATGTCATTTGCAAATATCTTCTCCCATTCTGTTGGTTGCCTTTTCGTTTTGCTCTTTTTCCTTCATTGTGCAGAAGCTTTTTATTTTGATGAGGTCCCAATAATTCATTTTTGCTTTTGTTTCCCTTGCCCCTGGAGACGTGTTGAGTAAGAAGTTCCTGTGGCCGAGGTCACAAAGGTTGTTGTCTGTTTTCTTCTCTAGGATTTTGATGGCTTCCTGTCTTATGTTTAGGTCTTTCACCCATTTTGAGTTTATTTGTCTGTATCGTGTAAGAAAGTGGTCCATGTTCATTCTTCTGCATGTCGCTGTCCGGTTTTCCCAGCACCATTTGCTGAAGAGACTGTTTTACTCCATTGGATATTCTTTCCTGCTTTGTCAAAGATTAGTTGGCCATCCGTTTGTGGGTCCATTTCTGGGTTCTCTATTCTGTTCCATTGATCTGAGTGTCTGTTTTTGTGCCAGTACCATACTGTCTTGATGACTACAGCTTTGTAATACAGCTTGAAGTCCGTATATTTCATTTTTACCTAACACTTTTGAAGACCTTGCTTTTCTCATTACAAAAGCATTGTTTAAAACACACAAACACGTACCTCTGTCCCATGCATTACTGTGCCTGTGGCCCGAGCTCAGATGACATCCTGGATGCCGCAGAATGGACTCACCCAGGCAGACACCTGGGCACACCAAAGGCAGGAATATTTATGCTCGGGTATATTCTGTTGTTTTGTTTTGTTTTGTTTTTGAAGTATAGTTCATATAATATAAATGAACCATTTTGAAGTGTACAATTCACTTTGGTTTTTAGTATAATTTTTAGTTTTTAATATATTTGCTATGTTGTGCAACAATCACCATTGTCTAATTCCTGAACATTTCCAGCACCCCAAAATGAAATTGCATACTCATTAAGCAGTTACCCCCCCCATACTTCCTTCCCTCAGCCCTTGGCAATTACCAATACAGTCTTTGTCTCTGGATTTGCCTATTCTGGATTTTTCACATACATGGAATTGTGCAGTGTGGTCTTTTTGTGTCTGGCTTCTTTCACTGAGCTTACTGTTTTCTGAGGTCCAATCAAGTATTAGTATTTCATTCCATTTTATTGCTGAGTAATACTTCCTTGTATGAACAGACCACATCTTGTTTATCCATTCTTCAGGTGATGGACATTTGAGTTATTACTACCTTTGGGCTATTATATAAAAAATGCTGTAGTGAACATTTGTGTACAAATTTTTGCTTGAATAGTGGTTTTCACTTCTCTTGGATAAATATTTAGGAGTGGGATTGCTGTGTCATGTGCTAACTCCATGTTTAACCTTTTGGGGAATTGCCAGGCTGTTTTCTACAGTAGCTAGCTCCATCGTTTTCCATTCCCACCAGCTGTGTGGGAGTACATTGTGCAATTGCCTTTTTTTCTTCCAGCTCTTTCTGCCTATCTGTCCTCATTAGGACAAAGTCTGAGTGTGGTGAGTTAGCTGGAAGAGGCTGATCAGTCCACCCACACTGGGTCCACACAACCCAACAGTTTTGTCAATCCCAGTGTACAGTGATACTTTTTGAAACCTGGACCCCCAATGTGTCTGTTATTTGCACAGCAAGCCGCTCATTCTAGAGAAAGCTCCTCCCTTGACCTTCCCCAGGCAGGCCATCAGGACCCTGCAGGAGTCATGGCCACTGAGCCTGGCTCCATCAGCCCTGGGCATGGTGTCTGTTGCAGGTTAGATTCATATCCATCTGTTGTTGGGATGGTCAGCACTGGAGGGCAGAAGGAACCCACAACTGCTGTTCTTGGAGAGCTGCAGACAGGCAGAAACCCAGTAACAGGGTGGGATAGCAGCCACTTCCCACCTGGAAAGAATATCTGTGGACTCAAATCCATAGGTGCTTGGGAAAGAGATGTTTCTCTCTCAGCCTCCCACTGGCTCCCATGGTGACAGATCACTCTGTTAGGGCCCCATGGACAGTCTGGCACTGGGGGACAACATGCTTGCCCAGTGGCACCCAAATGTCCTCAAACTTGCTTGAAGTCCCTCATTTTGGGGCTCTGAGCACCTCTGCTTGGGTCTCAATCTCCAGGTGGTTAAATTGTCAGTTGGAGAAACCAAGGCACAAAGTGGTAGTTGCCACAATGGGGAAGGTGTTGGATTTCCAAGGAATTAGCCCTGATCAGTACCACCCATGGGAGAGGGAACCAGCAAGGATCAATATCCTTATGGGTCTGAATGTGGCCCCATGAAACCTTAGTCAACCCAGATGCTAAGTGGCTTTGAGATTCAGATGGAGAAAGGTAGCCTCATCTGTCCTGGGTCTAAGGCCAGTCTCACACAGGCCTGGAGGCTACAGGAGGTTTGGCAGTTATCACATGTGACCTGAGTGAGGACTGTCCTTATTGCCATCTTTGTTTCTTTGGAGAATGCGCCAGACCATTGACTTGCTGAACATGTGACCATACAAACCACCCTTAATATGGGCCCTTCCACTTCCCATGCTCCATTGATGGCCCAGCTGCTTCTGTGACCCCTCAAGATCTGTGGAATGTGTCAAACTCTGTATTTTTACCTTTTATGTACATAATTTTCACTCCAAAACATTTTCCTCCAGATCACTGACTGTCAACAAATCTTTCCCATTGTGGTTGTGATGTCCAAGGGCAAAATAATCCACCAGAGACTGTTGGGAGCAGCATCCTGAAAAGAACCACATCTGGTTACTCTGAAGTGTCCTTGGCTGAAAACGTGTAGAGAGATTTGGTTAAATGCTTCCTGATTCTTTTTAGTTCCAAGCCAACTTATTTCAGGTCACTGGTGCCCCTGGGCACCTGCTTTTTAGAAATTAGCAAAAATGACGGAAAAGCAACAGTCGGTCAAGGAAGAGTTGGTGAAAACAGTTTTATCAAATAGACTCAAATTTCTGGAACTTTTGATAAAGGAATATCTATCTGCCTTCCACAGAAAAGGGAACAGAATGAAAGAACAAGAGCCCGAGCTCTCGTGCTCAGTGAAGTGTTGATTTAGTGCACTTACATACTCAAACTCCAGAGGCTGTGCTGGGCAAGTCCATATTTGTTCTGGAAGTAGCAAGAACTTAGGAAGAATTCTCATTCTTACCATGGACTCTTTTTTTTTTTTTTTTTTTTTAATAAAATGTTTTTTCAAGTTTATTTTTGTGAGAGAGAGACAGAACGTAAGTGGGAGAGGGGCAGAGAGAGAAGGAGACACAGAATCTGAAGCAGGTTCCAGGCCCCGAGCTGTCGGCACAGAGCCTGATGCAGGTCTCAGACTTGTGAACCAGGAAATCATGACCTGAGACAAAGTCAGAGGTTTAACCAACTGAGCCACCAAGGTACCCCTACCATGAACTCTTTAACAGGTCAATCCTCTCTTAGTGACTGTCATTGATCAGTAACCTAATCAACATGCAAGTCCTCTTCTTCCTCCTTTCCATATTCCTACCCATCAGGTGGGCCTTCTCTGTCTGACCCTTCCATGTATGTTTGCTGCACATCAGATTCACTCCCCCCGCTCTGCATATTTTAGTTATGGCCCACCAAGTGAGCCCCTACCCAGATGGGACTGTTCTGAGCTGTATGTGTATTAGATTCCAGGCTAAACTTCCATAGTTTTGTTTAATCTGAATGGCATCTTGATGCACATACTGTGTTTTCCCAGTAAACCATATGAAGAGCTCAGAAAAAGCCACTGTTGTGGGAGAATAATGCACCCCACCTTCCTCAAAAGATGTATGTGTCCTAGTCCCTAGAACCTATGAATATGTTATTTCACACAACAAAAGGGACTATAAGGTGTGATAATGGATCTTGATGCGGGAGATTATCCTGGTTTATTTATGATGGGCCCAATGTAATCACAACATCTTTGTATAAGAAGAGGCAGGAGGGGCAGAATCTGATGTTTCACTGCTGGCTCTGAAGATGGAAGACAGGGCCACAAGACAAGGAAAGTAGGTGGGATCTAGAATCTAGAAAAGACAAGCAAACATATCCTGCCTTTGAGCCTCCAGAAGGAAGCAACACTGCTGAAACCTTGCTTTATGTGAGATAATAAATTTGCATTGTTTTAAGTCACTAAATTTGTGGTGATTTGTTATAGCAGCAATGGAAAACTAACAGCCACAGTGGCATTTGGAAATGTCATAGCAGGCATCAGGCCTTCTTGGTGTTGGTTGTTGCTGGAGTGAGCAGGGCCCCTCCATTCAGCTGTTTGCATTTACATTTACCATACCCGTTTTGTGGTTATACCCAAAGACAACTCAATCTTTTACAGAAACCTAGAACATGTATTCTGGAGAGACATTCTATTATTGAAAAATCAATCCTTGGTAGACATAAGAGGATTTATGAAGGAGGTAAACTCTACCACTGGTCACTATGCCATGAATGACCTGTAACCATCAACAGGTTTTGATCTGAAAACATTCAAACCAAAGAAAAACCCATTGGTATGATATATGTAATAAAATTTCCCATCAAGCCTCAACACAAGAGAATTCTTTTTGGGGAGAACCTAGGAATGTGACCAGGTGGGCTCAGTTCCACTTCAGTGACAGCTTACTGCCTTACTGACTGAAAACACTAAAACTAACTCCTGCCCAAACCATGCTTCACAGGTTGGCTAGGGCACTACTCATTACATTCGCTGTCACTCATCAGGGTCCCTGACAACGGAACAGCCACTATCTCCAACATAGCTGGACACTAATATGAAAGATAGAAAAGGAATTCTCGGGGTCTCACACCTCTTAATTGAAAGTGTAGCCCAACAGCTGCAGGGTACTTCTTCTCACCGCTCATTGGCCAGAATGAATCACATGACAGGGTCTCTCATGAGGCTGTAGTCCTCTGAAGCATGATGGGTTCAAGGGTCCACTACCAAGATGGCTCACTTATATGGTTGGCAAGTGGTTCCTGTCTAAAGGGCTTCTCCATAGAGCTGCTTGAGTGTCCTCATGACATGGGAGTTGACTCCCCTCGCCCCCCAGAGCAAGCGATTCAAGAGTCCAAGTCACACACTGTCACTTATGCCATATTCTACTGGTGACACAGACCATCCCTGATTCAATGTAGGAGAAAACCATACCAACAAAGGTGTGACTATCAGGAGGTGAGAATTGTTGGCAGTCCTCTTGAATGCTGGTTACTATACCATCTAAGTGAGAAGCATAAGGAAAAGCTTTTGCTGGTAGTCCAACTTCATCAAGCATTAGAAAGTCCATATGAGCAAGGAGTTGAATGGCTACTGGGATGGCTAGGAGTACGGTAGCCTTTGAGTCCAGTCAAAACCAGGGACTTCCTGGGAGACATTGTGTGTCCTATGGTACAGATGGACTAAAATACCCAACAATCCCCTTTTCTCTTCCTGCATCCACAAACCTATGTTTTTCAGGCTCCCTGAAGTTACCCAGAGCCACGTGAATGAGTTCTGGCTAATGGAATGTGGACAGGAGTGATGGATAACATAAAATGGCCTACATCATCTTTTTCACTTGTTTCATCAGTCAGCTGGACAGAGGAGATTCAGCAGAAAATCCTGAGAAGGACATAAAGAACAGCAGAGACCCAGGATAGAAGGAGCTTGGGTACCTAAATCAAGGACAATCTTCTAGGAAGGTCACTTGACCCACTTGAGACTGTGACATGAGCAAAAAGGAAGTCTGTATTGTGTTGAGCCACTGAGATCCTGGGATTGTTTGTTAGTGTAGTCACTGTTATGTGCTGTTAGTGAATACATCTTTTTAAAAAACTAAAATCATAGAGCTCCTGGCTGGCTCAGTCAGTAGAGCACGTGACTCTTGATCTTGGGGTCATGAATTCAAGCCCTAAGTTGGGCATGGAGCCTACTTAAGAAAAAAAGAACTAAAATTGTGACTCTCATGCAAGTATAAAATGAACATGTGTCAAAGATTTTGTTTCTTAATAAGGTGTTACAACCAGTTTTTTGAGGGTGGAAGAAGGGACCATAAGCAAGGAATACTAGGAATTCAGTTTAAATGTTGAAAAGGCAAGGATATGAATTCTCCCCTAGAACCGCCAGAAAGAGGGTAGCCTTCCTGCCACTCCAATTTCAGCTCAATGCTACTGATTTCAGACTTCAGGCACCCAGAACTGTGAAAGAATGCATTTCCGGTATTTTAAGCCATCAGGTTTGTGGTAATATGTTATAGCAGCCACAGGAAACTAATACACTGTCCTTCATTTCTGCCTCTCTGTGTGGGCTCCATTCTCTTGACAGGTTCTCCCTTCATGGAGACACGAAGGCTGCACCTGTACCTGCTGACAGGTATTCAGGGTTTAAAGTTCCACAGGAAATACAAGCCCTAATAGTTCAGAAAGAATCCCTGCCCCGTGAAACGCATAGGTCCAAGTAGGTCGTCTGTGGATCCTGAGTCAATCCTGAGGGCCAAGGGGAATTGGATGCTGTCTACCTGAGTCATGCATTCACACTTGCCCAAACCCAAATTGAGTGGGGGCAACTGAGAGACTTTTACACAGAAAAGAACGATCCCAGCTCGGACGTGTTATCGGACCCGCGCCCCCGGCTCCCACGGCCTGGCCTCGCAGGCGCGCTCTGGGACCACTGAGAGTAAGGTCTCCACGCAGCCCAGAGCAGCCCGGAAGTGGCTCGGCCAAGTGGGGTCGGGACGGAAGTGCGGTAGCCCGAGAGTCGGTGGGCTCTGCTCGCTCTTCCGTGAGCCATGTAGGTCATTTATTGTCCGTCTATTCACCCTTCCATTCGTTACTCCTGCTCTCGTTCCCTAGGCCCGCCAACATTCCTAACTCCGTTTATTCATGCATTCGTTCAGACCTCCTCCCGGCGCTCCTGGTTCCCGCTTCCGAGCCTTTGCATGTGCCTTCTGCACGCCAGCATCCAACCTCCACTCTCATTTGCCCGGTGTGATCCAAGCCCAGAGCTTCCTGAGACCAAAACCCCCTTTGGACGTCTCCTGCTCAGTGTCCCTCCCCTTCTCCCACTTTGTATTTTTTCACCCAGTCCCCAGTAGGTGAGAGCCCGGGCATTGGGGGTTGGGAGTAGACACAAATAGTCACTTGTGACCCGTTGGATGAGAGCCCATTGGCATGGGAGACGGGACCTTACTGGGGAGGTGGCCACAGACCATGGTGATTAGGCATTCTGGGGGGAAAAGTGGAGGAAAAGGCTTTCAGGTGGAAAAAGAGCACGCAAGGTGAGTATGAGGACAGTGGGAGGCTGGAGCAGTGAAGGCAATCGGGACGACCTTCAGGGATTTGGATACTATCCCAAGATGGGCAGACTCCCAGGCAGGAAGGCCCGGTTAGAGGGGACGGAGGGCTGGGCAGCTCTGAAGCATAAGTCCTGCTTGGAGGGATATCCTTGCCAGACTCTATCCTCAGAAACATGGGACTCCTGAAGCCAGGTCTTCTGGTCCTTCAAGAAACAAAAACGGACTTTTTTTTTTTTAATTCTGATGATTAAAAAAAAAGTTTTTTGACATAATTATAAATTCCCATCTGTAAGAAATAATACAGAGATCTTATGTAGATTTTACCCAGTTTTGTCCAATGGTAGCTTTTTGCAAAACTACAGTACAGTATGATAACCATATCAAATAGTAAGGATAAGGAATATTTCCATCACCTGATTCTTTAAGTTGCCCTTATAGCCACACCTACTTCTCTCCTGCCTCCATCCCCTCCTTAAGGCTTGGCTTTCTGTTTTCTATTTCTACAATTATGTCATTTCAAGAATGTTATATACATGAAATCATGTAACAACCTTTTGAAATTGGCTGATGACTTTTTTTTTGGAAAGTCTTTTTTTTTGAAAGTTTATTTACTTATTTTTGAGAGCGAGAGAGAGAGAGCGAGAGTGAGAGCATGAGCAGGGGGGAGGGACAGAGAGAGAGGGAGAGAGAGAATCCCAAACAAGCTCTATGCTGCCAGCACAGAGCCTGACACAGGCCTTGATCCCACAAACCATGAGATCATGACCTGAGCCAAAATCAAGAGTTGGATGCTCAACCAACTGAGCCACACAGGTGCCCCTTGGCTGATGACTTTCTAAAAAAATTAACACTTTTAATACGTACAGTTGTTGTTTTTTAGTATATTCACATTTTTGTGCAATCATCACCATGATCTAATTCCAGGACATTTTTATCACCCTAAAAGAAATTTCATACCCAATTAATCAAATTATCCATTCCTTCCTTCCCAGTTCCTGGCAGTCACTAATCTACTTTCTGTTTCTTACAGATTTGCCTATCCTGGACATTTCAGATAAATAGAACCATTCAATGTGAAGTCTTTTGTGTCTGGATTCTCTCACCTAGCATAGTGTTTTCAAGGTTCATGTATCCTATAGGATGTAACCATATTTCATTCCTTTTTACGGCAGAATGATATTTGATTGTAAGTATCGGCCACATTTTGTTTATCCATTCATCAGTTGATGGACATTGGCCTGTTACCATTTTTTGGCTGCTATAGTAATTATATATATTATATATTATCTGTATTACTGTATTATCTGTACTACTGCTATGACATTCATGTGCAAGCTTTTGCATGGATACTTTTTTTTTTTTCTTTGCTTCTCTGCTTCTTGGTTACATTTAAAACCTTGACCAGGAGAAAGAAAGAGGAAAAGAAATTGGGGAAAGCTCAAATTCTCCTTAGCGACAGTTTCCTCACGCACAGCGCTGCCACAGATCTCTATTTTTTTAAAAATTTGAAAACACACACAAGATTAAGGAGGAAAAAAATGGAAAAAGGATGCCCCAAGGTGGGTCATGTAGCTCTTTGTGTGTGTGTGTTTAAAAAAGCTGTCTGGACACACTTTCATTTCTCTTTTTAAAAAAAAAAAATTTTTTTTTTTAATGTTTATTTATTGTTGACAGAGAGAGAGACAGAGCATGAACAGGGGAGGGTCAGAAAGAGAGGGAGACACAGAATCTGAAACAGGCTCCAGGCTCTGAGCTGTCAGCACAGAGCCCGACGTGGGGCTCAAACTCACAGACTGCGAGATCATGACTTGAGCCGAAGTCAGACACTCAACTGACTGAGCCACCCAGGTGCCCCACACTTTCATTTCTCTTGCATTGATACTCTACTAGTAGAATTGCTGAGTCACGTGGAACTCTGGGTTTAACCATTTGAGGAACTGCCAGAGTGTGTGTGTGCCCCGCCCCCCCCCCCCCCCCCCCCGCCACCACCAGGCCACACCAGTTGACATTCCCATCAGTATCTGATTACTAATTTGGTAACTAATTTAAATTTTTACAAAACATTTTGGAAGGAAGCAGTCAAGCAAGACTGGCTATCCAGTTTGCAGCCTTTGGCATGCTGTGTGGGGGATCAATGGAGCCAAGGAGTTGAGGAAGCCAGGGCAGACGGCCCTGAGAAAAGCAGGGAGAGGAGGGGATGGTACAGAAGACCACAGACTGGGCACCTCGGTATATCCTTCAAACACTTGGACACAGAGGCAGGGACACTCACTTCCTGTCTTACTGACAGGCACAAGCACCCAGAGTTACTCTCAGAGGGTCCTGGGGAGGGGCCTTCATGGCCTGGCTGTGCTCACAGGCTCACCTTTGTGTCTCCAGGTCCAGAGGAAGCGCCCTGGGCCCTGTGGCTACCCTGTCTGGGAAGGGGTATGATGGCTGCCCAGAAGAACAAGGCATCAGCCCTGGCCCCCGGCGTCCTTCAGAGCACACCAGCCCCAATGGTGGGTGAACCCAGCTCTGAAATCTATGGCAGGTGCTTCTGGGGTTCTGCTACAAGGAGGAAGAGGGGCTTCATGAGGCACTGGCCCAGCTCAGAGCTGTGCTGTCAGTGGTTTTAGCCAGAGGCATGCTCTGAGGAGCAGATGCTGGAGCTCTTGGTACTGGAGCGGTTTCTGGGCATGCTGCCACCTGAGATCCAGGCCCATGTTCGGGGGGCAGCAGCCGTGCAGCCCTGGGGAGGCTTTTGCCCTGGTGGAGGGGCTGCAGCAGGAGCTGGCCAGGACAAGACTCCAGGTGAGGGCAGGCTGGGTGGGGGCTGGGTCTGCTTCCTTCTGAACCTGGCTTATGGTCCCCAGCTGTGGGAGAATGATGGTGAGGGCTTGGTCTTTGCTCAGACCCCAGAGTAAGATGGATGCCCTCAAGATCACACATGTGATTGTTCTCAGCATTGTGTCCTCGGAATGTAGGGACGTGGGGGACGCCAAGAAAGATGGAGCGTACCAATACATGCCCCTTGTTTTTTCTGGATCTGCCTGGCCTGCCTGCTTTCCTGTCCCCAGGTCCCAGCCCCCAGTCCCCAAGAGGTGCTGGTCCCCAAGCCAGAGGAGCAATATGAGCAGGAGGTTCCCCTCTCCAAGCCCTAGTTCCCGGTACAGCACCTATCCATGCACTCGCTCCTACCTCATCCTGACAGTTGACCCTGGGGCCACCTTGCTAGTGGCCTGGGAATGACAGGTGCCTCTGGGGTTTGCCTCACTCTGGAGTGGGTGAATTGGAGCCCCTGGTATCATTGACAATTCCAGTGCATGCAGAATGAGGGCATCAGCTGGGCTATGGACTCTATAAAGGACAGTAAGGGTGGTCAGGGGTGAGTGTGGATGGGCTTTGTTTGCTGTGGATGCATCACTGCAGGAAGGAGCAGCCAAAGATGCAAGTGTGGCCTCAGGGCCAATGAAGCCTCCTGCCTTTGGCATTTCTCCCCCAGGGATCTGGCTGCACAGCCACCCCAAGTCCTAGGTTTAGGTAGCTGGACAAGTCTGGTTGGGCTGAGACAGGAGCCTGGTGTGGTCTAACAGTGCCTGGCAGCCACTGGAGTTCCTCCATCCCTGGCCAGGCTGCCTATCGGGTGGAGGGGACTGCTGAGGTGTCGGGGCAGAGATGAGGTGGGCAAGGAAGACAGACACAGCCAGGGTGTGGGTCAGGTAGTCACCTTAAGCCTCCTGGAATGAGGGTAGTTCACTTCTAGTGTTTCTACAGGTGACCAGGTCCATCTTTATCCTCAAAAACAGGAGTCCTCACTTCTCTGGTGCTTAGTGACCCCAGTGTGGAGCAAGGGGATGGGAGCCAGGCTCTGGAGCTACCTTGTGCAGAGTTGAAGACCAAGTGCAAGTGAGACAGGTGGATTTTGAACCTTTCCACCATTCTGGCTCCCACAGCCCCCCCTCCCAGCATCCTGCTGTCCGGGCAGGTGTGGGGACATGTGGGATGTGACACCATCTAGGCAGGCACAGTGGTCTCCTGGCATGCTCCCATCATAGCCAGGGCTGCCAGAACTCAACAGGGCAACAGCTTGACTCCAAGAGTTGGCCTTGGATGCTGCCTCTATGGGGAGAGTTGCAGCATCTGCGGCCCTGTTTTCCTGTTCCAGGCTGAAGAGGGGCCAGGGGCACCAGCTCAAGAAAGGTGGGGGTGATGGCCATGCTGGATCCAGCCAGCCCCAAGCTTTGCCCCCACTCTAGATCTGTCACAATCACATCGTTCCTGAGATCTGCTAGGCCCCTCTGCCCCATTCCCCAGGGTGCTTTGGGCTCTTAGGCATTTGCTTTCTCTTCCTCCTGTTTCAGACTACTGAGGCAAGGTGGAGTCGCCAGCACAGTGGCCCAGCAGGTGGCTCCAGGAAAAGGTGACATTCCCTGGATTGTGCTGAAGACTGACACTCCAGGCCACTCTGAGGGGGCTGCATCTGGAGGCCTGGGGGCCTGGGAAGACCCCAGAGAAGCTCCGGTGGAGGCAAAGGACCAGGGGGCCCCCAGAGGGAAGCTGGAGCCTGCAGACTGTAGGAGGGACTGGGGCAGGCCCAGAAGCATCCAGGAGGGCCTGGTGCCCGTCCCCTTGCCTCTCCACAGGGAGCCTGCCTGCTGGTGCAGTAAGTGCAACAAGACGTTCAGCTAGAGTTCCTACCTGCTGCAGCACCAGTGAGTGCACACGGACGGGAAGCCCTGTGAATGCCCGGTCTGCCACAGAGCCTTCAACTGGAACTCCAACTTCCTGGAGCACCAGTATGCACACAGGCGCGCGGCCCCACACCTGCCCGGCCTGGGGCAAGGCCTTCAGCCAGAACTTCGACCTGGCCGAGCCCCTGAAGATACATGGGGTCGCGCAGCTGCACGCCTGTCCCGACTGGGTCAAGGCCTTCCTGCACGTGGCCGGTCTGTGGCAGCACCAGCGCACACATTGGCAAGAGGCCCTTTGAGTGCACCCAGTGCAGCCAGGCCTTCGTCGTGGGCTCCAGCCTGGCTGAGCACAGGTGCAGGCAGACAGGTGAGCGGCCTTACACGTGCCATGTGTGCAGCAGGTCCTTCGGCCACCGCTGCAACCTCAACGAGCACAGGGAGCGGCACGCGGGTGGCTCCACACCCTGACTCTGGGATGCCCCTGCCAGATTGTGAGTCTGAGTCAACTCGGCCGGGCGCAAGGCACCTAATGCTGCCATCCGTGGACAGTGTGTGTAAAATCACCATCCGCGTGCCCCACTGTCGTGGGCTTGGTGTGCTGCAGCACAGGGATGGCGACGATGTAGGCAGAGTGTCAGGCCGTTGAAACAGCCCCTATGATGACAATGGCAGTTTCACTGGTGACCCCTGGGGCCTGGCTGCACACAGGTGGCGGGGAGGTAATTCACCAGGTGCAGGCGGTGGATTTTGATGCCGGGAGGGGTGTATCTGTGTAGAGGCCGGTGAGAATCGGAGGCTCCCACAGGCGTGGTGGTCTTGTCTCAGAACCCTGTGGGACTGAGACCCAGGGCCCAGTTGGCTGCCCAGGAGCAAGGGTTAGACGAGCCCCCTTCCCTGCCTCCCCTCCCCTCAGCTGGATCCGAGGTTGCACAGAATTTTTTCTCTTAAGCCGAGGGCCCAAGGGCCAGGGGCCAGAAGGTCAGAGGCCTTGCTCTGGGGCCCCTGGTGAGCATCAGGAGACCTAAGGGGAAGAGTGGGGTGGTCCTGCCGCTGTCCGCTCTCAGCTGCTTCCCTCCCACCCCTACCCCTTGCTCCTGTTCTCTCCATGGTTAAAGCTGGAGTCCAGTTTAAAAAGATAAACCTGGGGGCGCCTGGGTGGCGCAGTCGGTTAAGCGTCCGACTTCAGCCAGGTCACGATCTCACGGTCCGTGAGTTCGAGCCCCGCGTCAGGCTCTGGGCTGATGGCTTGGAGCCTGGAGCCTGTTTCCGATTCTGTGTCTCCCTCTCTCTCTGCCCCTCCCCCGTTCATGCTCTGTCTCTTTCTGTCCCAAAAATAAATAAAAACGTTGAAAAAAAAGGAAAAAAAATTTAAAAAAGATAAACCTGAGCAGCTTGAAACACTTCTGGCTGGTTATGGACCCAGTATCAGGCCCACACACCCGGGGGTGGTGGCACAGCCCCCACGCCCTGCCTTCATTGAGTGAGCAGGTCTCAGACCCATTTCCTGGCACAACTGACCAGATTCTGGAAGCTAGAGCGAGGGAAAACCAGCTGGGGGAGGGGTGGAGTGGTGGTGAGCAGGAAGGCCGCTGGGAAGGGAAGGGAAAGGAAATGCGAGAAGAAGCCAGCCTGGTCACTGTGGGGTGCTAGGGCAGAGCAGTTGGGCTCAGTGGGAGACTGGTGGGGTGGGGTGGAGGGTGGGGGTCAGAGCAGACCACCCACAAAGCACGGGGGGCGTTCACTGTTTCCAGCCATGACTAACACCCTTCTCTGGCCTAGCTACCACCGCCTCGTCTCCCCATGCCAGAATCACCCTGATCTGAACGGCTGTGTGCACTGGGGTCTCCCCTGGAGTCAGTGCTTGTCAGTCTTGCCCCCTCCACCACCATTTTGGACGCCTCTTTCTGACCTTGGCTGCCCCTGGATGTGCTGTACTTCCTCCTGCTCCTGGGTCTCCTTGGCTGGGATAGCAGACTCCAACATAGGCTAATAAGAGAAGCAGGGAGAGGGAGTGTGTGGCGCTACCTTCCTAGTTTGGAAAATTCCTTCTCATGTCTCCAGAGTGGAGCCCCAGGGAGGACCCAGACTGGCCTGAGGACTCCCAGCTGACGAGGATCCTCCTTGGCCATCTGCCAGAGTAGCAGCATCTAGTCACAAGGGTTGCTGAGCACCATGGTGCCATGTCCGGCACTTTGCAGGGACTCCTCCACCTGCAACCTGATTGCCGAGTTGGGAGGCTTCATGCCAGCCCCGAGCGATGGGAGAGAGCTGGCGCAGGGAACTCCAGCCTGCCCACTAATATCTCGCTGCAACAGGGTGGGGATGTGCATCTGGCCCGTGTGATGGGTGAGATGTGGGGCAGAGAGGGCTGTCTCGGGGAGGAGGCAGGCAAAGAAAGCACCCTCCCTAGGTATCTTGAGGGAATTGTTTATTTAGCTCTGTGAGGCTGAAAGAACCCAGAGATTCATAACTGTAGAGCAGCTACTACCTCTAGGGCTGGTGGTGCAAAAGAGAAGGGATGGGCTCCTGGCGGGCTGGGCGGGGGGGGGGGGGGGGGGCGCGTCTCTGAGAAGGCTGGAGCATAGTTATTGCTGGAACTTTGAGGGTGTGCAGGAGAGACCTCTTTGAAACCAGCATTGTATTCTGTTTGGGCTGCCAGAGGCTCGACATAGCATCCTTATTTGCCTGACACGTCGAAACTGTCCACTGGCACCATTGGATCTTCTGGGTAATAGGGCCCAAGTGGCAGAGCAGCCTGCTTCGTATCCGGGACCTGCCGCGGGGGCCCCACACAAAACTGCAGTTGTAAACAGATTGGGGCAGCACAGTGAGGTGTATACGTTGTGTCCAAATTCAGAGGCCTCCCTTATTCCTCATTTTTAGTGGCGGTCGGTGTACGTTGCAGCAACTGACGTCAGTTGCCCGTTTCTTAGAAGGAGCTATCCTAACATGCTCCAGATCCCTAGGCACTTGCCAGAGGAGGTGAGACCCTGGCGTGCATTTAACTCACTTATTGGTCTAATTGATCTGCTGCTTCATGTTTATTAGGTCCAGTCAGCCAGTGTCATCCATATAGTGGCAATGGCGTGTGGGTGTGATGTTCTGTGGGAAGTTGGGTTGATCAAGATCTCGACAGAGATTGTGACAGACAGTAAGAAAGTTGAGTGAACAGCCCTGAGGCAAGCCATGAAGGTGTGCTGTTGTCCCGCGAAAATGAGGTAAGTCTGGTGGTCCTTGCGTCCTGGTAGAGAAAAAGCACTTGCAAGGTCAATATTCACGAAGGTGAGACTCTTTAAGCCCCTGAAGTCATCCTAAACCTTTCCCTGCAGAAGCAACCCCTCTGGGGGTTAAAACATCCTGATTACCACCTCATCACTGCTGCCAGTGATGGGTACTGTGCACATCTCTGGTGGGCCCTGTCACTTGAGCTCTGTTAAGCTGGTCTTTCATCTCCATTGAAATCAGACCTGACGGCAGCATCTCCCAATGCTGTAGTAGCCTAGAGGGCACTGCCACTTTTCAGGGATGCAGGTACCCTCCTAAGTAATCTGTTTCTCAATGTCTTAAAACAAGGGTGTCCTCCTCTTTACTCTGAGTGTGTGTGTGTGTGTGTGTGTGTGCGTGTGTGTGTGCGTGCATATACCATATTGCACATGATAAACCTATTTCCACATTCCTATACCCCCAAGCCTTTGGATTCCTTCCTCTACATTATACCAGGGGAGTTCTGGCTATTGAATCTCACTGAATTTAGGGCACTGTGAGTCCAGGTCTCAGTCAACCTACCAAATAAAATCTCCCTCAAGCTACTCAGTCTAACATCTTAAATCCAGTCTTTGCAAATTGGCCCGTATAGGTAAATTTGATCTAGTCCAGTGTTGTATCCCATCCTCCTTGGTCAGATACTCTTAGATGCTGTTCCCGTGTTTATTATCCAGGTTCATGCCAATTACATGAGCAAAGCCTTGCAATTCTTTTAAAGTATAAGCGGCATCAGATTTTACACTTGTCCACCTAGAGCATGCTAGACTTGAGTTGGAGGTCTAGGGGGACAGTAAGGGGTGGTTGGAGAGAATGGAGACCTCCTAGGCAGGTGTAGCAAAGTGGTATTAGGACCGACAGAAGAAATTCGCAGGATCCCCTGTCGCAGGCTGCCAGCTTCATCTCTACAGACCCTTGACCTGATCATGCTCCTGCCTGCCTTTGCGCAGCCCTGTGGCAAATGGACTGAAGGCAGTGTTTGGTGGTTTCTGCTCTGCTGCTCTACCTGGCCACAGGCCCTCGTCTGGGTGCCAGAGGCCTGGTAACACCTATTGGCCTTGGCTCTCAGTGGAATGACCCTTGGCCCCTCTGCATGGAATGCCTCCCCCACCTGCTCCAGCTGCAACATGCAGCCTTCTAAGCCTGGGCTTGGAGCCAGGGCAGCGAGCGTTCAGGGGATGCTCAGCAAATGTGGAAGGGAAACCAGACATGGAGAGTCTCCCTGCTCGCCCTCCTACTCAGCAGAAGCCAAAGACCCTGCATTGCCCATCAGGCCCAGTGTCGCAGACTATGAGTCTGGAGTTCTCCCTTGTCCAGCAAGAGAGGGGATGCAGAAATGAATACGAGAGAGACTAATGTCTATGAGGAGACAAGAGCCCTAAGTAAAGGTCCCTTCTCCATATTTATTAGGATCAGAGGGCTTACATATGTGGCAGATGTGGAGAAAGAAACAAAACAGTAATCGTTAACTCATATGAGAGGAAAAGGGTTTCGAAGGTATGAGGCATTAGAGGTTAGGGTAAAGACAAGTCAACATCCCAGCACCAAGCAGATGGCCGTTTCCTGCAGGCACTGCATCTGTTTATCTAACTTTTCTAAGGACTAAGATAAATGGAGCATGCTATCCTGAGAATAATAAGTTCCTCAAGATTCCCTTAAGACCTGTATTATCATTAGCTGTTCTCAGACACTTGGAACACTTTTGTCCTGTTGCGGGGGGGGTGGGGGGGGTGGGGGGGGTGGCTTTCAGCTCTATGCTTTGTTCTACTTAGTGACTAGCCTTGGGTGCTTTAGCCCTGAGGAAGCCCTATGCTTTGTTAACCCCTTGGTATAGGCATAGAGAATTTTTAAACTTCTTTCCCACAGCCCAGCATGGCTGGTCTCCATAAGGGCTCTGAGCTCTCCCACCAGCCCTCTGTCCTTTGCCTATCCACCCCTACCACCCAGCCTCCTCATGGCTCATCCTGCCTCACAGCCTTTACACTGGCTGTTCCCCCTCCCCAGAATACTCCTCCCCCAGGAGTTACCTGCAGGACTCAACCTGCTGGCCTTGTTCAGATCTCTGCTCCCCAGGAAGCCTTCCCTGACCTTCCAATGTCACGTGGCTCCTCTGCACCCCATATTCCACCACATCCTCAGGGTTTATGTTCTTCCCAGCACCCACCCTCTGCATTCTCCATCTCCCTGACCAGCTGGGTTCCATGCAGGCAGAGTGTGGGTCGATGTTTTCCCACTGTCTTTTTTGTGTCTGGATCACAGGAGATGCTCAATAAATGCTAATGGAATGAACAAGGGCAGAGGAAGCCAGGTCAGGTGTGATGTGAGACTTAGGAGGCTTCCGTGGGCCCTCAACCTAGGGAGAGAGCTGGGGCTGGACACCCAGGGTGCAGACTAGGTCTCCAGGGATAGCAGGACTTCCTCAGAGGTCCAGTGTGAGAACACCATGTTCTTACTCCTCCCATTCTATCCCATCAGGCTGTGCCTAGGGAGAAGGGGAGGTCATGAGGAGATAGGGAGAAGGGGAGGCCACAGAAAGAGGGGGAGGCCTGGCCTCTGGACAGTGGGCTACAGCGACACAAGTGACCACAGGCAGCTCGGACAACTGTCCACAACCCGAGCACAGGTTTGGAGTTGAGAGGTGGGCAGAAGCACCGATCTGAACCCAAGGTCCTTGTTGCAGATCGGACTCCAAATCCATGGTGGATCACACAGCACAGAATTAATCAACAAAGGAGAACCAACTAACAGCTCCTGGAAAGAGCCAGGACGCACCTCCAGGAAGACCATATAACCTCCATTGTAGAATATCCAGACACAGGGGCACCTTGGTGACTCAGTTGGTTAAGCATCTGACTTCGCCTCAGGTCATGATCTCACAGTTCTTGAGTTCGAACCCAGCCTCTGGTGAGCTTGAGCCCACTTCGAGTAAATGCAGGCCCCGCTTCAGGTGAGCCCAGCTTCTCTCTCTCTCTCTGTCTCTGTCTCTCTCTCTGCCCCTCACTTGTGCCATCTCTCTCTCTCCAAAAAAAAACCCACAACAACCACCCAGAGACAGGCAAACCCCATGTGGACCCTCACCCTCACACCTGGGGTGGAATATGATGGGGAGGGGGCTAGGCTGGGCCCTGAAGGGCAGAGCTCAGCGTCCCTGCAGAGAAAAGGATCCCTGTACTCCTCAGCTGTTCAGAGATGAGAGACTGTGCAGACAGGAAGTCAGCGGGAGGACAGGACCCTGCCTGGCCTCCTTTCCTTCACATCGAACACAGGAGTGATAGTTATCCCAATACTGCCTAAGTCTGAGCACGCAGAACACTGAGAACAACAATAGGTACCTCAGTTTTTATTATTTAGTTTTATTTTATCACTTATTGTTTTATTATAAATCATTTCATTATTTTCACCTTAATCATTTTAATTATTAGTAATTTTATTATTCCATTCTATTATTTATTTTTCATTTTATTTATTTATTCATTTACATTTTTTTTGTTAGGTTGATGCAAAATGAACAAATTAAAAAATTTTTTAATGTTTATTTTATTTCTGAGAGAGAGACACATAGAGTGTGAGCAGTGGAGGAGCAGAGACAGAGGGAGACACAATCCAAAGCAGGCTCCAGGCTCTGAGCCCTCTGCCCAGAGATCATGACCCAAGCAGAAGTTGGATGCTTAACTGACCGAGCCACCCAGGCACCCCCTAAAATTTTTTTTCAAGAGAAAGGAAAAGAATTTTATGCAGCCCAAGTTGGTGCCCAGGGTACATAGTCTTCACAAAGAAGAGCGTGCTCCAGGAAGGAACATTGGTGCACATTTTTATGTCTTTTACATAAACAGCTGCAAATTGTCATGATGGAGGACATTCCAGAAAATTACAGACTTTATCTAATGTTTTTCATATGTGTGAGGCCCAGGCCATATGACTTTAATCTTATGGAACCCAGGGAGGGTTTTTTTAAATTATATGTTTTTTATTATATATATTTAATTACCACTTTTATTATTTATTAGTTTATTAATTATGTATGATTATTGATTATCCTTATTGATGAGGCTCCCAAGGCTCTGGACTTTTGTCCTTTGTCTCCACCCCATGCAGGCCCCCCACCCCACTCCTCTGGGGAGGACAAACAATAGGGTCAGTGCCCCTTGCTGCCACCGCCCCCTTGCTTGGGCTTTATCACCCCAGGCACTCACTGGCTGGAGCAAGGCTGGCCATCATGTCCACTCTCTGGGCCTTCCTCATGCTCTGGGGTGAGGTTGCTGGGGCCAGGGTCCCTTGGGGCGGGAGGGAGCAGGAGCGATAGGAATAGGGGCCTCACACTTTCTGTCTCTGCAGGTCTCTTGCTGAGCCCAGCGACGACGGAGGCGGCAGTAGGTGAGTCTGGGTCGGGTCCTGGGGATGGTGGGCACAGGCAGAGGTGAGCCTCTGTCCTGGGACCCAGCACTCACCCCAATCCACTGTGCAGCATTCCAGACCCAGCCAGACCTGTGGGCAGAGGTTGAATCGCTGCTGGAACCCTGGGCCAATGTGACACTGACTTGCCATGCCTGTCTGGAGACCATGGATTTTGAGCTGTTCAAGGATGGGGTAACCCAGGAAATTGTGCACCTTGGTTTACCTGCTATGGAGTACCAGTTCCCCCTAGGACCAGTGACAAGTGACACCCAGGGCCTGTACCGCTGCCGCTCTGGCTTGAGCAGCGGATGGACCCAGCTGAGCAATCTCCTGGAGGTGACTGGGGCAGGTGAGCGGAGGCTTTTATGGGGCCATGAGGCAATGGGGAGAAGGCTGCTAGAGAGGCCTTATCCCTCCACTCCTCACTGTCCTGGTCCCACTTTTCTGGCAGGGGGGGAGGGTTGGCAAGTCATCTGACACCTCTGACCCTGTTTCCTCATCTGTAAAATGAGGATGATGTTCATACTGACCACAGAAGGTTGTGAGGAATAAATGAGTCCTCAGAAAGCACTTGGGACAAGCCTGGCACATTTCCTGTAACCTGTTTCTTGTTTCATACCCCTGTCTCCTCCTGTCGCTGCCTCTCTTTCCTCCATCAATGCCTTCCATTTCCCCGGCTCCACTCACATGAGTGTGGAGGGCTGGGTCTGGCTGGGCCACCCATGTCTCCCAAGTCATGCAGAACCACCCGCTGACCCTGCTCCACCTGCAGAGACCCTGCCCCCGCCTGTGCTCTCAACGGAGCCGGTGTCCTGGATCACACCTGGCCTGGAGACAAAACTGCTGTGCCGTGGGGGATTTCGGGGTGTCACCTTCCTGCTGAGGCTGGAAGGCGATGACCAGTTTTTGGAGGTGTTTGAGGCCCCTACAGGCGTGGAGGCCACCTTCCCAGTCCGTCGGCCTGGCAACTACAGCTGCAGCTACCGCACCCATGCAGCAGGTGCACCCTCTGAGCCCAGTGCTACCGTGACAGTCGAAGAGCTGGGTGAGTGTGTGGACCATCCCAGAGGGCTTCCTGGGGTAGGAGTCTCCTGGAGGACAGAGCTTTGTTTATCTTGACCCCTAACCCTGAATACCCTTGCCTAGGACTGGGTCTGGGAAACAGTGGGCCTAAGGTTGGGTGGATCATCCCCGGGCCGAACACTGACACTGCCGGGCGGCGCAGGGCCCGGGGACGGGCCCCAAGGAAGAGTGGTGTCGGGGCGGCCACCGGGAGGGCAGCGGTTCGAGGTCCCAGCTGACGCTGCCCCAGCGACCTCGCCGCCTTGCAGGCGCACCGTTGCCGCCCACGCTGAGTCTCCAGGGAGCGTCTGCAGCCGCCGTCCTGCACCCGGGTGCCCGCACGACCTTGGTCTGCGTGGCGCCCCTAAGCGGCGTGCACTTCCAGCTGAGGCGGGGCGAGGAGGTGCTGCAAGTACCCATGAGCTCCACCAGCCCAGACCGCGTCTTCTTTCACCTGAACGCGGTGGCTCTGGGCGACGGCGGTCTCTACACCTGCCGCTATCAGCTGCGTGGCCAGCCAACCTGGTCCTTGGACAGTGCGCCCGCCGAGCTGCTGCTGAGCGACGGTAAGCCTGGCGGCCGCGGGCTGAACCGTGCACCTGAGGCTGGGAGGGCAACAGCGCCCCTCTCCGGGGACGGGGAGCGGGAGGAGAGACCCAGGGAAGGGTCCCCCGGTACCGGAGGGCCCAATCCGCCCAGCCTCAGTTTCGCCAACTGAGAATGGGACAATGAGCTCGGCTACCCCAGGGCCCCACGAAGAATAGCTGGGTCAACACGCAAGTCCGGCACAGGTCACGCAGGCGCCGCCTGCCCGGAGTCCCCTCCTGCCTCCCAGCTCCGGGGGGGAGGGGGACGGGGCGCCGGAGGCCTGTTTGTTGAAGGCGGCCAGGCGGGGGCCGCAGGGCCTGCGGAGGACCCGGACACAGAGCGTCGACCCCGAGAGAGGGTTCAGGCCTGCGGGGGAGCACGCGCGCTCCTCCGACCCAGCGCCCTGGGCTCCCCTTGCCCACGTCTATTTTTATGGACAGTAAATGAGTGAGGAACAGTGTAGGAGTGCGCGCGAGAGTCCCGGGGAGGTCTGGAGGGCGATGATGCGGTGTAAGCGGAGGGTGGCGCCTGCGGGCCTCCCGGCAGCGAGCGGAGGCGCCGGGCCGCCTCCTGCAGGCGAGAGGCCCGACACGTCCCCTCGGCGCCCGGGTCAGCCCGTGTCCTCCCCTCAGAGACGCTCCCCGCGCCGGAGCTCTCGGCCGAACCCGCGACTCCGCGGCCGGCGCCCGGCGCGTCCCTGCAGCTGCGGTGCCGCGCGCCCCGGCCCGGCCTGCGCTTCGCCCTGGTGCGCGAGGACGCCGGCCAGCGCCGGGTGCACCGAGTCCTGAGCCCCGCCGGCACCGAGGCCCACTTCGAGCTGCGCGACGTCTCGGCCGCGGACTCGGCCAACTACAGCTGCGTCTACGTGGACACTGAGCCCCCCTTCGCGGGCTCGGCGCCCAGCGCGCCCTTGGAGCTGCGCGTGGAGGGTGAGCGGCCCGGGCCCGGGGCCAGAGCTGGGCTCGGCGGGGAAGCGCTCCGGGGCCCCGTCCTGCCCCGTCCTGCCGGAACTCCGGCGGCGGAGGGGCCCCGGCCGCCTGGCCTCTGCCTCATTTCCGGTGCTCGCGGCCCTCTTCTCCCTGGGCCCGTTCTTCCTCCTCCTCCCCTGTCCTGAGGTCCTGAGCGCCAAATGCTGGGGGACCCCGGGAAGCCCCAGATCAGGCCGGAGTCTAGGGAACTTGCAAAGTGCTGGGGAAGGGGGGACGTGGCAGACAGTAGGAGGAGCCGCGTGTGCTCTGGGCTGGGAGAGGGGAGACAGGTGTGTGAGAGCAGGGCGGCAGCCTGGAGGCCCGGGTGTAGCGTGGGCAGGAATGCTGGGAGGGGTGGGGTGCTGCCTGAGGGGCGGGCCTCACCTGACTGACCCGGCTGCTGCTCCAGGGCCCCCTCCCAGGCCCCAGCTCCGGCCCCTGTGGCGCGGGGCGGTGACTCCGGGCCGCGACGCCGTCCTGCGCTGCGAAGGCCAGGTGCCGGACGTCACGTTCGAGCTGCTGCGGGCCGGTGAAAAGGAGGCTTCGACCCAGACCCGGACCGCCCACCGCTCAGCCGACCTTGTGCTGACCTACGTGGGGCCGCAGCACGTGGGCAACTACAGCTGCCGGTACCGCAGGTCGTGGCCCAAAGTCTTGGTGTCGGAGTTCAGCGAGCCGGTGGAGCTCCAGGTGGCAGGTGAAGTTTTCCTCTGGTTCTGTGGGTTCTGTGAGCTGGCTTCCTCCTGTTGGCCTTTGCCCAGAATGTGCCCTGCGTCAAGGGAATGTCCCTTCCCTTCACCTTCTCCGAGGACATTAGTTAGTGTCCCTTCTCTGCTCTGGTTGTGAGGGAAGTTCCAGGCAGGGAAACCACACAAGCGAAGGCCCCGAAGCAGAGTGGTTTGGTCAGCTTGAGCACCTGGAGGGAGGCCTAGGTGTGGGAGAGGTCTTGGCTGGCGGTTGACCTAGCTACTTCCTTCCTGCGAGGCCTCAGTGAAGTCGGCCCTGATTTCACTGGGGAGGAGGACACATGACGCTTCCCTCCCCTACCATTTCTCTTTTGTCAAATTTGTCTAGGAAGTTGATGCAGCTGCAGACTCAGGATGTTAATGGTATTCTTGGCGAGTATTTTCTCCCTTCTGGCACTGATCCCTCATGCTGCAGCTGGAGGCTGGACTCACCCCGGGGGTGCTGGAGGACTGTCCCTCATTCCTCCTGGGAATCAATAAATGTGAAGAGAGACTTTAACAGGTGTCCTTGGCTAATGTAGTCCTGGTACAGAGGGCTGGACTTCCAGGGCTGAGGGAAATGGGCTGGGATCTTGTGTCCTAAAGGTGGAAGGGCTCTGGGTTGGATCCTGAGGATAAAGGAGCCAAAGATTGGCCACTGGGTCCATAGTTTTCAAGATCACTTTTTGCTTTCTTCCATCAAGGTGCTTCCTACTTCCCAGGCACTTCTGCCTGTCCCCAGCAGGTCTGGGTAGGTAGCTTGAGGCTCCAGATATACTCAACCCCACCTTGACAGAATGGTCCCCACACTGGAAAGCTGCTAGAGATTGCGTTTAGTAGTTTTGTCTTCTGCGCTGAGTGGCCACCAGGTGGTGGTGCCGGACTCTGTCCCCAGCCACAGGCTAGGTCCCTCGCATTAGAGCTTGAAACTGTTGGAGGGGTGGGACTGGGCCCAATACACCCCTGGACCATTTTATTGCCCAGCCCCTCTCTAGAGCTTGGCCTCAAGGTCCTGGCATACCAGTAGGTGTGTATTAACATTATCAACTAATACTTGATAAATTGTGTTAAAGTAATTTGCCTATCTCATCTATGTGGTCTGATTTACTGGTACAGAGTTGTTCACAATATTCATGGATTCTTTTAATGCCTGCAGGGTCTGTAGTGATGTGACCTCTTTCATGCCTGATATTGTCCCCCCGCACCCCGCCTTTTCTCCCTCGTCACTCTAGCTAGGGGGTTATCGAGTGTATTAATCTTTTCAAAGAACGAATTACTTTTTGGACTTGTTCATTTTTTTCTATGGCTTCTTTTATGCTTTGGGGATCTCTACTTGTATCATTATCATTCCCTTATTTCTATTTACTTCTTCTTCTTCTTTTTTAATGTTTATTTTTGAAAGGGAGCGAGAGCATGAAGGGGAGGGGCGGGGGTGGGGTGGGGTGGGGACAGAGGATCCAAAGTGGTTGGATGCTCAACCTACTGAGCCACCCAGGCATCCCTCCTTCTACCTACTTCTGAATTAAATTTGTTCTTTTTCACTTCCTTCAAATGGAAACATAGATCATTGATTTCTTGGGGGTAAGCAACAGTAACAGCTTATTATTGGGCTTAAAAACAGTTTAAATAATAGGAAACTACTTTGTGCATAAAATAATTGGCAATAGGGGCACCTGGGTGGCTCAGTCAGTTAAGTGGCTGACTTCGGCTCAGGTCATGATTTCACAGTTTGGGAGCTCGAGTCCCACACCGGGCTCTCTGCTATCAGCACAGAGCCTGCTTTGGATCATCTCTCCCCCTCTCTCTCTGCTCCTCCCCCGTGCTAATTCTCTCTCAAAAATAAACATATATCTAAAAAAAAAAATTGGCAATATTTAAATATTGGCAACTTCATCAATTACATCCAGTTGGTTGGTGGTGTTCAATTCCTCTTTTCAATTCCTGATTTTCTGTCTACTTGTTCCATTGATTCTAGAAAGACGTGTGAAGTTTCCAACTATAATTATGGATTTATTTATTATTTTCTTTCAGTTCTATCAGTTTTTGCTTCCTGTATTTTATGACTTTGTTGCCCTAAAACACATACATATTGCATACATATTTGGAATTATTAGGTCTTCTTGGTGAATTGACCCTATATCATTATGTAATGTCCCTCTTTATGCCTGGTAATTTTCCTTGTTTTGAAGTCTATTTGGCATGATTTTAATATGGTCACTCTAACATTCTTTGGTTAGTTTTTGTATTATATATCTTTCTCCACCCTTCTATGTTTTCCAATTAATTTTTTTGAGTATAGTTGACACACAATGTTACATTAGTTTCAGGTGTAAAACATAGTGGTTTGACAACTTTATACATTATGCTATGCTCACCACAAGTGTAGCTGTCATCTATCACCACACAACACTATTCTAATGTCATTGACTATATTCCTTATGTTGTGCCTTTTATTCCTGTGACTTATTCATTCCATAACCCTAAGACTGCATCTCTCATTCCCCTTCACCCTCCAGCCTTTTTTTTATTAAAAAAATTTTTTTTTAAGTTTATTTATTTTGAGAAAGAGAGAGAGAGAGAGCATAAGCGGGAGAGGATCAGAGAGAAGTAGAGACAGAATCCCAAGCAGGCTCTGCAACATCAGCGCAGAGCCTGATGTGGGGCTCGAACCCAGGAACCTCAAGATCATGACCTGAGCCGAGATCAAGAGTCATATGCTCAACTGACTGTGCCACCTAGGCGCCCCCAACCCTCCACCCTTTTAAACTTACCTAAAGTGGGTTTATTTTGAAAACAAAATTTCTGGGAACTTTTAATTGGTGTGTTTAGATCATTTACATGTAATATAATTATTGATATGTTTGGATTTGGGTCTACCTTTTTTTTTCCTCTTTGTTCTTTCTGTTATCCCTCTGTTTCCCTTTTCCTGCCTTCTTTTGGGTTAAATATTTTCTAGAGCTCCATTTTAACTCATATATTGTGTTTATCTTTTATCTTTTTGTATAGTTGTGTGTGTGTGTGTGTGTGTGTGTGTGTGAGATCTCTCAGGGATTACAATATGCATACTCCAGTCTTCACAGTCTATATAGAATTAATACTTACCACTTACAGTGAAATGTAGAAACCTTATCACTAGATCAGTCTCTTTACCCTCACCTTTAAATTAAAAAAAAAAAAAAAGTACACTAGTGGTTCTTGACATATAAGTTTATGCATTAAAATATACAAGTCTCAAATGTATCACTGAGTGAATTTTGATACTCTGTATGTTGTAGTCATATATACTACATCAATATACATTGAACTCTACTAGACAATGTTATAAATTTTGTTTTCAACAGTCATGTGTGTCTTTAAAAATATTTTTAAGTGTATGTTTGTTCATTTGTTTATTTATTTATTTAGAGTAGGGGAGGGGGAGAGGAGAGAGAGAGAATCTCAAGCAGGCTCCATGCCATCAGTGCAGAGCCTTACTCGGGGTTTGATCTCAGGAACCGTGAGGTCATGACCTGAGCTGAAATCGAGTTGGATGCTTAACTGACTGAGCCACCCAGGCACCCCCACAGTTATGTGTATTTTAAAGATCAAATTGGGACTCCTGGGTGCCTCAGTCAATTAAGCATCTGACTTTGGCTCGGGTCATGATCTCATGGTTTGTAAGTTCGAGTCCTGCGCCCGGCTCTGTGTTGACAGCTCAGAACCTGGAGCCTGCTTCAGATTCTGTCTCCCTCCCTCTCTCTGCTCCTCCCCTGCTCACGCTCTGTCTCTCTCAAAAATAAATAAACATTAAAAATTAAAAAAAAAAAAGATCAAATCTTTTCAGTGTGTTACTCTTCATTACCAAAATTCCAGTTTTCCTTCTGCTGTCACTTCCCTTCCATCAAAACAACTTTTAGCCTGCTGGCAACACACTGTCTTAATTTTGCTTCATTTGAAAATGTTATTTTGCTCTCCTTGATGTGTATTTTCATTGGATATAGAATTTTTGATTGACAGTTTTATTTTTTTTTCCAGCACTTTAAAAATGCTGTTTCTTTGCCTTCTGGCTTTCATGATTTCTGACAAGAAACTCATTATCTTTTGCATCAATTTTTATGATGCAGTTTTTCAGAGACTCTTTTCAAAAAATTTAAATTTCGGGGTGCCTGGGTGACTCAGTTAAGCGTCTGACTTCGGCTCAGGTCATGATCTCACAGTTCATGAATTCAAGCCCCACATCAAGCTCTGTGCTGACAGCTCAGAGCCTGCTTCGGATTCTGTGTCTCTCTCTCTCTCTGCTACTCTTCTGCTTGTGCTGTCTCTCTCTCAAATAGACATTAAAAAATTAAAAAAAAATTTTTTTTAATTTTAGTTTTCAGCAGTTCAATTGTGATGTGTCCAGGCACGGGTTTGAGATTATGCTGTTTGGGTTCACTGTGCCTTCTGAACCTGTAAATTTATACCTTCTGGAAAGGCATAAATTTGGAACGTTCCCAGTCATTATTTCTTCAAAAATTCTTTCTTTCGGGGCGCCTGGGTCACAGTCGGTTAAGCGTTCAACTCTTGATCTCAGCTCAGATCATGATCTCACAATTTGGGAGTTCGACCCCCACATTGGGCTCTGAGCTGATTGTGTGGAGTCTGCTTGGGATTCTGTCTCCCACTCTCTCTGACCCTCCCGTGTTCTCTCTCTCAAAGATTAATAAACTCAAAGAAAACATAGTGATCCTAGGACCTTAAATTAATAATGCTTTTCTGTGTCAACATCTATTTTGTCTGAAATTAAGACAGCTTGTCTTTCTTCAGATTCATGCCTGCCTTGTATATCCTTTTCTATTCCTTTAGCCTCAGCTTTCCCATGTCCTTGTCTTAGGTGTGTTTCTTCTAAAGAACATATGCCTGGATTTGAAAGAAATACAATGTTAGTATTTGTCTTACTTTATTTGTTGATAAGTAGTGCTTATCGAAACTGCTGACATATTTCGATGTGCTTTCAAATCCCAGTGTGTCCAGTCTCTGTCAGCGTACACGTCAGGGCCGCTCATGTTCTCCAACCCCATGTCCCTTATGGTGGGGATGGTGGTCCTGCCCTCAGTGTTGGGAGATGATGCACATAAATTATTTGGCAGACTGAACAACACATGTGGACGCTCAGTAAAGATTCCTTTTTTCCCCTGACCTCTTCCCCCTTTAGACAAACATGGGAAGACACAAATCTTATGACAAAGTGGGTGCTGGAGATGCTCAGAGCACCAGAGGTGGAGACTCTGCTCTTTAGTGCCAAACACCAGGAGAGTGAGGGCAGGAGGTGGAGACAGATGCTCCAAGTCAGAGCCAGTGGCCAGGCCATGGGTTGGGTGCTGCACAAAGCAGGTCATCTTATTCCTGCTTTACAGATGGGCAGGTCACTGAGGTTCAGGGAAGTCACTTACCCGGGGTCCCAAAAGCAGCCCTGAGGAGGAGTGCTGCTTGCAGCGTGACTTGGGCCTACATCTTTTCCACTTCCTGCGGGCTTGTTGGAGGCCTGTGTGACTGTTTCACCAGCAACGTGTATCTCTCATCTGAGCTTTTCCCTGTTAACATTCTCTGCGTCTCTCAGCCTTGGCTTCACTGTGTGGCAGTCTGCCTGTGGGCAGGTGTATCTGGGACTGTCTCAGAGATACTGACACAAGATCTCTGTTTCCCTGGGTCTCAACCTTCCTGTTCTGAACCTCACTCCTTGGTTTCTGTGACTCTTTACTTGTGACACAGAGGGGACAAGTCCAAGACACAAGAAGAAACACAGGGAGATATGAACAGTACACAACTGTATGGCAGGTCAAATGGTTAACATGCAACGGGATCATCAAAGAGAGGAAGATTGACAACCTGACAGTTAAGAACAGAGGCTGTGACATTCAGTTACAGACATGGACCCTGAAAGAGGGTCAGGGATAGAGAACCGTGAGAGGCCAGACAGCACACTGACAGCATGCTGGCAACCACAGAGTCCATGACACCAGGGGGATTCTGGGGTGACAGAAAGGGCAGACTCAATATGGTAACATTTTATCAAGGCCACTGTATGCCAGGCTTGTCTGACGGGTGGGGCTCTGGGAAAATCAGATTGCTCTTGCCCTGCAGGGCCCAGGGCTGTTGGGGTAGACAACAATGTAGACATACATCAGGCCGACGCAGGGCGGAGCATGATGACTGCCTCCAGGAAGGCACCGGTCACAGTATATTCATTCAGAAGACACAGGTCAGAGCCTACTGAGTCCTGTGCTATGGGTACTGAGAATAAGACCCAGCCCCTGCTTTTGGAAGCTCTCAGTGTCTTTGGGAAACAGACTGCGAGCTCTGCAAGGAGTAAATAAACATGACAGGAAGTTGAAGAGAAGTTAAGGGGGTGTTCTGGAAGCATAGAAGGCAAGTTGAAGTCAGCTCAGAGAGGTAGGGGAGGCTTTGTTAGGGAGGGCTATGTGAAACGCCAGGGAGGAAAGAGAAGAGGTTTCCAGGCACAGTTACAGAGGCACGTAGGTGGGAAAAATATGGCTTCTTCAGGAACCACAAGTAGTTCCACGTGACTGGTGTGTGGAAGGTGGGGAGACTACGATAGACAAGGCTGGGGCCAGGTCACAAATGATCATAAATGGCAGGTGAAGGAGTTTGCCATTATTCCCACAGGGCAGTACTCTGAAACCATTTTCACATCACTGCACACACACAAAAACGACAATATTCACATGTACATATGAGGGTACCTGGAGAGCTTGTTCGGGGCTCAAAGTGAGTTATGTCTTGGCATACTTATAAACCATTCAGGAAGGTTTGCCGTAGAAGGTACACTGAAGAGCTTTCCGCCATGGAGTGACACAATCAGGTTTGGGTTGTAGAAAGAGCCCCCTGGTGTGGAGAATCAAACAATGGGAGAGGTCGGGGGAGAGAATGAAGGCAAGAGACCCCAGATGGAATCCAGATGAGAGGTGATGAGGGCTCACAGAAAGTGACGAAGGTGGAGAAGATGATTAGAGGTGAGTTTTCAGTAAAACCAACAGGGCTGATGACTGATGGGATGTGGAAGGGGAGGGCAGGGAGAAATGGATGCTGGGCAAGCATCAGGCTGCACCCTCGATTAAGGGAGATTGTGAAACAGACAGAGGGCCCGGAGAAGGCCTCACATAAGAGGCAGCCTCACAGGTTGGGCCTAGAGTTAGACGTGAATAGGTGGAGTGAAACAATAGGCATGAAGGCACGGAGGTGGGCGAGGGCCGGTACCCCTCCTGGGCTAAACAGGGGAGGAAAAGGCAAGAACAGCTACATGGGAACATGAAGCTGGAGCCCTCCTGTCCAGAGCATCTTGGGACCACTGAGTCCCAAAAGAAACTTCACTTGCCCTGGCTCTGAAGACAAATCCAAGTCCTCACCTCAGCTGTCCTTTCTCTGAGATGGGCCTGAGTGGGGTATGGAGGGCAGCAGGATCCTTCTGGAAGCTTCTCCAGATGGTTTGAATAGCTTTGTGTTCATTAGGCCCCTCCATCGGGGTCTCCAAATGCAGAGTTGTTCCCAGACAGCCCCAGAGTCTGCCCTTTAGCACCTCATCATTTTGGGGTACTATCACCCACCCCATTCTTTGTTCTTTTGGAACTCAGGGTTTTTCTTAGATGTTGAGCCTCTGAGGGGAGGATACTGTGTCCCGAGGGTTTTCTTGGGTTACTGCAGTACTGTGATGTGGATCCTCAGGTGAACCATAAGGGCTGAGCTGCGGCTAAAGGCCTTTCCACAGTCGCTGCACTTGTACGGCTTCTCTCCTGTGTGGATTCTCTGGTGCTCAATGAGGGAGGAGCTCTGTGCAAAGGCCTTTGGACAAACCTTACACTGATACGGCTTCTCTCCAGAGTGGATTCTCAGGTGGCGGATCAGAGCTGAGCAGTCACTGAAGGCTCTTCCACAAGCATCACACTTGTAGGGCTTCTCCCCGGTGTGGATGCGCTGGTGCTGAGTCAGGTGGGTGCTCTGGCTGAAGGCCTTCCCACACTCGTCACACTCATAGGGCCTCTCCCCTGTGTGCACCCGCTGGTGCTGGGTGAGATGGGTGCTGCGGCTGAAGGTTTTGCCACATTCCCTGCACTTGTAGGGTTTTTCTCCGGTGTGGATCCTCTGGTGCTGAGTTAGGTGGGTGACCCGGCTGAAGGCCTTCCCGCACTCTTTACACTCATGGGGCTTTGCCCCCGTGTGGATGACTTGGTGCTGGGCCAAGTGAGTGCTCCGGCTAAAGGCTTTCCCACACTCACTACAGGTGTAGGGTGTCTTCCGAAAATGGCTCTTCTGGTGTGCTTTGAGGGCGGAGGGGCTCTGGAATGTTTTCCCACATTCACCACACTTGGAAGACTTCTTCCTTGAGTACACACATGGCGACTCCGTCCCATAACCATCCAATGGATCAAATTTCTCTTCTGGTGTCTTCTCTTGTGAGATGAAATTTGGCCACATGTTGGGACTATTCCCCAAGGCACCAGGTTCACAGCTGGTCTGGTCTGTGGGAACATCCTTGTGAGGCTCTGAAGTTTTCCTGCAATCCATCTCTTGGGGGACAGACTTTGTCCAGATTTCCCCTGAGAGTCCTGCCTGCCTCTCTGAGCTGCCCTCAGGTTCACGAGCATCACCAAAGGCAGGTCCCAGGGAACCACCTCCCGCGAGGGTTTCAGGGGCCCTACCCAGTGGTTCGGACTCTTCCAAATCATTCTGCTTGCAGCTTGACTCTGAGAGCTCAGCTCCTGGTTCCTGTCCTGAAACAACCCAAACCACAGTGTCACCACTATTTCCACACAGGGCTTTCCCCATTCTGCCTGGGTCGTGGTCTTACTCTGTAAGGAGACAAATGGCCACTCCTGACATTTGGCCCCATTTCCAAAGTAAAGTTTCCCATTTGGTGTCCTGGATGACAAAGGGCATAGGGCTGTGTTCCCACACCATTAGAAACTGGATCACAGGTTCCAATCCTCCCCCACGCCCCACCCCTGAAACTCTCCATTCTTCAAGGCTGCTGATTTGGGCTCAAGTGTCAGAAGGAAAACCCTAAGGTTGAACTGATCTGAAAGAATGAGAGTAAGTAAGCACACACAGGGGGTTGCCCTTGCCAAGTGCCTATGTACTTACTCCCCCTCGGGAGGCCCCAGCTCTCAGTGCCTTAGCCCTGGACCTAAAAAGCCTACCGAGCATTTTCTGCAGGTGACAGTAAAGACTGGCTGAATGAGGGAAGCAATTCCAGATGCTGGCAACTGTGCAGTTTTCCACAGGAGAATCTACCTCGAGCCCCAAGTTGACAACCACTGCTGAGGGTGAGTGGGTGACAAGCCCGCCTGGCGTCCCTAAGACCCTGGGAGGCCTGAGGCCCACTCTTTATAAACTGCTGTAAAGGTGAAGTGTGGTTGAAAGGTAGTTGGAGACTGGGTTGTGTATGAGGTCAGCCTGAACTGACCTTTGAATTGAACTGACCCTTGATGGGTGCATAAGGCACCGGGGCACCAGTACTTAATAGCATCACGTACTGGACAGATTCCAGGAAGAGATGGGAGCAGGCCGAATAATTGCTGCTCAAGTCCACAGTGGAGCCCCAGCCCTGTCACGAGCCAGCTCCAGAGCTTTGGGCAATCCTGCCCTCATCTGGACCTGTAAGAGAGAACTACTATACTGCTCGCCTGCCAGGGCTGCTGGTCATCATTAGGCTCTCCAAGCACAGTGGGTAACTTCCATTGCCTCATTTCACCTTCAGTCTGCTCCCACAAGGACATACTGGAACACTGCATTTCAGACAAGGAAACTGAGACCCGGCTGAAGGAAGGTCTTGAGTACTCAACTGGTACAAGATCACACAGTTGGCTGGTGGTCAAATTGAAATTTCAGGTATAGATTTCAGACTTCTGGGGTGCCTGGGTGGCTTAGTCGGTTAAGAGTCCGGCTTCAACCCAGGTCGTGATCTCATGGTTCGTGAGTTCTAGCCCCATATCGCGTCAGGCTCTCTGCTGTCAACGCAGAGCCAGCTCTGGATCTTCTTTCCCCTTCTCTCTCTCTGCTCCTTCCCTGCTCATGTGTTCTCTCTCTCTCTCTCAAAAATAATAAAAATTGAAAAAATTGAAAAAAAAAAAGAGTTTTTAGACTTCAGATTTTGTCCTCTAGGCCCACACATGTCCTCCTAACTACCCAGCCTCCTCAGTCATATGCTTGGTCCCACATCCCTCTTCTTCCTCTATTCCAGCAACATTGCCCAACTGCTCTTCCCAGAATGTACCAGTTCGTACCACCGGGTCTTCACCCCCACCATTCCCTTTGCCTGGACTTCCACGTCCTTCTCCTTATCTCAGTGCCATACTGACCTTTCTCTGAAGACTTTCTTGACCCTTCAAGAGGATGTGGCCACTATCCCCTCTCCCTGTCCCTGTGACCTCTGCCTGGCAGAGCTGATGGGCCCAAGGGAAGGCACATGACCAACCTCTCCAGAAAGGTCTGTTTCTCGAGGAGCTAAACAATTATCCTAACAGCTACAGTTTCCACTGTGTTTAATCTGTACCAGACACTGTTACATGTGCTGCACAGGTGATGCTTCATTTACACCTCTCAATGACACCGAGGTAGGTATTATGAACTGCAATCGCCATTTTATTGACAGGGAAACTGAGGCACAGGAAAGTCACATGGCCAGGAGGAGGAGCTGTGGTTGGATCTACCAAGCCTTCATGATATTTCTGTTCTTTCTACTCACTGCACGCCTCCTCCCTAGAGCCTGGCATACACACACTATCTGCTATCATCAGGCAGGGCCAGGCCGGGCCCTTCCAGGAAGAGCCTTCACTCCCTGCTCTGGACTGCATCCGCTGGGACCTCCCTGAGCCGAGACATCTGTGTAGGTCCTCCAGAGCAAAGGTGCCCACTCTAGCCTAGGGCAGGTCTGACACACACAGATCCTGGAGGCCAGCAGAGGGAGGACACAGATCCTGGAGGCCAGCAGAGGGACACATGGAGACACCTGGCATTTTTGTCATCCCCTCCCCTGCTATAGGCTACCAGCCCCCTCATCTGGGGGTACCAACAGCCTGGTTTTCCTTATTCACGTCAGTCCCTGAGATCTGGTCAGCCAAAAACAAGCACAAGACCCCAACCAGTTCAGTGGGACTCAGCCCAGGAACCTTTTACTGTTCTCCCCCTGGGGATTCTACATCGGTAAGACATAAGCCTGGGTTGCTGAGCCAACCATGTCTCCACTGAGGAGAGAAGCTACTTAAGAGTAAAGCTAATGTAGGAAAACCCAACTGAGAAACAGAACGAGAAAAAAAGAGTCCTGACGCCATCCACTGAGCTCCTGGATACAGCCAGGAGCTCCCTACTTTGCTGCAGTCAGTTTGAGCTCGGTTTTTGGACATTAGCAGTCAAAACAGATCTGCTTAGCACAGTGTGTGAGTTTGGGTGATGTACAAAGATGACAACAAGTGTGTGTGTGAATGACCCCAAACCCAAACCCTGCACTCCCACATTCCAGTCCAGGCTCTGCCCACAGTGTGCTGCAAACAGTCGCCTGTTGTTCCTTCTCACCTCTCTTGTCCAGTGACCGAGTCAGACCTTCTACCAGCATGGCAGCCTCCTCACCACTCTTGGGGAACTGGGCACCCACCCATGACTGGATCTTGGGTGGCAGTGCACCCAGGAACTGCTCCAGCACCAGCAACTCTAGCATCTGCTCCTTGGAGTGTGCTTCAGGCTGCAGCCACTGGTGGCACAGTTCACGGAGCTGGGCCAGGGCCTCATGTGGGTTGGATGCCTCCTCATAGCAGAAGCGCCGGAAGCGAAGACGTGCAGCCTCAGGGTGGACAGTGTGGCCAGGGCTAGATTCCTGGACCTCAGAGAGGCTAGCCTCCTCATCCTCCACCTTCACACGTAGGAAACCATCCTGTTCCCAGGGCATGGGGCTCAGAGGGCTCTTGGGGATGGCCATCAAGCAGCAGCACTCCAGTGAGGCACAGAATGGCTGGAACGTTGGAACCGGGTCTGCAGGAATGTCAGAACTCTGTCATTATGTGGAACTTGGGGCTCTGCTCACATCTGTAGAGCAGGGCAGATGCAGGCTTGGGGCCTATAAGAGTGACTCTCTCACAGAGACACAGATGTTCAAAATAATCAGATGCCTAAGCACCATGCTAAAAGTTTGCATATAGTAACTCATTTAAAACTCTAAACAAACTCAGGAGGTAAGAATTTCCTTTCCATTTTGTGGATATGAAAACAGATATAGAGGAGGAAAAGATTCACCCAAAGCTTCTCAGATACTGAACAGATTGGGAGTTGCTGAGCTACAAACCCAGGCAGCCTGACCCCATGGCCAGTTTGCTTATGGTGTGCTCCTCCCACACAGAACCAGATCTCTCTATCTCACACACTCCCTAGGTAGCCACATGGTCATTCCTTCACTTTTCCCTTGCTAATTATTTTGGTTTCTGAGATGGATACTTAAAAATAAATGACTTTCTGCCTTCCTTTCTTTCCTCTTTTTTTTTAAATTTTATTTTTTATCTTTTAAAATTTACATCCAAGTTAGTTAGCATATTGTGCAACAATGGTTTCAGGAGTAGATTCCTTAGTGCCTCTTACCTATTTAGCCTATCCCCCCTCCCACAACCCCTCCAGTAACCCTCAGTTTGTTCTCCATATTTATGAGTCTCTTCTGTTTTGTCCCCTCCCTGATTTTATATTATTTTTGTTTCCCTTCCCTTATGTTCATCTGGTCCTCTTTTTTTTTTTTTAATGTTTATTTATTTCTTAGAGAGAGAGAGCATGAGAGCGAGTGAGAGTGGGTACCGGAGGGGCAGAGAGAGAGGGAGAGAAAGAATCCCAAGCAGGCTCCACACTCAGCATGGGGCCTGATGTTGGGCTCGATATCACCATTGTGAGAACATGACCTGAGCCAAAATCAAGAGTTGGACACTTAACCAACTGAGCCACCCAGGTGCCCCTCCTCTTTTCTAATACATGTACTTAAGGCTGTAAATTTCCCTCTAAACACAGCTTTAGCTACACATCTATAAGTTTAATGTTGCATCTTCATTATCATTTAATGAGTTCAAAATATTTTCTAATTTCTGTTGTGGTTTCTTCTTGACTCCTGGGCTATTTGGAAATCTGCTACTCATGGGGCACCTGGGCAGCTCAGTTGGTTGAGTGTCCAACTTCACCTCAGGTCATGATCTCACAGTTCGTGAGTTCAAGCCCCACATCAGGCTCTATGCTGACAGCCGGAGCCTGGAGCCTGCTTTGGATTCTGTGTCTCCCTCTCTCTCTGCCCCTCCCCCACTCACATTCTGTCTCTCTTGAAAATAAACATTAAAAGTTTAAAAAAAAAAAAAAAAAAGAAAAGAAATCTGCTACTCCATTTCCAAACAACTACAGTTGTCTAGTTGTCTTTTTATTATTGATTGCTAGATTAAGTTTGTTGTGCTCAGAAAATGTGCTTTAGTCAATTTCAATCCTTTGAAATTTGCTGAAACTTGGTTTGTGACCCAGCATATGGTTAACTTTGGTCAACATTCCACAAAAACTTAAATATCCACATAAACTTAAAAATAATGCAAAAAAAAAAAGTACTATCATACAATCCAGCAATTTCACTTCTGGGCATTTATCCAAACGAAAATGAAAACACTAACTTGAAAAGATATATTAACCCCTATATTCACTGCAGCATTATTTACAATAGCCAAGATATGGAAGCAACCTAACTGTCCATCAACAGATGAATGGATAAAGAAGATGTGGCACCCATACATACAATAAAATATTACTCAGCCATAATAAAGAACAAACAGCATGGATGGAACTTGAGGCTATTATGCCAAGTGAAATAAATTAGAGAAAGATAAATACCATATGATTTCAGCTATATGTGGATCTAAAAAACAAAACAAATGGACATACAAATCAAAATTAGATTCACAAATACGGACTGATGGTTGCCAGAGGAGAAGGGGATTTGGGACTGGGTGAAATGGGTGAAAGGGATTAAGAGGTGCAAACTTCTAGTCATAAAATAAATAGGTCATAGTGATGTAATGTATAGCACATGGAAAATAGATAATAAAATTGTATTAACTTTGTATGGTAAGAGATGGTAACTAGATTTATTATGGTGATCATTTTATACTGTATATAAGTGTTGAATCACTATGTTGTACAGCTGAAACTAATATAATATTGTATGTTAACTATACTGGAATTTTAAAAATGCAAAGCCTTCCTGGATAAATGATAAAAAATAAACAACTTGATCAAAATTAAAACGTTTCATGATTTGAAGGATATCATCAAGAAAGCAAAAAGGCAACCCACAAAATGGCACGAAATATTTTCAAATTAGGTATCTGATAAGGAATACGTATCTAAACAACTCCATGGTAAAAAGATAAATAATCCAGCTAAAGAATGGGCAAAGGTTGGGGCGCTTGGGTGGCTCAGTCAGTTACGCATCCGACTTCAGTTCGAGTCATGATCTCATGGTCTGTGGATTCAAGCCCCGCATCCAGCTCTGTGCTGACAGCTCAGAGCCTGCAGCCCGCTTTGGAGTCTGTGTCTCTCTGCCCCTTCCCCACTCACGCTCTGTCTCCCCAAAATGAATAAACGTTAAAAAAAAATTAAGAGTGGGCAAAGGTTTTGACTAGACAGTTCTTCAAAGAAGATACACCAATGGCCTGTAGGCAACATGAAAAGATGCTTGACATCATGACTACCAGAGAAATGCAAATCAAACCCACAGTGAGATACCGCTTTACACCTGCTAAGATGGCTAAAATCAAAAAGACAGATAACAAATGTTGGTTGGCACATGAGCCGTGGTCTTGGGCACAGGGAGAAGCAAAGGTTAGTGAAACAAGACCCCAATCCTGCAACTTTTCAGCGGCAGGTGGCAACTTCTCACAAAACTGTGTTCTAGCCCCTAACTCCACCCTGAAGCTCGCTTGGGCTTCTTGTCCCCTTGCCCTTGCCGTTATCCCCGATCCCCATCTTCTCAGCCTTTGCCCCTATTATTCTTTCGTCCTAAAATCTCTTTGCACCTAATTTTTCCCGGTCCTCCAGACTGCACTTTATCTGCCGTCTTCTCCAAGAGTTGTAGGAGCACTTGAGAGCAAGCTGAGTATCCTTCTGAGTGCCCTGGGTCTCTCTTTTCCCAGCTCTGGCTAGAACCATATGTTGCCCCAGAGAGACTGAGCACACTGGAGCCCACAGTGCCCAGAGCACGGCCTATGTCAAGTGCATAATACACAGGTGCTGAGCAAATGGAGGAACCAGGAAAGGCTGAGCATGGTCACCCACAGATGTGGGGAGTCACTGTACAGGGGAGGAGGAGCAGGAATGGCAGGGATGACGATAAATGCAGCAAGATTCCAAGCTCCCTTTTCTGCACCCCTGAAACTCCTGTTCTGGAAAATCTGAGACATATGGACCCATCCCCCAACGTGCTGACCTCACATCAGGTCAAGGTCCCCGATCCATGAGTGTTCAACCAACCGAGCAGAGCGGTTGCGAGTCACCGACCTGGTAAGTGGCACCTACCTCAGAGGGCTGCTGTGAGGTTACCCAAGGCGATCCGCGACAAACGTCCAGTACCGGCCCGGCACACTGCAGACACGGGGTGAACAACCAACCTGACACTCCACAGCCTCCTGCCAGACTCGGGCCCACGGCCGGTGCTGGGGAACATATCCACAAAGCCGGCTGGGGACCGCGGTCAATTCCGGCTGCAGACAGGCGGAAGCGAAACTCTCCGTCGCATCCTTGGCAAACTCTGCAAATCACCCGCATCTCAGTACCCTGACAAAATCTTAGTCCCGCAGTGACAGGCGCACACCCTGCCTCAGGCACCGTGTCAGCCACCCAGGAGCACACTTCTGTGTCACTCACCAGTGGAATTCCCCCACAGTCACTCACAGTCCCTGACCACCGTCTCAGCCAGGGACGCTCTGCGTCCCGCCTGAAGTCACGCGGCCGGCCGCACGCCCGCGCTCTCCTCACATCACACGACACCCCCGCGAAACCTCCGACCCCCGTCGCCGTCAGCCGCACCCCACGTCCGACGGTCACCCACTGCCACGCTGTCGGTAGGAAGCGCACACCCGCACGCGCCGACGCAGAAGCACAACCTCTCAGGCACACACACAGCCGGCCAGTCGGTCCCACGTGCGACCGGTGAGTTTTACACTCGGTCTGCGCGTCGGTCCCGCTCACTGCCCGTCAGTCGGTCCTCCAGGCGCGCCGCTCGCGGTCAGCACCTCAGTCCCCGTCGGCGGGTCGGCCCCGCAACACCCGGCTCAGTTCGCCACCAGCGCTGGCGCCTTCCCGGCCTGGGACCTTTCTTTCCGGCCACGACCCCCGCAGACCCCACCCAGGCCCACCCCACGCGCGCGGCGGCCGCCACTTCCGGGAGCGCGCACTGAGGCGCCACACGGGCAGGGCCGCCTGCGCGCCCGCTCGCCGGGACCACAACTCCCAGGATGCGCCGCGCTGCCCAGCAGGCGCCCCTGCGCGCGGACCGCAGCTTTGAGCTCGCGTCGCGTCTTAGGCTCCACGGCCCCAGCGCCGCCCTCCCGCCCTCCTGGACTACAATCACCCGAAGGCCCCGCGCCCTCAGCCCGCGCCCCCTGGGGCACGCCGGGGGTTGTAGTCTCTGCAGGGCAGTGGGTAGAAGGCTGGGCCTTTGTGGGGTTGTGGTGGCTGCGAGTGAAGGGGGGGCGGGGGGCTGTGTGGGAGGTGGAACCGTGCATAGTGCGTGGGGTGAGGGGAGAGGGTGTCACTGTGTGGGGTGTGCATCGTGTGTAGTGTGTTGCTTACTGTGACCATACACAGGTGATTCCACGTGTCTGTCCTGTGTGACTGCTGGTGCTCTAGAGGTTGGGCTGCGCGTGTCATTCTCTGTGACCACACGTGTGGATATTTCTGTGCGTGTAACTGTGTGGGTGGGTGTGACCTTTGTGTTAGTTATGGTATGTGATAATTCTGCAGCCACATGCGGCTGTCACGTTGTGTGATGGTGTTTGAGACAGAGACATGGAGGTGCCCAGGAGGGCCTGATACAGCACAAAGGCCCCAGACTGTGTATGATTACACTGTGTGTTGCTTCAGTGACTGTGACTGTGATCATGGATGTGATTGTGTGATACTATGGATGTCTGGACATGTGATTGTATGTGAGAATGTGTTCTCTGTGTGTGCATGTGGGTGTGTGAGAGAATTTAAGCAGGAGACCCCAGCTGGGGACCCAGGACAAGGAGGGTGGTGGCCCAACCTGTGTGCAGGTGAGGCTTTGAGGTTCGCCCGGCCCGTGCTTATTGCCCCCAGCCTGTGACCATGTCCCCTTCAGCTCATCAGACCTTTGCATGCAGCCAGAATGAGCACATTGTCTTCCTTCCCCAGATGCATACTGAGCAGCCAGTAAGGACCATCGCTATTCCAGATGGGACATTACAATGAAGAGGAGAGGCATGGCCTGCCTCCATGGAGCTGATGTTATTTTAGGGAGGCAGACAGTAATCAAAGAAACAAGAACTGTTTCTGAGGAGTTAGCATCCCAGCTGAGGCCTGAATAAAGGGAAGGACTCAGAATTTTCCAGGTACATGAAATGCAAATGCCAAGGCCCCAAGGTGGGTGCAGACAAGGAGGCCCAGCTGGAGTGGATTGAGGGAAGGAGATAGGAAAGGACGGGGTCAGAATGGGGAGGCTTGTAGGGGGCAGATCTTGCAGGGCTTATGGGCCATGAATGGACTTTGATGTCTACCCTGAAAGAGGTGGGAGCCATGGGAAGCCTTTGGGCAGAAGACTGTGCTGTGACTTTAGCTCTGTAGGATTCTTGTGGTGGTTACAAGGGAAGACTGTTGGGGTGAGGGTAGAGGTAGGGAGACCTGGGAGGTCAATGCTGCTGGAGTCCTGGTTAGCAGAGTAGGTCAGATCACGATGGTGGAGGTAGAGGTGTTGATCAGTGGTCAGATAGAGATCTGTTTTGAAGGTGGAGTGGACAGGGTTAATGGGTTGAAGCGCAGCATCCAAGGGCAGAGCAAGGCTGGCTCAGGACCCTGAAAGTATTTTCGTTTGCTACAGCTGCCATCACAAAATACCACAGGCTGGGTGACTTAAACAATAAACTTTTATTTTCTCACACTCTGGAAGCTGGAAGTCCAAGATCAAAGTGTTGTTGGCAGGGTTGGTTTCTCCTGAGTCTTCTCTCCTTGGTTCGTAGATGGCCACTTTCTTGCTGTGTCCTCACCATGGCCTTTCCTCATTAGCATGCCCCTGGTCTCTCTCTCCCAGTCATGCTGGAACAGGGCCTACCCACATGACTTTGTTTAATGTTAATTACCTCTTTAAAGGTCCTATATCCAAATACAGTCACATTCTAGGGCTTAGGTTAGGATATTAACATATGAATTTGTGGGGGGGGACACACTTCACTCCATAATGGGTCAAAGGGGCATTGGTATGACTGTGGGGATACTTTCTGGGAGGCTCCTGAGGAGAGGAGAGAGAGGGTAGCATCTAGAGGAGACCCAGGTGCCAGGGAGGAACGAGCCCAGACTGACAGTTAGTAGGTGTGGGGTGACCTGGAAACTCCATGGAAGCTTCCCTCAGGGCGTTCCTCTCTGTACAGATTGTGAGTCTGTGCTGTTAGAGCTGGGAGGAGTCCTGCCCTTTCCATAGCCTGAGGCCAAGGTATTCTTTCCCTTTAGCACAGCACAAGAAAAGTTTGCTGAAGAACAAGGAATGAATAACTGAATGGCAGATGGACAGACAACTGGATTCTCATTTACCTTCCATATGCACCATGGCCCTTCAACTCCATACTCCAGACCTTGGGAGACCCCTTTTGTGCTTATTCTCTGATTATTCAACCAGTGTTCTAGGCCTCTGGGCTTTCCTGAATAGACTTTCCTCTCTTCCTCTCTGTCTCTTTCTCATCCTCTCCCCAGATTTCAAACCTCATCTTTTTGAGGAAGTGTTCGTTTTAACTTGGCACTGTATCAATCAGTTATCCTCTGTAATTAACGGTTTCAACAGTTCAGTTACTGACAGAAACAAGCACTTATTCCTCTCATGAGTCTAAGGATTGGCTATTCTGGCTGGGGCTTGGCTCCAGGCTACAGGTTGGGTCCATCTTTGTTGCACTTGCTTTGTAGGGCTCATGGTGATGGCAGAGATGCCAGCACGCTTGCGCCCAGGCTCAAGATTAACATACTAGCAATGCCACTCACATTCCATTGGCCAAACGAGTCACGTGGCCACACCCAAAGTTAAGGAAAGGGTATCCATGCTGTCTTTAGTGAGAGGAACCACAAATGTGGCCAAAGGTGTGTACACGAGGAGGGGTGAAGAAATGAGCCAGTAATTCCATCCACATCATCAATCCTTTTGATTTCTTTCTTTCAGTTCAGAAAAGTCAACAAAGTTAACATTTGTGATCTTGGTTTCTTTCTGATCAAGGAAGGCGACCACAGAGCATATTCAAGGACCTGCTGCAATCCATCCCGAGGATAATAATGGAGGTCGTCAGAAAAGAGATCTCATGAGGGTCTGTGTTCACACACTTTGGCGCTCCTGAGGCCTACTCAGGGAACCGGAACAGAGGTCCTACTGAGGACATAGGGCAACATTTGCTTTTCTGGGAAAAAGAATTTAAGCAATGGTCAGTCCCCAGCATGGAAAATCCTAGTGTGGGGAGAGGTTATGGAGGCAGTGAAGCTGTGAGGAGTGTCAGGATACCTTCGAGCCCTGTCAAACAAAAGAATGTTGCTGTGGAGAAGACACCACACATGTTAGTCACACATGGAGGAAGCTTTGAGCAGGTTCCAGAGCCAGATGTGTTGTAGGCAACCTGTGTGGACAGGAAGCCCTGCAGGTGTGGCTTGTGTGGAAAGAGTTTCAAGCAGCACTTGGCCCTCTCTGTGCACTAAGGGACTCAACCTAGGAAAAGCCTTATCTGTGTAGCACCTGTGGGAAAGTCTTTTTCCCAGTCGGACCGCATTGAGCACCAGAGGATCCATATTGGAGTGAAACCCTCCGAATGCCATGAGTGTGGAAAAACCTTCATTCAGAGCTCCACACTCAGAATGCACCAGAGGACCCACACTGGAGAGAACCAGTACAAATGTAGGCAAAGCCTTCCTGGGGAACTCAGACATGTGGAAACACCTGCAGATTCGCACAGGGGAGAAGCCCTACCAGTGTTGGAATTGTGGGAAAGCCTTCAGGTGGAGCTCACCCTGATCCACTGTCAGAGGACACACAGTGGTGAGGAGCCGTGTGAGTATATTGAGTGTGGCAGGCCTTTGGGCAGAGTTCCACACTCAGTGTCACAAGATCCACACAGGCAAGAGGACTTACGACTGCTTAGACTGTGGCAGAGCCTTTAAAGGCAGCACAGACCTTGGCCAGCACCAGCGGGGCTGGATGGGTGAGAGGCCCTGTGCCTGGTGGGAGTGTGGCAAGGCCACAAGGCCTTTGTCCAGCGGTCACACCTCAGCCAGCACCAGTGCACCTACATGGGCCAGAAGCCCTGCCTGTGCAGGGAGTGTGGCAAGGCCTTCAGCTACAGTTCACACCTGCTTCAGCACCACAGCACCTGGTAGCTGTGCTCTCTCCACTGCCCACATCACCTCCCACCATCTTGAAGGCCTGAGGCATCTCATCTCCCTCCTCCTACACCTCATAGACTCTCATTGCTTCCCTCCCCTTTGCCAGGGTTTGCCCTTTTACCTGGTCCTCTTTCCATATCCTTTCCTCTTTACAAATTAAGGGGACACCTGGGTGGCTCTGTCACTTAAGCATCCGACTCGTGACTTCAGCTCGGGTCATGATCTCACAGTTTGTGAATTCAAGCCCCACATTGGGCTCTGCGCTAACAGGACAGGGCCTGCTTGGGATTCTGTTTCCCTCTCTCTCTCTGCCCCTCCCTGCTTACTATCTCTCTTTCTCTCAAAATAAATAAAAATAAACTTAAAAAAATAAAAATTAACTTTTTTTGAGCTATAGTTCACATACCTTAAGTTCACCCTTCTAAAGTATACAGTTCATTTTTTAGTATAATCACAAGGTTGTGCAACCATCACTGCTCTCTAATTCCAAAAGGCTTACATCACTCCCAAGACAACCCCCATGCTTATTAGCAGTCACTCTCTATTCCCTCTGCCCCTGGCCTCTGACACCCATTAATCTGCTTTCTGCCTGCATGGATTTTCTTGCTCTGATATTTTGTGTAAATGGCCTCTTAGTATTTTCTGACCACTGACAGACACACCAAAGGGATCCTAATCCAAGGAACCCTTTGTTTTCCTCAACCAAAACCCATGTCACCCGTCAAGCACTGAACTGGGCTTTGGCCTGTGGGTGGCACTGATCGCCTCTATCTCCTTGGGTCTTCTTCGTCTTCCTTATGGTTTGCTGTCTTCTGTTGTCAAAGGAACAGCCCTAAGATGCTCACTCCCAAAAAGCATACCAATAAATCACCTCTTCAGTGGGCTCCTTTTGTGTACCAGTTCTGCCTCTTACTCTCTCCTGCTCAGGCAAATGACTTCACTTCTCTGGTCCTCTACTTCTTTCTCCATAACCTGGAGATAATAAACCTGACTTTGTAACATGGAGATCTGGAGATAAGATACTCTCACCTCTTCTTAGCTGATCATGATACCCTCTGCTTACCTGTGTCCATGGTGAGAGGCAAAGGTGTGCCTGTTCAGACATAGCCATACACTTAGACTCACACAGACATACAGATAACACAACTTGTATCCAGAATATATAAAGAGCTCTTATAACTCAACAGCAACAAAACAATTTAAGAATGAGCAAAGGCTACCTAGGTTGTTCCATTGGTTAAGGGTCTGACTCTTGATTTCAGCTCAGGTCATGATCTCATGGGTTCATGAGTTTGAGCCCTGCGTGGGGCTCTGTGCTGACAGTGCAGAGCCTGCTTGGGATTCTCTCTCCCTTTCTCTCTCTGCCCTTCCCCTCCTTGTTCTCTCAATACATAAACAAACAAGCATTAAAAAAAAAAAAAAAAAAAAAAAAAAGAATGGGCAAGGACTTAGTAAGCATTTCTCCAAAGAAATCAAATGGCCAATAAGCATATGAATGATGCTCAACATCCTTTGTCATCATGGAAATGCAAATTAAAACCACACTGTGGTGGTACTTCACACCCACTGGCTATAATCAGAAAGGCAGGTAGCAATGAGTGTTGGCAAGGATGTTGAAAAACTGGAACCCTCATCTATTGCTGGTGGGAATGAAGAATGATGCAGCCTTTGTGGAAAACAATTTAGCATTTCCACAAAAAGTCAAACATAGAGTTACCTTATGACCCATCAATTCTAAGAGAACTGAAAACATGTGCCCACACAAAGTGTTCATAGCAGCATTGTTCATCATAGCCAAAAAGTGGAAATAACCCAGTAACCCCCATCAACCAGTGAATGGATAAACAAAATGTGATCTATTCATACAATGGAATATTATTCAGCCATAGAAAGTAACCCAGTGCTGGGACCCCTGGGTGGCTCAGTTGTTTAAGCGTCCAGCTTCGGCTCAGGTCATGAGCTTGCAGTCTGTGCGTTAGAGCCCCACATTGGGCTGCTGCTGTCAGCTTGGATCCCGTTTTGGATCCTCTGTCCCCCTCTCTCTGCCCCTACCCTGCTTGTGCTCTCTCTTTCTCAAAAATAATAAATATTAAAAAGAAAAAAAGAAAGTAACGTAGTGCTGACAATGGATGAACCTTGAAAACATTATGCTCAATGAAAGTAGCCAGATGCAAAGGTCACATGTTTTAAGATTCTATTCATATGGAATATCCAGAAAAGACAAATCTGTAGAGACAGTAGATTAGTGGTTGTCAGGGGCTTGGAGGAGGGGGGATGGAGAGTGACTGCTAACGGGTATTGGGTTTTTGTTTGGGTGATAAAAATGTTCTGGAATTGGTGGTGGTGGCACATCATAGTGAAAACACTACAAACCACTGAATTGTACACTTTAGAAGTGTGAACGTGAATTCCATCTTATTTTAAAATGCTGTTATAAAAAAAAAATAGACATAGGAGCACCTGGGTGGATAAATCTGTTGAGCGTCTGACTCTTGATTTCAGCTTAGGTCATGATCCCAGGGTCGTGGGATTAAGCCCTATGTTGGGCTCCACTCTGAGTATGCAGCCTGCTTGAGATTCTATCTGTCCCTCTTCCCCGCTCTCTTTTTCTAGAAAGAAAGAAAGAAAGAAAGAAAGAAAGAGAGAAAGAAAGAAAGAAAGAGAAGAAAGAGAAGAAAGAAAAGACACACGTATGAATGCATGCAGACATACCCAGAGGTACCTACTAGAGGCAGGCTCTCCCACCAGCCCAGCCCCTGCCTGGAGGACATAGCAGCTGCCTGCAGGCCTTGGATTTCATCCCACAGACCATCTCAGCACCAAGGTGGGGCATATACCACCACTGTGTGTGTCAGCCAAATCTCACTCTCAGGACTCCAGGGGGAGAGGCCCAGATGCTCCCTCTGCTAGGTAGCTGCCTTGGCATCCAGGGTCATCCAGCTACCGTGGGGAATGTGTGTGGAAGTGTAGAAGTGTGGGAATGAATGTCAGCAGTGTGCATGTTGTTAAAGTTATTCCTAGCAGCAGTTAAAGTAGTAAAAATAGATTTTATTAAGAAAAACTATTGCAAAGTGGGAAATAGATCTCATTATAGAACTGGGCTCAATTCTGAATCCAGTGAGGACAAGTGGGGATTTATAGTCAGGAAGCAGGGTGGGTACCAGCAGATAAACAGTTACTAAGAGAAAACCTCAGGGCGCCTGGGTGGCTCAGTCAGTTGAGCGTCCAACTCCGGCTCAGGTCATGATCTCACAGTTTGTGAGTTTAAGCCCCACGTCTGGCTCTGTGCTGACAGCTCAGAGCCTGGAGCCTGCTTCAGATTCTCTCTCTCTGTCTCTCCCCTGCTCATGCTCTGTCTCTGTCTTAAAAATAAGTAAAACATTAAAAAAAAAAATTAAAAAAAAAAAAAGAGAAAATCTCAGGGGTAAGGGGACATCTAACAGGATTCTCGCTGAAGGCAGGCCAAGGGGATCAGACATCACAGGGTGGGGAAGGGGAAGGGGGGGAGGGGGAGGAACCTGAGTAGACAGTGAGAGTGATCATATTTGGAAGGTGGGAAATTCTCCCTAAACTGCCTTAGCAAGACTTTTCCTGGAACTAGACTCTATAAGAAAGGACACAGGAGCTCGAGGTTTGAGGCCTCATCAAACTCTCCTCAGAACAGCCTGACTGAAGTTTGGTCATGGAAAGAATCTTTGTCAGTGTGCGAGTGTGCGATGTTGTGTGAGGGTGTGTTCAAGTGCAGATGCACACCCCACCAGTGGCCACCCCAAGGAGTGAACGGAGAGCCCTGAGGCCAGGACCCAACAGCCAGCCAGGACCCAACAGGCCCAGTAATGCAGTGTGTGTGCCTCAGGCACAGTAGAGAGAGTAGAGGTCTCTCCCTGGTGATGTGGGATAGGGTGTCCACTCTGCACAGAAGGGACCCAACTGGGGGACACAGGTCAGAGCAAGGACCTATCTGGGTGTGGGTTACTGGGGACAAGGCAGGGGATAAATACACCCATGTAGTGAACACATGTGGAAACAGACATGTGACGTGGATGAAGAAGAGACAGGGAAACCTCACCCAGGGACCCAAGTTGCTGTAGTTCCTCAGCATCACATCATGGTACAGGATCCTCTGTGTGGGGCCCAGAAGCCCCCATTCCTCCCATGTGAAGTCCACCACCACATCCTTAAATGTCACTGGCTTCTGAAACATCCCATATGCAGTGGCTCAGCCGTGGGTCCTGTCTGGCCAGAGCCAGCCCCATAAGGAACAGCAGAATGTGAATGTTCTGGGAAACATCCTATGGTCATGGTTGGAGGGGTGGCTCATTCTGTGAGTGGCACTATTATCACCTTGACACTGGGTGCCATGGTCCTACCTGAATAGTTGTGTCTTCTCTGTTAAAGTTTTACCCCTCAGTGCAAAGGCATTTGGAAGTAGGGTCTTTGGCGGGGATTAGGTTTAGATGAGGTCATGAGGATGAGGACCCAGGATGGGACTAGTGCCCTCATAAGAAGAGGGAAAAACCAAATTGTGCGTGTTCTCACCTTGCTTTCTACCCAGTGTGTGCGGACACAGAGAGAAGGCAGCTTGTCTGCAAGCCAGGAAGAGAGCTCTCAGCAGAACCCAGGCCTGCTGGCACCCTCATCTTGGACTTCTAGCCTTCAAAACTGTGAGAACTAACTTTGTCGATTAAGCAACAGAGTTCATGGTATTTTGTTATAGGAGTCTAAACAGATTAAAGCACAATGATTTTGGGTGCCTGGGTGGCTCAGTCGATTGAGCATCCGACTCTTGGTTTTGGTCTGGTCACGATCCACGGTTCATAGGTTTGAGCCCCACATTGGGCTCCAAGCTGACAGTGCAGGGCCTGCTTGGGATTCTCTCTCTTTCCCTCTCTCTCTGCCCCTCCTCTGCTCACACACACACACACACACTCTCAAGATAAATAAATACAACGTTAAAAAAAAAGAATTGAACTTAAAAAAAAAAAAAAAAGACACAGTGATTCCTCATCACTTCCCAAAACACTCAGCTTTGTGGCCACCAGAGGGACAGCTGGATGGCCCTTACCAGCCCCTCATAAAGCCATCCATCACACCTGCATGGTTTGCATCCCCTTTAAGGTTGGGCAGGGGAGGCTTGGAGGATGGGATGGCATCTGACACCAGCCACATGTGCTCTGAGGCCATTAAGTGTCCCCAACCTGAATTTTACTGCTCCACAGCAGTACTCCTAGCTTGTGGCAATAATCCCTCTGCCTGTGTGTGTGGCTGTCTTCTTGGGGACCCCGTTAAAAAAAGGGCCTGTCAGGAGGCAGCAATTTCAGAGCAACTATTTACCACCCAAAACCCCCAACCACCTATCTAGACACTGCTCATGCCACCATGCATTCATTTGCCTGTTAATATCTTCCAGGTATCTGTACATGCCAGGCTCTGCTCTGTTCCTTTCCTGGATCCTGGATAAACAGTGTGACCATAAACAGCCTGTGTCCCAGATCTTCCCAGGCATGGGACTTCCTCCAAGGTGCCTTAGATTGACAGAGTCATTAAGCGCCACCCTGGAGTGAAGACAGAAGGAAGACAGGAGGAATGGCCAGGGCAGAGGAAGGTACCCTGTCCCAGAACTCATGCTCCTTGGGGGTTGTGGCTCTAGTCCTGTGCTGAGGAGTAGAAGTATCACAGAAGCAAGGGCAGAAAGGAGTATGCCTGCTGGGACTGCTGGCATTATGGGAAACTCATGTGGAAGGCATCTGCTGGGAATGCAGCATCTTGGGCCTTGGGCTTGTCCTCCTTGACACTCCCCTGAAAAGGAAGAACTGGGGGAGGGCAGGGGATATGAGAGAGGCCAAATCTGCCCTCAGGTCCCAGAGACCCAACCCCCAAAGCCCCCTCACCTCACATCCCTCCCCTCACGGGCCACTAGCCTCTCTCCCAGGGGCTCCAGCCCTCCCAGTCCAGACCCTCCCACAAGTGTTGCTCCTGCTTACCTTCCAGGGCTTGGCAGAACCAGAGCCCCTAACATATGGCAGGCATGCTGTGGGCCCCTTACATCAGCTTGCTTGATCCTCACTCTGTTCCTGAGAGTGATGGTTAGGATCAGCACTACCAGACCCATCTTACACTAAGGAAACTAGGCGTCAAGGGGGAAGACGCTTGCTTGAATTGAGCTTCTGCGGGGAAGCACCCCCACACGTCCCCACCCATGACCAACCAAGATAATGAGTCCTGTGGAGAAGGCTGTATCCACGTGGACCCACACCCCCCAGAATTAGTCTGGGGATGTGGCAGCCCACCTGGGCTCTGGTGAAGGGGTCTATATAGCTGCCATGGACCCATGGTGATCCAGAGGATGAAAAATACTTGGGAGTAGGAAGCCCAGAAACTGCAGTTCCACCATGTGCCACTAACTGGCCACATCCCTGCTCTGGACCTATTTCTTCTTGGGTACAAAATGGACAGGAGGATGGATGGCATTAAGTCTCAGAAAGCCTTTGTGAAATATAACATAACATAGGAACACCTCGTGGTGCCCCTGCTGCCAGAAGCCACACCACCTTTACACCCTCCATCCTGTCCTGGCTCCCAGGCTGGGCAGGGGGTCACTGAGCTCAGGCCTCCACAGAAAGTGGCCCTCTGATTCAATGCTTGGAAGTTGGGCCTCAGACCCCTGCCTCTAAAACAGAAACGGCCCATGAGCCTAGGCTGAGTCCCTATGGGCAGCTGTGGCTCCACACCACGCCCAGGCTGCAAACTTCTCAAGGGGTTATTGTCCAATGCTGGCCAAGTTCCCTAACATGAGGAAAAAGAGGTACTATCATCACCCTCTTATACAAGTGGGGAAAGGGGGCCACAGAGAGATTAAATCAAAGGTGTGAAGCAAGTGATAGGTGAGGATGTGAACTCAGGTAGGCAGTCAGACTTGAGTCTATGCTCTCAAAAAGATACACTGTTAATCGAGGTATGAGTGCTCAGCTCAATCAGTTTTGACCAATGTACACATCTGTGTAGCAACCATCCAGACTAAGCTCTAGAACTTTCTGAGGATAGAAATGTCCTGAAGCTGTGCTGTCCAATTCAGCAGCCATATGCCCCATGTGGCTCCTGAACAGCAAAAAACACAGGTGGTGTTACTGAGAAACTGGATGTGTAATTTGAAGTCTAACTGATTCACGTTTTAATATCTACATGTGGCTGTTAGCTACCATTTTGGACAGCTCAGCACTAGGACTTTTCAGAACCACGGACAGCTCCCACCAGGCACACTTTCCAGGCAAAGCCCTACCCAGCCCCAGGGTGATTGCTGCTGGGATTTCTGACGGCACGCATGAGCTGTGCCTATTCTTGAACTTTATACAAAGTAAATCGTATGCTGTGTAATAGTCTGAGGATTCAGCCCCATGCTATAAGTTTTATGGACATCACTGGTAGCAGACACCTGTCAGGATGCCTCTACAGAGACTGTTTGGGGACAAAGTGAGATACCAAGTACTCAAGTGCTCAGAAGAGGGGCAAAGCGATAGTCCCAGCTGTCTTGAATTCAGTTCCTGACAGACTCCCAGTAGGGAAGGGCTGATGTGAGGCCTTTTGCCCCTCCGCACAGGGGTGAAAGTGGAGAACTGATCCCTGGGGCCCTGATGCACCCAGTGCCCACACCTTCCTCCCAGTGTCATTCCTAGACTGGAGACAGTGAGTGTGAGGGATAAGTGGAGTCTGTCAGACCTAGAATCAAATCCACCTTATCACTCTCTGCTGGGTGACCTTGGGTTGTTCAATCCCCTGAGGCCTGGGTTTTTTATCTGTAAAACTGGGTAATAGTGAAGGCTGTTTATTCATTCATTCAACAAATACTCCATGGACTGTGCATGATATCATGAAACTTGCAGTCTATGATGAATGGGAACAAGTATAAAGTCTTCAAATGTGTAAAAAACACATGTGTAAAATGTGTAAAAGTGCTAAAAAAAAAAAAAAACCCATAATGTAGATGTGTGTGGCACCTGTTTTGGGTCAGGTGGTTAGGGAGGGCCTCTGAGGTAATACCTAAATTTAAATGCTATTCAGCAACCAGGGGGTGGGCCAAGGGAGAGCTATAGGTGAGGCCTGTAAACAGGAAGAAATCAGGTCATGCAGGGCTCAGAAGGCATGGGAAGTGTGGATCTGGTCAAATTAGGGGTCAGCAAACTCGGCTCCACTTACTGCCTATTTCTGCAGAGACCATGAGCTGAGAATAGTTTTTCCATTTTAAGTGGTTGGGAGGGAAAAGTCATCAGATTAACGTTAAGTGAAATTCAGATTTCAGCATTCAGTGAAGTTCTGGATTTCATCAGGACAAAAAAAAAAAAAAACGTGTGGGTATGTGTTTTCTCTCTCGTTGGATAAGTATCTACTTGATTTGACATCCTTGGTTTTGCCTCTTGGCCTGCAAAGCTGAGAACATTTGCTACCCAGTGCTTTCCAGGGAGAGTTTGCCGACCTACTGTGACAGCCAGGGCAGGGACGGAAGATTTAAGGCAGAGGTGGCCTCACTGTTCAGGGTGTAAAGACCCCTCTGGTGCTGTGTGGAGAGCAACAGAGGGGGGAGGGGGAGGCAGGAGACCTGTGAAGAGGTGACAGTCTGGACTAGGCTGAGGATGGCAGGGCAGCAGAGTGAAGGCAGCAGGAGCAGCGCATGCTTTGAGGAAGATCTAGTTTCTGAAAATGTCCAGCCCTGTGACCACCACCCTGCCATGCGCCTCACCTGGCTCCTCAGGTTCCATTGCCTGCTACTCTGCTCCGTCGCTGGGCTGCTTGACCTCAGCAGTTACAGGACAGGGGCATGCGGTCTTAGTCCCAGACAAAGAGCCCAGGTTGTGGGAGGGAGCCACCGCCTCCTCCCATCTACTCCCATACAGCAATCAGGCTTCTGGCACTCACTTAGGGGCTCAGGGCTGGAATTCTGGAAAATGAAGCACTGCTGGGTGAGCAAAGGCAACAGGGAGTGGGTGTGGCCATACACGTGGGCTTCCCTGGGACAGACCCAACTGTTTCCTTCCCCCAAATGGAAAACACATGTCTACACAAAAACCTGTAAGTGACTGTTCACAGCAGCATTATTTGGGTAAACAAACCGGTAAATATAATGGAGTATTACTCAGCTATAAAAATGAATGAAGTACTGACACATAGCACAACATGGATGGACTTTGAAAACATGCTCAGTGAAAAAAGCCAGACACAACAAACCCACACATTGTATGGTCCCATTTAATTTATATCGCATGTCCGAAACAGAGAAAGATTAATTAAGAGAGAATTAACAGAAAGATTAATGGTTGCCAGAGGCTGCGGAAAAGGGGAATGGGGAGTGACAGCTAAGGGGTATGGGCCATAAGCACGCACCTGAGTTCACACCTGCAGACACAAAGGAGGTGTCACACACACAAAACACCCCTTCCCCACACAGACATGCACGGTGACACACCTGACCACTCGCACACACCTGAAGTCTCATCTGCACACACAAATGGTGTTACACATGGGGCGCCTGGGTGGCTCAGTCGGTTGAGCATCTGACTTCGGCTTAGGTCATGATCTTACAGTTCGTGAGTTCAAGCCCCGCGTCAGGCTCTGTGCTGACAGCTCGGAGCCTGGAGCCTGCTTCAGATTCTGTGTCTCCCTCTCTCTGCTCCTTCCCCGCTCATGCTCTGTGTCTGTCTCCCAAAAATGAATAAACATTAAAATTTAATTAAAAAAAAAAAAACACAAATGGTGTCACACAGGCAATACACTCTTCTCTGACATGCACCAGCAGTAACATGCCCAGTCAAATGCACATACCTGAGGTCACACTGCAGACACAGGCAAGGTCTGTGCTGGGGTCCCCACACACAGGAGGTCTCATCTGCCCACACAGGTGGTGCTTCGCATGCAATACACCCTTCACTTCTGAAACGCACAGGTGGTGACACACTCAGCCACGTGCACACACCTGAGGACACACCTACACAGACAAGTGACGCACTGGGTCCCCACCCCCCCGCGCCCCCGACATCTCATATACACACTCAGGTGGTACCTCACATGCAAGACAGCCCTCCTCTGACACGCACACGTGCAGTGTCACACTCGGCCACACACAGCTGAGGTCTCATGGGCACGCATAGGTCTCTTCCTCATACCCTGCGGCACGCGCACACGGTCCCTCCTCTCTCCCCTCCCCCACGACCTCCCGCGACCCATCGCCGGGTCCGCGCTCCCCTCCGAGCCCCACCCGGCCACCAGTCACTCCCGCTGCGTACACGCGGGCCTCGTCGTCCCTCACACTCACGAAAGCCACCACGCCGGGACCACGGACTCACCTCGGCCGCGGGCCCCCGTCACAGGCGGGCAGCGCCGCCAGCCGCCAGCCTCCGCACACGTCCAAGGCACTTCCGGCTCTCACTTCCGCCGACGGCCCGCGCTCGGCTCGGGACTGGACCTCGGAGGGGGCCCTGCCCGCTGCATACCAGGAGCCGGCACAGGTGACTCGCCTTGTGGGAAATGGAGTCCAGAGGGCGACGAGCCACGAAGGGAGTGTGGGAACGTGTTGATGAGCCGCTGTCGCGGGGGACCAGACGGATATGAACACGCATGGATCTATGTAAGTTCTTGCAGATATGCAGCGGACTTTTTTCTTTCTCTTCGCACACTCACGTACGCCCACACTCGTCTAACTATAGTTTGGGGTATTCCCACCACCGCCCCCCCCAACCCCTGAGCCCTGTGCATCCTGTAAAGCTTCAGCAAATGCCCTCTAAGAACCAGTAATTCTTCCAATTACTCAAGAAACACACCATTACCTTCTATATAGTCATATGCTCATTCCTCCCAATTACGTCCTTTTTGTTTTCATTTTTTAGTGAAGCCCGCATAAAAAACCATGCACAGCACTCTGCTGTGCCTGGTGGAGTCGACTCCTGATGTGCAGGCTAACCTTCTCTACCCTTCCTTCCCACTAGTCAGTTGATCACAAGGGGAGATTAAAGAAGTCAGCCACTTATCTTAGACTAGAATTGTGCAAGAGCTTTCTAGAGTTGAGGGAGATGTTCTATTTGTAGCTACTGAGCAGTTGGAATGTGGCTAATGTGATTGAAGAACTCAATATTTACTAATTTGGGGTGAATTTAAAATTACATCTAAATAGCTATACCTAGCTAGTGATTACGATGGACAACTTGGTACATCTAGATGTTCACCTTGGATCTCCTTACAAGGAGACCTATAGGAGACTGTTCTTTAGACGATGCAGATTTCTTACCAGTTACCTTTTGCACAAATGACTTGAATCTGAGGATGTACAAGGAGATCTTGAAAATGGGGAACTTGGCTGTTGGCCACAATTTACGTGTGGGCATAATTTGGGCTGATACAGGGAATTTAATAAAATAACTTAGAAATATATGTGCTAAAATAGCTTGCAGGAAAATGCGTTAAGTCAAAGCTGTTTTATACTTAACTGGTTCCATTAACTCAAGGTTCATGCATGTGTGCCTATATAAGAACAGGTGTGGCTAAGAATTTAGTGTGTGTGTGTGTGTGTGTGTGTGTGTATGACAGAAAACAATGAAACCAATTATCAAACTTACTTTAACTTGAAAGAGTTCAGATTTTTAATTTAAATTTATTTTTTGAACTGGTAATACTTTCACATATTTCAAAATTCCAAAAATACCAAAAGATATAAAGTGAAAATCACTCCTCATCCCTTTCCCCCCACTTCTCCTCCCCAAGAGCAACTAGTATGCTTGGTTACTTTATACCCTTAGGCGATATCGTGTATGTGTGTGTATGTGTGTGTAAGCAAAGGATTTTTTACACAAATGGAAACATACTTTACATACTGTTTTACACCTTTTCATTTAACAATGTATCTTGGGAGCTCTTTCCCATATTAGTACATAAAGACAGTCCCCATTTTTAAGACTGTGTCATGCTCCATTCCAGCAATCACTAACCCAGTTCCCCAGGGTGGACACTGAGGTTGTTTACAAATTTTACTTCTGAAATCAATACCATAGTGAAACCATGTACAGTCTACAATGTACAAATACATCTCCCAGCAACAGGTTTACTGAGACAAAGAGTTTGTGTATTTATAATTTTAATTAAAAAAATTTTTTTTAATGTTTTATTTTTGAGAGAGAGAGAGAGAGACCGAGTATTAGTGGGGGAGGGGCAGAGAGAGAGGGAGACACATTATCTGAGAAGCGGGATCCTGGCTCTGAGTTGTCAGCACAGAGCCTGACATGGGGTTTGAACTCGTGAACCATGAGATCATGACCTAAGCCGAAGTCTGAAGCTTAACAGACTGAGCCACCCAGGCACCCTGTGTGTGTCTGTAATTTTAGATAGCAACTGATAAGCTGCCCTTCACAGAGGCTGTATCACTTTTTACTCTCCCTGGAAACATGTAGAAAAGACTCCCCCACTTTTGGATAAAAGTCAAGGCTGGTAAAATGCTAGGTGGTCATGCTCCTACAACCCTCCTGAAAGGTAATTTAAAAAGCTACATGAGATTCATGGCCAGAGGAAAATGCTCAAAAAAAACCCCAAAACAGTTAAGAAGCATGTGTTACTAGAAAGGATTCCAATTTTCTAAACACGACACAACTAGAGATATATTTTTTGTGAGTATAAGATCTATATACCCACATGTACACTCTATGTATACATTTATATTGTTATGAAAAAATTACAAGGGAAATTAACAAAATCTTAATGGTAATGACCATCTCTTGATAGTGGAAGTATGAGGAATTAAATTTTACTTTTGTGCATCTTCCATGTTTTACAGTAAAGAATTTGCATTACTTTTATAAACTGATAAAGCCGTAGTTTATAGTAACTTCCTCTGAGGAGTTTATCTGACTGTTTCAAAACATCTGTAAGGAAATCAGTGGGAACATTATGCCTAGAAAACACGACCCGAAATGAGAAATGAAACATTTGTAATCATCTCTGCTGCCTGGAGAGGGAGGCGAGTGACAAGCTTGTTCCCAGCTTATCCACTGAGGCCACTGTAACTTCAGCCCAACCAGCAACCATTCTGAGACCCTTTAGGAGCTGCCATTTTGTGGGCCAAGGTGGAGGGAAAGGGACAATTGTAGGCCTGGCTTCCACAGCTGCCTAGAACCATGAAGTTACCACTGGAGCTCCCCTCCACATAGGGCACTGATAGGTAGAACATTCCCAAAGCTGCACCCCACACCATTGATGGGGAAGGGAAGAGGAATGGTCAAAAGTGGGGCTTATCTATGTTTTATGATGTCTATGATAAAATGCTAAAATTAAAAAAACTTTTTTTTAATGTTTATTTATTTTTGACAGAGAGAGAGAGAGAGACAGAGCACAAGCGGGGGAGGGGCAGAGACAGCGAGAGAGAGACACCGAATCCAAAGCAGGCTCCAGGCTCTGAGCTGTCAGCACAGAGCCCAACACAGGGCTCGAACTCACAGACAGCGAGATCATGACCTGAGCCAAAGTCGGACACTCAACCGACTGAGCCACCCAGGCGCCCCTACAATGCTAAAATTTAGATTACTCAGAAAAATAAGTAGATTCTTTTTCTTTTTTCACACCAATTAGGAATGCTGCAAAATGGTCAAAAAGACTACTATAAGACACATTGGGTATAAAGTTTTTTTTTATATTTATTTATTTCTGAGATAGAGCATGAGTGGGGGAGGGGCAGAGAGAGAGGGAGACACGGAATCAGAAGTAGGCTACAGGCTCTGAGCTGTCAGCACAGTGCCCGATGCGGGGCTCGAACTCACAAACCGCGAGATCATGACCTGAGCCGAAGTTAGTCGCTCAACCGACTGAGCCACCCAGGCACCCCTAGACACATTGGGTATAAATCAGTTAATGATATCATTTGTTAAAATCAAAGGTATAGGACTGTTAGTGCAGCCCTGATCAATTTAGACTCTGGAAAAGTTGGCTGTAGTTCTGGGCATGGTTTCCTTACTTTGGCATATTTGGGGCTAGGTAATTCTTTGTTGAGGGACGGTCTTGGGCATTAGAGGGTGTTCAGCAGCATCCACTAGTTGCCAAGTGGCACCCCTCTGTTCTGCCAGTTATGACAACCAAAAATGTCTCCAGACATCACTAGATGTCTCCTGGAGGACAAATCCACCCCTGATGGAAAACCTGTGGCTTAAGCAACGCTGGCAATTTCAAGGCAACGGCTTTCAAAAGGATCTGTGACATGCCCAGGGAATGTAGCAGAATTTCATGGGGCCCTTTTTGTCTTTTGCTCTGGGCATGGGTGCAGCTGACATGTGGGTGGGGGCCAAGTGTGCTCTTGTGAAGTGCAGAGCTGGCTCCTGTGGACCATGTACAAATCTGTGAAACAAGTCTGTCATGTGTGAACTGAGATCCTAAGTCAACTTCACATAGAAACACAAATTAACCCTGCACGCTTAGAATTTTATACAGAATTTTCCAGAAATGCAATGGTATTTTGTTTTGTCCAAAACTTTTCCAAGAGTTAGTCACCACTTAGGAAAAATCACATCCCATACAGGAATGCCACTCGGACTATTTCCATGACCAATACCATATCCCATATGCCAGACGGCACTGGCAATGCCCCAGGTAGGTGTTCAGGCACAATGGCCCACAGTCACGTGGAGAGATACCGCACCAACTCAGTCCACATCACTCTACCATAAATTACTTTTGTTTTAATTATGCTTTACAAAAAGGGGCCGTATATCGATTTTTTACAGTACATGTGTGTGGGTTACATTACCTATGAATTCATTTTGCAGTAATAGCGGGAACAGCACAAAACACGTGTGGTTAAAGGGGGCACTGGGCTTGGCAGATTTGAGAACCATCAATCTCCAGTATTTGGGAAGCACCATTTCTTTAAGAATCAGAGGTCGCTTTAGACGTTTCTACCCCCAGTCCCCCTTTCTGTGAATGCACTATGTGGACTTACCACATTTTTGTACCTGTGGTTCAAAAGTCATCTGTAGAGTTTCTCTCCTACGAGGATTCTCTGATGTCAAATAACACAGAAGCACCCATGGAAGACTCTTCAACCCCAATGACGTGAACCGGGTTTTTTTCTTGCATGATTTCATGGATGTCAAACAAGGCAAGCGCTCGGCTCGAGGGTTGTCCTGCCTTTGTCCCACCCCCAGGGTTCTCGCTGGAGTGTGTGTGCTGATGCCGGGCAAGGTGTGAGCCCCGGGCAAAGGACTGCTCAAGCCGTCGCCGGTTCCGGCCCTGGGACTCCTCTCTGGTGTGAGTTATCTGGTGTCGGATGAGGTGCGAGCTCTGAATAAAACATTTCCCACAATGATTACACTTAAAAGGCCTGTCGCTTCGGTGAGCCCTCTCATCTGGATTCAAAGGTGGGTCACAGCCGAGGGCTTCTGCCCACTCATGCTTCGTCAGAGCTGGCGTCTGTTCGAAGATCAGCCTCTGGCGGCACTCGTAAGGCTTTTCCCCAGCATGCTTTCGCTGGTGCTGGGCCAGGGAGGAGCTGTGCCTGAAGCCCTTCCCACAGTGGTTGCACTCATAGGGCCTCTCCTCTGTGTGTGTCCTCAGATGCAGGAAGAGGCACGTGGTCCGTGAGAAGGACTTCCCACACACGCTGCAAGTGTATGGCTTCTCCCCGGTGTGTGTCCGCTTATGCCGGCCCAGGGAGGAGTTCTGGTTGAAGGCCCGCCCACAGTCCTGACATTCATAGGGTTTCTCTCCGGTGTGAATTCTCCGATGGACAGTAAGGTGTGTGCTATGGCAGAAAGACTTCCCACACTCAGCACATTTATAGGGCTTGTCTCCCGTGTGGATTCGCTCATGCTGAACCAGGGAGGAGTTCTGGCTGAAGGCTTTCCCACACTCTTTGCACATATAAGGCCTCTCTCCCGTGTGAATCCTCTTATGCACTGTGAGATGTGCGTTATGATTAAACGACTTCCCACAGTCTGTACATTTGTAGGGTTTATCCTGTACTTGGCTTCGGGTGAGTTCTGTAATGGGAATGGCCTGACTGGAAGCTTTGCTACAGTCACTGCTGTCACACGGCCCTTTGCCGGAGGAGCCTGTCTGCTGGACTGAGCTTGAGTTACCTTCCGAGTTTATAGCCTGTGAGTCGTAAGCACAGAGATAGTCTCTCCTAGAAGTCTCCGAGGATGGATCTGGGTTTGCATTCAGGACACTGTTTTCCCCAGGTCTGAAACTTTCATAGCTTTTATCTTGAACTGGTACTTCCTCAAGGCTAACTTCCAATCGCCTCAAATTATCCTGTTCCTTCTCAGGCACCTGTACCTGGCGCTCACGTTCCCAGTGTTTCCCTAGTGTGGTGGGACAGGGAGTGTCCCTCAGGAAGCCTTCCCTTTCCGCAACATGGGATGGCTCCTCCTCAAGAAGGCCCTGCTTCTTGGGTGACGCTTGGCTTTCGGGTCCAGGTTCCCAGCCTAAAAGAGTACCAAAGAGCTGAGGGAGTTGGCGGAAAAAACACAGAGAGGACACGCTGGGCCTCCATCCTTACTGCTCCTCCCACCTCTAGGAAAATCTCAGTTCTGCTCCTGTGCAGACACCAAGTGCCTCATCTGCAGAAACAGTCTCATGCTTTCATTCGTTCGACAAAAATCTCCCAAGTACCTGCCACAGGCCCAGGCACTGGCCTTAGACAAGGGGCTGGCAGACTACAGCCCCCAACTACGAGTACTTTTTGTTTTTAAGGGCTGCAGGAAAAAAAGAGAAGGGTGTATGACAGAAGCAGAATTCTAAAGATGTCCCTGGCTGTGCAATCAGGCACTCATCTAGGTACTGCTATGAAGGGACTTGGCAGGTGACTTATCAGCTGACCTGAAGCCTTAAAATAGGGAGATGATGCTGGGTTATCAGGATGGGCCTGAAGTGGCCCCCAGAGCCCTTAAAAGCAGAAGGAGGTAAAAGGGAGAGGCTGGCTGCACAGGAGGACTTCAGTCGGGAAATGGGTGCACTTCCTGAGAACAACTCCTCTGCAACAGTCTCAAAGGAAACAGGAGCCTCAATCCTATGGTCACACAGACCTGCATTCTGTCTGACCACACCTGGAATTGGATTCTCTCTGAGTTCCCTGCCCAGTCAGGACCTTGACTTTAGTCTTGTGAGACCTGGAGCAGACAAACCAGTCAGGACTGACAGAAATGTGAGATAATGATTGGGTGTTGTTTTAAACTGCTAAGTTTATGGTAATTTGTTTCAGAGAGAACAGAAAACAAATAGTGAGTATACTTAGCCCACACAGCCTAAAATACTCACTGTCTGGCCCCTGATGATGGGGAGAAACTGCAACCCCAACACATGAAAAGCCCAGTCCTCAGGAGCCAGGGAAATAGATACTGAGCAAACCATCGAAGGAGCAGGCTTGGGAGGCAGACAAGGAGCTCAGTTTTAGAAAACCGAAGTTTGGTAGGTCAGATACCCAAGTAGAGGTACCCTCATGTCTGTAGGACACCTTGGGAGGACCAGCCCAGGTCGCAGAATCCTCCAGAACAAGAACTGCATGCAGGCAGGCGGGCTCCCCACTTTCTTACAGTGCAGCGAAGGCAAGGGTATCAGCTTCCTGTAGCTGCTCTAACAACGTGCTGCAAACGTATCACCTTAAGAGACCACACTTCTCTTACAGTTCTGAGGTCAGAAGTCCCAAGTCAAGGTATCAGCAGGGCTGGATGATTTTTGGCTGCTCTAGGAGAGAATCTGTTTCCGTGCCATTTCCAGCTTCACAAGACTGACTACATTCCATGGCCCTTTCCTTCAGCTGCAGAGCCAGCAGACCCCAACCCCTGATATCTGGCTGTTCATTTTATCCTTTATAATAAACCAGTAATAAATAGTGTCCCTGAGTTCTGTGAGCTATAAAAGCAAATTACTGAACCTAAGGAGAGGGTCATGGGAACCCCTGATTTATAGCTCGTCAGTCAGAGGTATGGGGTGCCCTGACGTGTCAACTGGCATCTGAAGTGGAGGCATTCTTAAGAGACAGAGTCCTCAGGCTGTGGGGTCTACACTAACTCCAGGTAGATAGTGTCAGAATTGGACTTAATTGTTGGACACCCAGCTAGTAACTGGAGAGTTGGAGAACGGTTTGTTGGTGTGGAAAAAACCCTACACATTTGGTGTCACAAGTGTTATATGGGTAGAAACAAATCATGGTACTGCTAATTGGTGACTTTGGAGCCATTAAAGTGTCCTCGAACTTGACAGTGGTGATGGGTATAATCTGTGAATATACTCAAAACCACTAAATTGTACGTTTTACATGGTGAAATTTATGGTCCGCTGGGGACCATGGCATCCAGAAGGGGACTAGCCTGGTAGGAGTTAGCTCAGGGCCTGGAGGTGCAGGCCAGCACTGGGGACTGGAGGATGTCAAACGTGTGGGGCACTTCAGGCTCTTTTGCCTCAGAGGAGACATGGTACTTCTGCATCTGCTGCAGATTCACCCTTGCCCTCGGGTAATAGGCTACACCTCATTGTGGAGGTACATGTGATTCCCTGCAGGTCAAAAAGCCCTGGGTGGTGTCAGAGGCTGAGCAGCAGGTACTGCTGGCCGTGTATCCCACTGTCATAGCCTACTTCTTCCAACGCACTTCAGGGTACCAATGCACCAGTCCCAGAGAAGGGATTGTGACAGGCATAAGCCAATTATGACAATCTAGGCCTCCTTTCCAGACTCCCTAGTGGCATAAGGGCAGGTAGATATGACCCAGTCCTGACCAAGGAGACCTCAAAGGACGAAATCTGGAGTTCATTCAGATAAAAGGGGTGAAATGTTACTGGCACTATTCTTCCCACATCCACACCCCCTGCCTGGAGCACAGATGTGATGGCCAGAGCTGCTGGATCCCTGCCATAACCTCAAGGAAAGGCCAGAAGAATCAGAACCATAAGCCTTGCCACTGAATACTGAGTCAGAGGCAGCAGTGGCTGCTTTGTGAAAAAAATTGCTTCTTTTTTTGAGTACTCTAGCCCAGGTTTCAGATATTTAGAGCTGAATACGATCCTTGTTGCTGAGAGAACACAAGGGTGTGGAGAACAGGTTTACAGAATCTGGACATGAAAGATTAAAATGGAGAAGATGGAGAGCAAGTTCACACGTTAGAAATGATCCTGTGGCAAGGGCACACTGAGGTGCAAGAGAGAACATGAAAGGGAGGACAGGGTGGGATTCTGACCACTGGAGGAGAGGCAGATGGTCTCTGCTCAGAGAAGGGAGAGCCCGGATGAGAAGAACAGAGAACACAGGAGCAGGGCGCAGACCTCCTACACAGAGAAAAGCTAATAGGGCAGGCCTAAGGCTACCATCCGTAGAGGGGCCAGTTTTGAGACTGGCCCTGGGCTGTGTGTGGGAATTTGGATTTCAAGAGAGTTCCCACCACCCTAACTGATAAGAGTGGCTCGCTGTGCCCAAACTGTGCCCACAGTATGGTTTACGGTGAACACCTGCTCTCTCCTGCGAGTCTGGAATCTTGGTCTGTGCCAGGCACAGGGTGCCTAAGTGACCAGCGCCCAATAAAACACCCTGGCACTGAGCCTCTAACAAGCTTCCCTGGGAGCTAGCATTCCTCATGTGTCGTCACAACTCACTACTGTGGGAACTACGCATGTACAGTGTGACTCTACTAGGAAGGAACTGTGGAATCTTGGCTGGCTTCTGGACTTCACCCCATCTGCCTTTTCTCCTTGCCGACTTTCCTCTATATTCTTTCGCTGTAATCACTGGCTCTTTGGGGTCTTGGGGACCCTGACACACCACCCTTTCCAAGCAGCACATCTGTAGTCGCCTCTTGGGCTGCTCCCATTAGGAGTTCCCACTTGGCAGCTTCTCACCTGGACAGTGACCCTGGGCAATTCCTCTCTCCGCTGCCCACAGCTCAGCCCCTTGCTCCAGTTGGGAGATGACTTCAGGTTTTGGAAGCTCAGGCCCTGGAACAAGGGAAAGACACAGGATGTGGGGACCTGCCACAGAAAGAACCAGCTCAGAATCCAGCCCTACACTCCTGATAGGGCATGAGGACATCTCACAATAAGGTGACGGCTTTGCATTGGGACAGAAAAGGGCAGAAACCTCCTCCTGCCTGTATGTACCACAAGGAATGAGAATGCAAGATCCCTGTCCCCCAGCCCAAGATCAAGTCCTCATACCAGAGGCCCTATGACCTATAACCCATAAAAAATAAGTCACTGTAGGAATCCAATCATCAGCTGGGGAAGCAGGCCTTACCCACAGAGAGCAGATGCCCAAAGGTCTCCAGCATCACATCACGGTAGAGGGTCCTCTGGGCGGGGCCCAGCTGTCCCCACTCTTCTTGGGTGAAGTCCACAGCCACATCCCGGAAGGTCACCGGCTCCTGAAATATCACACACACTCTTGATCAGCTGGACTGCCCCCGTCAGTGCTCTTAGGAAGAGAAGGAGGAATGGAGAAGCAGAAGATGGGCAGGCCAGTGTCCTGAGAGAGTACACATTCTGAATAATGCCAAGTCAGGTCTCACTGGGCACCTACTGGACTGTCACATTTAGGTTGTACAGTGAGGGCATATGAAAGTATCCCAGCAAGATGGAAGCCACCCACAGCTGACCTACAACTGATCTCAGACAGGTGCAGGTGCAAACAGAAATTGCTGACATGCAGATCTGTGGGTTAAAGAAACAGTTACTTGTCTAAGCTACTAACCTTTAGGATAGTTTCTTACATAGTAACATCTAACTGATACATTAAATAACTCTCAGATTCAAGGCAAGACTCATTATCCTACCTGAAAAGAGGGGTTTATAGTTGGAGTCGGAAACTCACCTATCTTCAGGGACCAGGCAGGCTCATCAAAGACTGAAGTGGGCTACTGGAAGAGCCTACAAGGGTACTTAACCTGTGAGAGGTGACACTGCAGATGATGGGTAATATATACCCTATTTGAAGGGGCAGCTGGGACTCAGAACCAACTGATCATGGGGGAAATTCAGGCCTCATATGGTCAGAACTGCCCATATCTAGTGAGTAGCTGAAAATTAGGCCACATTTTTAAATGAAACTTTTAATTTTTGTAAGTTGATGCAACGTATCTAAAACATGTCCTACAAATGAAACCCTTCTGTGGGCTCGGTGTGGCCACTGTCAGAAGCTAGATATTTCTGGATCTGAGTTTTGACTCTGCTACTTCTTCCTCAAGAAGCATAGAGCAGGTAACCACTTCTATTGCCATGCTTCCCTGTTTACAAAGAATCATTCCTTGGGGGCTGTGATGGGGAATAAGTGGTTGTGAAACACTTTCTACAGGACAAGATGCAAAAGAATAAAATCGGTCCTCTACTTCACACCATATAGAAAATTAACTCAAAATGGATAAAAGACAAATGTAAGAGCTAAAACTATTAAGCTCTTAGAAGAAAATATAGTAATGAATCTTCACAATCTTGGATTGGTGAAGAGTTCTTAGAATCTGACAGCAAAAGCACAAGCAACAAAAGAAAAAAATAAGTAAGTTGGACTTCATCAACATTAAAAATTGTTGTGCTTCAAAGGACACTATCAAGAAAATGAAAAGAGGGAAACCTGGGTGGCTCACTTGGTTCAGTATCTGACTCCTGGTTTCGGCTCAGGTGAATATCCGAGGGTTGTGGGATAGAGCCCCACCTTGGGCTCTTGCTAAGCATGGAGCCTCCTTAGGATTTTCTCTCTCCCTCTGCCCCTCTTCGCCACTCGTGCTCTCTCTCTCTCTCAAATTAAAAAAAATAAATTAATTAAAAAAATAAAGTAAAAAAAATATCCACATACTGGGAAATAATAATAGCAAATCACAAATCTTGTATGTGACTTGTATCTGGAAAATATAAAGGACTCTTACAACTCAATAATAATGACAACACAATTAAAAAGGGCAAAGGACCTAAATAGGTATTTCTTCAAAGAAAATATAAAATATACAAATACTGAATAAGCACTTGAAAAGATGCTCAATATCAATAGCTACCAGGGAAATGCAAATCACAATCACTTACTAAATACCTCAATTATAAAGGGGTATGTTAAGAAAAACACAAGAAGGCTTTAAAATTTTAAAGAAATTATAGTACAGGTGGCATACAGCTGTGACAAAAATTGTTCAGGAAGCATGAGAACCCTTTGGTTGGGAACAGAAGTCTCTGTTCTTGTCCCCGTGTCCTCATATCCCACTCAGGTCCTCCAGCTCTGATACATGCTCCCTGTGCCTCCTGCCTTCCCTGCCTCGCCCCCTCAACTATCACCCACTCTGCATGGGTCCTCAATAACAGCCCAGGCGCCAGGCCCACTGAGTACTGATCTCTCCAGGCCATAAGAGCCATGGCATTACATGAGTCCTCCATGTCTCCTCCTGGAATTCTAGCAGGAGCCCATTCCTTGCTTTTTCATGGCCCTCTCTGCTGCTCCACCTCAGACCCCTGTGGCTCTCCTCTTGTTCTGCACTACTGGTGCCTGGAGAGATGGGCTATCAGACTCCTTTACTCCACACACTCCCACAGCTGACCAGGCCACCCTGGCATCATCCAGCACCTGGTCACTGGCCCCCTCCCCGCATCCTAGTTAGCTCTCCGTATTTCTCCTACCCCCTTCCCAGATGCTTTAATGTTTTTTTCTCAAACCCAAGCTATACTTGCTTTAAAAAATCTTGAATGGCTCCTTTTCACCTTTGGGTACAGGATGGCCTCTTTCAGCCTGGCTATGGTTGACTGAGTAATGGCCTCCAAAGATACCCAGGTCCTAGTTTCTGGAGCTGGTGAATGTTACCATAAATGGCAAAAGGGATTCTGTGAATTTGATTAAGGATTTTTAAATGGGGAAATTATCCTGGATTATCCAGGTGGGCCCTAAATGCAATCACAAATGTCCTTCTAAGAAGGTGGAGGGAGATTTAACTACAGAAGACAAAAGGCAATGTGACCACTATGGCTAGATGCCATGCTGCTGGCCTTGAAGACAGACAAAGGGCCATTAGCCAAGGAATACAAGGACTACAGCCACTAGAGCTAGAAAAGGTGAGGAAACCGATTCTCCCCTAGATCCTCCAGGGGTGGCTCTGCCCAGTATAACTGATCTCAGGCTTCTTACCTCCAGAACTGTAAGAATAAATGTGTATTGCTTTAAGCCACCAAGTCTTTAGTACTCTGTTACGGCAGCCACAGAAAGCTATACACTGGACCTCAACGCCCTCGACTTCCTTGCCTCCTGTGGTGGCAAGCCTCCAAGATGGCCTCCAGTGGTCCCCAGTCCTTGTGTAGTTATGCAGTCCCCTCCTATACTGTGCAGGTTTGATAACCAATAGGGTTGGGCAACCAATAGGATACCGTACCAATGAGTGTGTAAATTCTAACCCCAGGGCACAAAAGGCATTGGGGCTTCTACCTTGCCATCTCCTGGACCACTTCCTCTTTGGGAAGCCAGATGCCATGTTGTGAGGACACTCAAGCAGCTCCACAGAGAGGCCCACATGGGGAGGGACTGTCATGTGAGTGAACTGTCTTGGAGGTGGATCCTCCAACCCCAGTCAAGTCTCAGATGACAGCAGTCCACACTGATATCTTGATGGTAACCTCATGGGCCGAGGCTGGAACCACCAGCTAAATCATTCAAGGATTCCTGCTATCAGAATTGAGGTAATATATATTGTTGTTCTAGACCACTAGGTTTTGGGTTACATGCAACAGATAACTAATACACTTTATCTTACTGCTGACAGACTCTCCTTGAGAGAGTCTCGTTCCTCTGAACCCTTTTCTCAACTAGGCCTTGACCTCTGGGCTTCTATGTCCACTTTGCATCACCCAGTTTCTTAAGAGTTGGTTTAGTCAGAAAAAAAAAAAGAAAGAGTTGGTTTAGTCAGAATCCCCACCCACCATATCTAATTACTCTCTGTATCTTTTCAAAGTCCTCATCCCACAGAATCCTTCAGGTAATATCTGATCACTTAGCCTGCTTCAGCAAGAATCCCTAGGTCAGTTTGGCAAGAATTATACGCACCCCAGAACCCAGCTAGAAATTCCCACTTTTACTTATTGTATTTGGAATTGAGTCCACTTCTATACTGAAGTCTCTTTCCCTCTATTGCAATAGTTTCTGAATAAAATCTGTTTTGACTGCCTTAATTACTGTTTTACACTGACATTGCTCATTCCCTGCCCCACCCCCTCCATCCACTGCAGACCAAAGTGTGATTTTTTTTCTCTTTCAAAGTAGGCTTCACATGCCCAGCTGGAGGCAAATTCACCACCAAGAGATCAAGACCCCAGCTGAGCTCAAGAGTCAGACCCTCTGAGTGGCTCAGTCGGTTATGGCTCAGGTCATGATCTCACGGTCTGTGAGTTCGAGCCCCGCGTTGGGCTCTGTGCTGACAGCTCAGCGCCTGGAGCCTGCTTCAGATTCGGGGTCTCCCTTTCTCAATGCCCCTTCCCGGCTCATCCTCTGTCTTTCAAAAATAAATAAAAACAAACAAAATTAAAAAAAAAAAAAGATGTTCAACCAAGGTGCCCCACTAAAGTGTGATTTTTTTTTTAAGTTTTTTTTTTTAAATTTTTTTTTAACGTTTATTTATTTTTGGGACAGAGAGAGACAGAGCATGAACGGGGGAGGGGCAGAGAGAGAGGGAGACACAGAATCGGAAGCAGGCTCCAGGCTCTGAGCCATCAGCCCAGAGCCCAACACGGGGCTCGAACTCCCGGACTGTGAGATCGTGACCTGAGCTGAAGTCGGACACTTAACCGACTGAGCCACCCAGGCGCCCCACTAAAGTGTGATTTAATGCAAATGTGCATAACACATATCTGAAAACATGCAAATCTAAGGTTATCAATAATCTCACTTTGCATACAAAATCTGAAATAATGCAAATCCTGGTAAACAACAACAAAACACAGTAAGTCCAGAATTTCAAAGATGCGGAGCTTCAGGAATTATGAATTATTTTTGGTTTCTGCCACGTGGAGACAGCACTTTATGGAGAACACAGGGAGCGGCCACTTTGTCTACAATTGCAGGATCTTTGAAACAGGCACCTTCCCAGATGGCCTTGCAGGCACGGACCGCCCAGTGTGCAATTCGCCCACAGCCCCCGCGAGGGAGCGGTGCTGGGAAGGAGCCCCGGTAGTCGCTCCCGCCCCAGTTATGCCGTGCCTGGTGACCTGTCATCATCCTCAGGGGTTGTGTCCAGCCCCCTGGCCAGGGGCCTCGCGGAGCAGGGCTCTCGGGGAGTGTTTGCTGGCTCCGTGAATTAAAGCATTTCTATTCGGAAATACCTGCCATCTCGGCGCTCCACTGACACCATCACATGGCAGATGGCCTTCGCGGGGAAAGCAATCGGCGGGAGCCGGGCCAGCCTGGTCCTAGGAAATGATACTAAGCCCCATCCCAGAACAAGGAAACTGGCGTACTAGGGGAGCATGCGCACTGGGGGACCTGATGGCCCGGGTTCGAATCCAAACTCCACCCTCACCAGTCGGGCCAGTCAGCGCGCCCTGAACTGCGCCTCAGTTTTCTCATGTGTAAAGGGGGATAAGGCCCGGGCCCTGCTCACCGTGCGCTGCCAGGGTTAAAGGGCCAATACCTGCGGGAGACGCTGGACCCGCTGCAATCGTTATTATTATTACTTTACCTGAAGCCATTCCGCTGGCAGCCCTGTAGCCATCTCCAGTGCTGTCGCTTCCTCTTCGGGGTTCATCCTGGACCGACAGGTCGAGAACAGGAGCCCGAAGCGGCGGTAAACCCGAGAGCAGCCCCCGCCTCAGGGACCACTCCACTCGCCGCCCGCGGGACAATGGCGGCCGCGCTGGTGACGCTGCAACTACAACTCCCAGAAGGCCGTGCGGCGTGCCTCAGAGCCTGACCAATGGAAACCTCTGTTCGTCGAACCTTCGACCAATGAGAGCCTTCTGGCTTCGGGCCAATGGGACTGTCCTTCCTTCGGGCCTCCGGCCACTGGGGGCGCTCCTGCCGCAGACCCCCGCGAGGCTTGCCGGGCGGGCGGCGGCGGCCGGGGGCCGCCGAGGGCTGTGGCGCCGGGGCGGGCTCTGAGGGGACCCTGGTGCTAGGGGCCGTCCGTCCTCCCAGCCTGGCAGCTGGGGGTTCGTGTCTGCGCGCGTCCGCGGCGCCTAGGTGGCCTTTGCTCCTCCAGCCCCCATTGAAGGTGCGCGTCTGTCCACGCGGGAGTGGGGTGCCCTGCTTTGAGACCCGGGGCCTGCGCGTCCTAGCTGGCAATGCTGGGCATCTCCCTTGCCACCCCGCCCAGTGCCCAGCGCGGCAGGGGTCAGCAGCACCAGGAGGGGCATTTGTCAGGCATCTTCACTGACTTGAGCAGAGGGCAGGAGCTGCTGTGGGAACCATGAATCAGGCAGTCTCCGGGAGACTGAATGTGGCCACTGCTGGGTTCCCACACAATTTCCAGGCAGTATTCCTTTCTCGGTGGGCAGAGAAGTCCCAGGAGGAAGTATAGCCTTCCTCTCTGCAGCAGCCCCAAAAGGGTGGAAAAGATGAGGGAGGGTTGAGTCTGTTATCTTAGAGCAGCCCCATGTATTTATGTGGAATGAGTCACTGGGCACAACTTTCCTCCTGGTTCTAATAGTGCTGAAGTTTCAATGCATGATGTTTCCCTATTGTTTCAATTTTTAATTTTCTACTACTTATATTTTTGTTTTCTCCTTGGTTATATTATAGGACGTTTGTCTGTTGCAGTAGTTCTCAAAGTGTGGGCCAGGGACACCCTGGAGCTTCCTGAGATCCTGTGAGTTGGTGAGTTCAAAACTAAGTTCAGCACTGAGTGTTATATGTAACTGATGAATCACTAAATTCTACACCTCACCTGAAACAAATTTTACCATATATGTTAACTAACCAGAATTTAAATAAAAACTTGAAAAGGAAGGAAAAAAACCCATGAGTTCATAATAATAGCTTTTCCCCCCACTCCCATTTTCTCACGAATGTACAATAGAGTTTTCCAGAGACTTCTGGATGTGTAATACTGCAACAGAATGATAGTGTTAAAGATAAACAAAATGGACATTGATTAACATGGTGAAAACAGATTTTATTCAGTAACTGCTGACAGTGGGGGAGAGCACTAAACCCCACTTGCATTTGTGCAGAGGTGACTGGGCCTTTTAAAGAAGAATAAGGGAATCAGAAGGGGGAGAGAGCAGGACTCATGTGGAAAACTACAAAGTGTTGGTCAGTGTAAATATGATTGAGCCAGTGTGCTGTTGCCTGGTGATTATCAAAGTTAGGGTTCTACCCTCCCACAGAGA